>NW_028230444.1:2937888-3257403 GCF_043228905.1 Azolla caroliniana
TTCTGCGTCCAACTCACCACGGTCAGCCACGATCTTCCCTACGCACCCGTATTGGCATACTACGTCCTCAATAAAAAACCGGCACACGACTGCCGTCGTCTTGTTCTGCAGGGCTTGGCCTTCAACCTGGTTCGTTAGATCTTCCCGAGCCAGCACCAGATACCGCATCTGCCCTACCCCCATTGGCATCGTCACCAAATCCACCATCCACTTGAAGTGGACAGTTGGAGGGTAGGTCGGGTGAAGCTCGTCCCGGTGTCAGATCATGGAGTGCACCTGGCAGCTTTCACAAGTCGTCACGAACCGATGGACGTCCCGGTATAGTCCTGGCCACCAGTACTTCCCCTTTAGCTTTTCGAACGTGGCCCACGTTCCACGGTGTCCAGCCCACGGGCTATCGTGGTACGCCGCCAACAAATCCTCCTGTTCCCCCTTCTTCGCCACCACTCGGAGCGGGATGTCGTTCCTCTTCTTTGGGTGCTTCCAGATGTGTCCGTCCCGGAGAAAGAATCGGTAGGCTTTCTTCCGAATCCGGTTGGCCTCGTCCGTTGTCCATGCCGCTTCCGGTGTCATTGTTTTCAGGAACCCGCCGATCTGCAGCCACTCCCCGTCGTACTTGCTCTCGTCGAAGTCGTTAAGCGTTGGAGAGCATTCCCCGTTGGTTGTCACGTAAGCCGCCTCGAAGAAGTCCACGCCGACTTCCTCGTCCTCTGAAACCATGCTGCCGTCGTTTTCGAACCTCGCCCTTGAAAGCATGTCGGCCATGGCGTTGTCTTTCCCGGAAATGTGTCGTATTTCCGGATTCAGGGACTTGATGTACGCTATCCACCTGAGCATTGTCAGGTCCGGCGTCGTGCAACCGAAAACCATGCCAAGAATTGGCAGGCAGTCCGTCTCGATAATTACCTCTGCCCCGATCAGGTAGTCTTTGTCGGCCTTTACCGCCGAAACGATACCCCAGAGCTCGCGTTTAACCTGGGCGTATCCTCGTTGTCGCTCGCTGAGGACCTTCGCGCCGAACCGGATCGGGGAACGCATGCCGTCCTCGTCCTCCTGGTTGACGACCCATCCGATCCCGGTCGGACTCGTGTCTACCGTTACGTAAATTGGAGTGCTCTTTCCGTAGACAGCCTTTCGGAGCGCCGGAGCCGCAACAAGTGCTTCCTTCATCTTCCGGACAGACTCTGTATGCTCGTCTCTCCACTCGAATCTTCGCCCCTTTTTCAGCAACCCGTATAACGGCTCCGTGACGTGAGCGTAATGCGGGATCCATATGTGGTAGAACGTGCACGCTCCCAAGAACCTCCGAACCTCCGTGACCGAGCTGCAGTCGTTCTTCATCGCAGTGATGGCTTCTACCTTAGCCGGAGACGGTTTCCGGCCGTATGGCCCGCATAGGTGTCCGACGACCTCCGCGAACTCGTCTATTGTCGGTCTGATTCCTGCGTTTCGAATGGTCACCTTGTTGACCGGCTGCAAGTCTTGAATAAAGCGCAGCGTGCCGTCCTTCTTCGGCACGGTAAACCACCGATTCGAGTATGGGGCACTCGACGGTTCGAGGATTCCCATCTCGACCTTCTGCTTTAACAGCTCCATTAGCTTTGGGATGTGAGCTCTGGGTACTGGAATCGGTTTGAGACTCCACGGTACATGCGGTACCGTGAATATCACCATCGGTTCCACGACTGTCGGGTCTACGCACCCGATCTCCTCCGGTGAGAATGAGAAAGCCTTTCCATGCCTTCCGAGCATTTCCCGAAAACGGTTCTCTTCCGCTAGCAGTAGGAAGCCGCCCCCACCGATTTTGAGCTCCCGCAGCATTATGTCGGTGAACGTGTGTCCTATGCGGGCCGGATTTCGTAAACTCGGGTCCGACGCAACCCCTTTTATTCGCAACTCGCTGCCCTCCGGCAAGGGAGCCGTGACTGGCCTCACCTTCCGGTCCACAGTCTTGTACCTCGTCTCCACCCGGGCCGTCCGATCCGACTCGAGCCCTCTACTGAAGTCGGCGATGACTTCGTACATCCTTTCCGAACATACCGGAATCGTCTGGTCCTCTTTAAGGACTCCTCCGACTACCTCTCGTAGCTCCCCCAAGGTATCGTCGAAAGAGACCGCCTCCACGGCTCCGTTGATTTCCTCTCCAAGGTCGAGGATACCACATGCCCGAAGTCGCTCCTCTGCCCTTTTCTTCTTCCGTCCAACAACGTCGACTATCGTACACCCTCCGTTGTCGGAGAACCAAAATTTCCTACTTATAGTACAGGTCTTCTCCGCTATCGTACATTTGTGGGGTTTTCCCGGAGTGTCCGGACTATCGCGGCCCCACGCCTTGATAGTCCTCTCTAAAAATCCTCTCGGCTTTCGCCCCCGAGGGTCTCGCGGTTCCGCTCATGGTTCGGTCTCACCGTCAGGAACTGGACCAAGTGACGCCCATCCTGGCTCTTGACCCTTGCATAGGCCGAGCCGTTGTCCAACACCTTGGTCTCCATTCGTGCTGCCGTGATGTACGGTTCTCCGAGTATAACCGGATGTGAGGACGTCTCCTGCACGAAGAAGTGTTGCTCAATCTCGACATCGCCGATCTTTACTCGTACGTTCGGGCAGGCTCCATGCAGTTCCTCGGTGGCACGCGTTGCCGCCCGTATTTTCCACCCGTGCTTGGTGTTGATCGGCCATTTCCCCTTCTTATAGAAGTCCATGGACATCAAATTGATTTCTGAACCGTGGTCTACCAACGCCACCACCGGTTCATGAACATCTCCGATCTTCACGGGGGTCTCCGTGGTCGCTCTAGCCCAGTGCGACCTCGAATAGTGGCTCTCCACCAACTCGTCTTCCAGCGCCATGTCCTCTATGTGCATCGTCCGCACCTCCACCGGCTTTTCCGATTCTGTCTCCGTCGACAGCCTCTTCCTCTTCACCAAGTCTACGATGGAGTCGTGGAACTCCTTCTTGGCGATCCCGAGCACTTCCCTCAGCGATAGCTCCACCTTGCTGTCGAGGATTCGTTCTTCCAGGACCTTTCGCAGGTCCGTGGATCTTTCGATTTCTGTGCCCAGCCGGTACCCGCCCTTCTTGGGATTATCCTAGGCGCCAGATGCACCGGCCTCATTCCGTCTTTGCCCGAATCGAGTTTCATATCGCTGCGAGGGCCCGGCCCCTCCGGTTTTCCCTATTCGCTTGTCCTCCACCAGAGCCTCGTAGTTTTGACAAGCGGCTTCGACGAAGCTCGTCTTTTCTTCCACCGGGTCACTCCACCCGGTTACCTCCCGGACCCGTTTTTCCGCGCGGTCTACCTCTTCTTTCCTCAGTCGTGCGCCGGCGAGGCCTTCCAACATCGTCGGCCAGAACCCGGCTTTGTTCATCTTCGGGGCCTCGCCACCTCCGACTCGAATACCAGCTGACGCCGAGTAGTGGACGGTCTCCGCGTGACGAGCCGCCGCCTCCTTCATCAGCCTTTTCATACCCCCTTGCCCGACGTTCAGGTTCAGGGCCCTTCGAGTCTCGCTGGCGTGCATCTGACTGTTCCACAGGTACACCACGTTGCTTCTCATCGCCTCGGCGAAGTCCCCGCAGTCCTTCCAGATGTGCCCAACTGCGTCACACCACATGCACCTGTTTTCAGCCAGAGGTCGTCGGTCACGGGCCTGTTCGCCACCATCCCTCCGTGCCTGGGCGATCTGGAGATCCTTTACCATCCGCGTCAGCTCCTCCAGAGCCGCTCCCCCGGACGAGCCATTGACCATGCCGGTTGAAGCCGACCCGGTCTCGAGCCAATCTCGGGTCTCTTCCCTTCGCGTTGGTGGTGTTGGCTCGAGCTTCCTTGCTGCGACAGAGCCCGTCCCTGTCGATCCTTTGTCAGCCCATTCCCGCCGTTTGTCGAAACGGCCACAAACCCTTTTCACTACGGCCCAATCGGCCGTCAGCCCGTCATCAGCCTCCAATAGGAGGCCTACCTGCTCCCGATCCCGCTCGTCAACCGACTTAACAAACAATAGGACACGGCTTGTGTCCAGAACGGTCCGGTCAAGCATCGAGAGGCGCGCGAAGCGTTCCTCAAACTCCCGAAGGAGCATTGATGCGTTCCTTCCTTTGTCGAGGGTCTCCACCCACTCCATGAAGTCCCGCTTCGAAAGTCGAAGCGCATCTTCAAGCCCGTATCTTTCGAGGAGCCGACCTTCGAACTCCTCCCAAGTTGGGCTCTCGGCCCGTACCTCGAGCACCTCCGTATGGATACCCGGCATCGCCACTCGAGGGAATCCGGCTAGACGCCTCTCTTTCGAAATGTCCCTCATTACCATCTCAGCCCGGTAGGACGCCAAGTAGCTCGTGGCATCCTTCCCACTAAACCGGCCGATCGTACCGACAACCGCTTCGATAGCCCTATCAAGGGTGTTGGTGCCTTCGCGAGCACTCACTATACGGTTCACAGCCGAAGCCATGGCTTCTGCGAGGTCCGATCCCCTCATCTTCTACTCCTCTGCCGCCTGTTCACGTCGGGTTCACCAAAGATGTCGCGTTGTTACGCGCGTGCATGGAGAACAAGGCGGGACCACTGGGGTCTTGGACCGAGGAATAGGTGGGGAAAAGAGAGAGAGGGAGAGAGAGACACGCTCACACACAGATAGACAAAGAAGCACGCGGGAACGTAGCCCAATCAACACAAGAGACACAAGTTGGGCAGGAGATAGAGTATAAGAACGTGTATATAAATATATTTATGCAAATGACTCAAACGGTTACAGCCGATTAGGTCGGCGAGACGGGTGTCGACGCCTGATCACCCACGCACACAGGAGAGCAAGATGGAGATCCTACCGGAAGCACACGGGCGTTCCACGGAGCAGAATCAGCCTCTCGAGAACCTGCGCAAAGAAAGCTTATGGAGAACGACAGTGGAGAAGAGCTCGGTCCAAGTCCGACAGCACTTCGTCCCCTCTAGCGCGCTTTCCCCTCTCTCCCCCCGTCTCCCTCTCCTTTATAGCTCAAGGAGGGAGGCCGTTTCACCTGTTTACATCACATTAATTCTCTGTCCTTTCGGGCAGAGATACTCCTCGATTTCCCTTATAGAATATTGCTACCTAGGATCTAACCTTTGTGCCTACCTATCTACCATACGACAAGGGACGTGCCCACGTGTAAGGGCTGGTTCACACACATAACACACGGTTTGCGCTTGGGGACGGTTTTCTTCACGACAACGTACATTTAAGCGTCGGGCTTAACACATTTTCTCTTCTTCAAGGGTAGTGTTAACAATATTTTTCATCTTTTATTTCTTTTTAATGTTTCTCTTTTTACCACGTCTACCCAACCCGTTTTAGCTAACTCCATGTCATTTTTAACTTCCTCTTTAACTTTTTAGAGAGAGAGAGAGAGATGCCCATATGGATGTAGCTTAGTTGGTAAGGTTGCCCAATGGAGACCATGTGGTCATGGGTTCAACCCCTACATTCCACAAAATGACATCTAGTGAATAAAGAGATGTGTATGAAGTATATAATAGAGAGGTGAGTAAATTTGTGTTTCAAGCCCACCACATAGTGGCTTGTAATATAACAACTTACCAATAGAGTAAGCTAATTACGATAGAAAGAGAGAGAGAGAGATTACAGTCTAAGGAACATAAACTATATTAAATGCAAAGATCATAAAGTTAATGTTGAGCTTGATACAAACATATGCTCCAAGGAGTGTGTTGATATATCAACAAGCTTGTTACCTCAACGCACCTCTTCAAGTTCCAATTGTGTTGAACCGAGGAGCTTCATTTTCTTTTACTATCCCATGAGCTTGCCGAATCTAGCAAATGTAGGTTGAGTATTAATAAAATATTCTCCAACCTTATCCACTCAAAGTACTTTGTTAAAAACGTTTGTCATTTCTGGATTGCTCAAAGTATGTCCCCAAATATGTTCCATCAAGTGTTGTTGGAAATTGTCTGAGTTTGCCCACTCAAAGCATTTTGGTACAATATTTTTAATTTGTGAATTGGTTTGGATATGCTAGATATCTATGAATCTAGGCACAACCCACTATTGGATGTAGTTGCAATCCACCTCAATCTGCTTTATCTACATATGGAACATTGAGTTCCATGTCAATTGATGCTACAAAGGTGCTACAATATAGTGGAAGGGAGCTATTGATTGAGATGTTGAAGTCTTTCAAGATCCATTTGAGACCTAGGGCTTCAAAAGTGGCATGCCCTTATAAGTTGTGTCTTTGCATGAAAGAGGCGCAATCATTTGTTTTTGCTACTATGAGATATGGCACCACTTTCCAATGAAAATGTGAATGTTAATAGGTGATATGTTGAGCTACTAAACCAATTGGCATATGTGTGGCCTTTTAATTAGAGTAGAACTCTTGCTTATAGAATATTTTGCGCTTCACAATGCCGCACAAATATCATGTCACCCATTAATTAGAATTTAGTACAAGCTAAATGTCCATTATTTGGAGACCAACCCTTTAGATAAGGTCGTGACAGGTGATTCCTAGGTAGATAAGGCCATTGATTACTTTTTGACATTGTATCAAATTGAGAATTATTATAGCTAGAGTCAGCTTGTATCTTCAAATTATACTTGAATAGGATCGTGGACATCTTCGAATCCTTCATCTTGAATTTGAACAAGTTAAAGATGTAACTGTGTCAAGAAAGCAAAATCCAAAGATGTGTGCATATGATCTCAATGCCAAAGAGGTACTAAAGCTTATCCATATATTTCATTTAGAACTTGGCGGCAAGTAAAGGTTTTACTATCTCGATAGTAGCCACGTGTTATCCACCAATCACTAGGCCATCAAATTACAAGAGGATGAATGTAGTAGTGTGAGGGTTAGCTTGTACGTAAAGAGAGTTTTTTTATTTGAACATAGAAAAGCTTATGCCATCCAAATAAGGTGTGATCTTTTAGAATTATACCCTCGATGCTTGCTTGAGATTTTGCCACCCCTTGTGGCAAGTGTCAATTCACATGATCGTCATCTTCGCCAAAAAAGAGAACATCTCATCATATTCAACGACACGCATTTGTGAATAACCCTTGGCAATAACCGGTGCTTTGCAACAATTGAGTAAACCCTCAAAGTATACTTTACCTTGTAGACCCATTGACAACCACTTGTGCGGTAGAGATGGGACAAGGTGCCATGTGTCATTGTCGTAGAGAACTTGCATCTCTTCATTCATTACTTTTACTTAAAGAGCATGATGGGCCACTTTGGTGAAGCTTTCTAGGTTAGGGACAATTGTTACTTTCATCTTGAAAGTGTAGTGTTGTATGCCATGTAGTTGTTGTAGTCAAACATAATGCCCCAATTCTTCTCACAAGTGAAATGGTGCGGTTTAGTTTGTGCCTTTGACAAGTCTCTCTTCACGTTGGGTGTCACCATGATAAGCATATGAAAATCATCATTAATTGATGGAAGTGAGGTGGTAACGTTGATGGATCACACACACTTCCTCACTAAAACTCTTGTAATTGTCTTTATACTCGAGTAGCTTAGACTTGCCTTTGCAAGGCTCAATGACTCATCTAAGATGTTGATTAAAAAAAATAGGGTCTTTAACTTGATCGAGCAATGTTCAGCTTGCCTTGATATCAATACTAGCATTGGCACCATCTTTGAATGTCATGAATGTGACTGAATACTTGTCACAAGACAACTTATTCAAAGATAACAATACCCATATGTGGGTAAGTAGATTGAAGTGTTTGTAGCTCTTTTCTTCAAGTGAGTACTTGTCGAAAATGTATTTCTCCAACTTGAGTTTGAACTTTGTCTACACCTCATATAGACATGCACATACATCATGCATCCCAAAACCTTGGCAATGGAACAATCTACAATTTTTTATTGTATTGCTACAACTTTCTTAGATTGATGTGGCCAATTGTACTTCTGCCACAACTCAATGAACATCTTTAGTTTTTTGGTTAACATCACAAACTTCACTAGTTACCTTTAAGAATGAACATATTGCCTTCTCTTGGTCTACATATGGCCACCCAATCCCTTGTCATTGAGGTTTTCAATGAAGCAACCTCATTGGTTGAAGTGAACTTGCATCTCTTGTTCATTGATTTTTTCAACACAAACTAAATTCTTCATTAATTTGAAAACACACAAGACATTCGTTATACATTTGCAATGGTCATCACCATGTCCATGCAAAACATCTTCAAATTCAAATGTAACCTAGAAAAATATCACTTGAATATATTTAGTGACTTCAAAGATAAGAAAACAAGGAGTATTGTCTTAGATCCAAGGTTATATATGACATGGAATTGTCATAGCTCTTGCCCTATTAAGGGTTTTGGGTCAATATATAATGTGAAGACTCTTGAATTGGTGGTGATAGAAGTGAATACTTGAGACCTATCCTCAAGCAAATGAGACACACAAACCCAATCTAAAGTACCTAAGTGATTTTGTTCATAAGTGGGGAACTAAAATATTTCAATTTGTGATATGACTATACTACATGGAATGCATACAGCTTGTATTAAAGCTTTCTCTAAGCAAGAGATTTAACATTTTTAAAAAAACACAACTTGTGGATCTCCCAAGTGAGCTCCTTAGTAACTACCAGATATTTTGTAAAAGTACAAGTAATCATGTAAACCTAGTATTCATGAAATGAGGCCCGAAGATACCAATCTAAAAAACCTTTGAAATAAGCAAAGACCAACAAAGCCATAAGTGTTGTCAACTACTATCTAAATGAAGCAATGCCATCATGGGAGTTGTCCACCACAATAGGCTAAATTTGTTTACTTATTTAAATTCAATTTCTCATGTAGATGAATGAAATTCTTCTTTGGAGTTATGGATGTGGCATACACATCCAGATTACCAAACAAATGATGAGTTCTTAACAAAACAACCACAGATATTTACTCAAAAGAAACTAGAAAAAAACGCAATAGATCCAGGGCCCTCTTTTTTTTTGGATTGCTAAAAGAAAGAAACAAAGAATAGAGTTATGCCATTTTCATATGTAAGCCTTGGGCCAAAACAAGTACCACCACTCTTTCCTACTCTGACCAGACCAACCTAACAAAAAAAGGTCAGGAAGTTTGGCGGCAACACATACACCGTATGTTCTTATCTTTTCTTAGCATCAATGATCCGGCCCTTTATAAAAACAAGGGAAGGATGGCATTTCAAAAGAATATGGGGATATACAAGTTTTTTTCTCTCATCTTTTTTCTCTTTCATGACATAGTAAAACCAGAAGAAACTATACACTCAAAAAGGTTGAATCATCGTGCTCCATGTGTGAGAAGAATAGGAAAAAAAAGGAAGATCTGTAATCCCTGCCGTAAGAGCCCATGCGAACAACCCCTTTTTACTTCCTTAAATCCATAAAATGATATGATGAAAATATACAACCTCGGTCAGCATTAAGACCTTACTAGGCAAGCAAGAGATGTTGAAGCAGGGGATCTGATCTCATCTGGCATGTCAAAATGAACATAAAGTATGTGAATTAAATCCCCTGTTAACTATATATCATTCAGCCACAATTCCAAAGCTATTACTCTTATTATTATTATTATTATCAGTATGATGTTATAGAGTACATGGAAACAGCTAGACCTTACTCTGACAGCAGAAAGTTCTTGCACCACTTTGTCTTCGCTTGGCTGGAAAAAACAAATACTTATATAAAGAGAATTAATAAATAGATTAAAAAAACATCTTATCATCAAAGAGAAAATAAAACATCTAACCAAGCCCTCCCTTGTGAGGAGAAAAAAAGAAAATTTCCATATGACAAGCTTCGGTATAATTAGAGGGAGAAACACAAAAATACCCATGATCTTCCAGATATTTACTAGAAATACCCCTCCCTTGTCTTGAAAACAATTACAAAATTACCCTGCGTTCTTTAAAATTTAAAGTTCAAAAACAGAGGGATATTCGGGCTATTTAGATAGGTGCAAATTAAATCCAAGATTTAAGTACTTGCTTTCTCTCCTAATTGGACAAATTAAAGTTCCTCTTTGAAAGTGCCTTAAGTTTGTCATTAGGATGGAAAACCAGTTTTGGTTCAAGCATATAGAGGTGATTTTGAAAATAAGCAAGCGTACTTTTGAAGTTTCTGATTCATATAAAAATTTATATTTAATAATTTTCACTTATTTATCAATCAGTCTAAAAGATACTCGCTCACCTCCGTTAGCAAGTCTTTTCTCGTGATTATCCCAACAACTTGAGAAGGTCGAGGCACAACAAGTGCATGCCTAAGACCAAGTTGCCGGAAAAGGTTGTAAACCTTGTAAAATTACAAAGATGTAGTCAGGAATTGATTGAGAATTCAGTGTAAAATTGCTGAGTTCAGCTTTTGTTACCTTTGTTAAGGACATATCTTCAGGCACAATATAAGGAGAGGGGTTGACAAATGGCTCTAGATCTAGATACATTTCCATCTCTTCAGGGGTTAAGCAAACATCTTCTACTGACAGACCTTTGCTTGAAACTGGTTTTACAAATTCAGTCACGTTGTGCCTGTGCCAAGAGATAGCTCAGCGAAAAAACAAACATATCCTAGTGGTTGTAAATGATTTACCAATACCAACAAAAATATTACAGGTTGATTAAGACAAACCTAGATGAGATCTGTGTTTGGGTGTTGCCATGAGAATCATCCAGCTGAAAGTCTTTCTTAGATTGTAAAAGAACCAGCAAATAACTGTCCATAAAAGAAATTTATCTAAAAGTTTATAAAATAGAAAAACATAGCATTGTAGAGATCAGTCTGAAACTTACTTCCGCAAAATCAGTCCAATTACAACAGTTTCACCACTCTGTAGTTTATCAATCACCTATACAGTCACAATTGGTCAAGGAACAGCATTAGTTGAAAACCTTGTGTTCACTTTATAAAATAATTTGCTATGGTCTAAAGCACAATGGAATTCTAAACCAGAGAGTAGAACTCACAGGAAACCCATGATGTTGATTGCTGCGAAGCACTGACAAGATATACCCAACCTTTGATATGCGGTCAAAGGTAACAACCTATTGCCAGTAAAAAGGCATCTTTGAATTATCATAACTGAGATGCAACTAATCTCAAGAAGTAGAGCATATAAATGAGAAAATAAATTACCTTCTGCGATTGGCATGTTTCTTTCACTTGTGTTTTGCGCATGAAATGTTTTGGCCTTGATTCAAGTAGAGGGATACCTCTAAGGTGAGCTTGCTCTTCATAGAAACCTGCATTGAATATATCACCGACGGCCTGTCAACAAACAAACAACTGTTTTAGGTCTCACAAATCCTGATCCCGAAAACTTATAAAATTGGCAAAAAGCACATTTCTAAGACTTGCCTTTGAGATCAGAAGGACCAACATAATCAGGGGAAGTAGCTTCAAGTTATTGGTAATTTCAACCATTATGACACAAAGAGACACCGTCATCCGCATAGAGCCACCAAGAAAAGAAGCAGCTCCAAGTAATGCATAACTGTTAAAGAGAAAATTTACTAATTTGTATTTAGATGCATGCCAGATCAAGCATATGTAATAATTACAGATATAGCAATCCTTTAAAAGCATGACTAGCACAAATATCTTACGTTCCTTCGTCGATATTTAACTTTTTATAGACTTTAACCACAAACATTCCCACAAGTCGACCATATGTAGCCCCAATCATAATACCAGGCACAAACTGTCCGGATGGTACAGCTGTGCCATATGTTATAACTGCAAGGGAAAAGAACATTGCCTGCAGAAAACCAATGCTAGAAGATTTCAGAAGGCTATATTTTATATGCAACTTCTATGATCCCTGCATCGTGTATTGAGTATTCAGATAATCTTTCTTTGCTTACCAGATAAGTAAGAAGACTACTTGCACTATATTCATGAACCGTTTTTGTACTGAAAAGATTCCGAATTGCATCATCCTAAAGAAGAAATGTGGTTTGCATCACGTTCACAGAATTGGCTTTTTATGCTTGGATACAGTTCCAGATATTATTAAATATGCAGAGAGAATTTTCCTGATGCTATTAAATAAGTATTTTACACACATTCCAGCCAAATTGTTGTTTAAATCTGACGTCAGACCCGTCATATTAAACTACAATGAAGATAAATTCTTGAAGTTTCTAAAATTTCCAATGATGACTGCATGTAAGCTCAAGGTGCTGAAGGATTATTTCCTAAAAGATGTCATTTATAAGAACATATATTATAAAAGAGAGCTCTGATTTACCTGTGTGTTAAAAAAGATTGTAGCAAGGTCATTGTATTCATTGTCTCTTGAACAATAGAACTACAGATAATAACAGTACATAAGAAATGCTGAATTTGCATCAATATCAATCAATGTACATGGTGCCGAAACCCATAGTACTATATAACTTACATTTACATAGTTTCCATAGGTTCCTTCAGGTCGAGGACAGATTATGTCAGGATACTTTTCTGGATCTGGACATGGTGTGCATTTTGTTAATAGCGGCAAACCAAATGAAAGAATTGATGTCAGTAATGATACAAGGCATGCTTCTATAATCTGAAATATACACAGAGCATGTTAGTTACTGAAGTGTATAAATACAGAGAAAATATGTAAAAAAAATTATCAGTACTTTGACACGATCCCCTTTTTTGTGCAGTGTGTTTCGGCGCCATGAAGACAGGTATAAAGTAAGCTGATTGAAAAGTGCACCTGTATTCAATAATTGTGTCAATGCTGATCAATATTCATATTTTTATTACATTGTCATATCATATCAAGATACAAGAAATAATGTAATGTGTACCTAAAAGTCCTCCAATTACTCCAAGCATCGCCATAGGTAAGAGCTCATAAAAGGAGTAGTCTTCTTGACCACTATAAATGCATCACAAGAAGATTCTGGATTTCAGAAAATGTACTTCAAAATTGTACACCCTTCAATAATCTGAATGATTGAAGAGGTGAACTCCATGAAAGATTTTAGTTCATATCCAATATTTATTAGAGAATCTACCCAGATATATCCCAAATTATAAATCCACCAGATCCAAAATGTCCACACTTCCCACTTTTGCACCAGCCCATTGCTCCTCTCACAACAACAGCTACCACAGCAGAGGTGAAGAAGACCCTCCAAAGCAACTGACTTCTCCACCTACAAAATAAAGAATGATAATGGTCCAGAACATCATAATGGTCTCCTGAATGCCCAAAATATCACCATGCCCAAATTACACCGAAACACGGTATGCAAATACATTTATGTGCAACTTTTATGCATAGTAAAAAAGATCCATAATCGAATCCCAAGTCCTAAGCTGGATCAACCATCATTAGACCGAAATGCTACATCAAGAGTTATGTCTTGGGTGAATTATCAGAATGCCAGTCCACTTCAAGAAATTCCCAAAACATTGGGGCATTTAATTTGTAGGAGCATTTTTATACCTATATTTGTAGGAGCACACCTCAAACATTATTCCCCTCTCACCTACTTAAGTTTATTCTCACTAAGAACACTGCTAATTAATTTGCCATGGAACTTCCAGAAATCCTGAAATGTGTGGCATTATTTCTAAAAGTTGAGTGGCATAATTGGAAATTATGGCATAGTTGAGTGGCCCTCGATCCTTTCCCCTCTGTTCTTATCTAAATTCAAAATTTTGAGATTTTGGCTGCCATACATGAAATAATGTTTAACAAAAAACACATCTGTCTCTTCTATATACACAGAAAGAAGCAGTGCTAGCTCTAGCTGAAAATAGCATTAAGGTACATCATTGTATACTATCTAATATCTTTGTAAATCTTTAATTTTCTCCTAATCCACACATAATCTTTAGATGGTTTAGGATTATAGCATGTTACACTATCTCATTTGAGTCCTCCTTCATAGGTTATAGTGAGTTGGTAATATAGCATGTTAAACTTGGCAATGAGGTAGTGCTCATTGTTAATATCTTTGAAATGCAAAAAATTCAATCGCTTGCAAGATTTCCTGGGCATACAGCTAGTGATTGATGTCATCAACAAGATATCATATTCACTTACCATGAAGTAACTTCTTCTAAAGCAAAGAGTACACCACCAACTGGTGCCCTAAAAGCTGCAGAGACACCAGCAGCACATCCACAAGTCACCTATCAACAAAATATGAATGAACATAAAATGTTCTGAACTATAGGACCATATCACGGAAACATAAAAGGACAGCAATGCATGCTATCACGCTCTCACCAAATCTCGTCGATCTCTGTCATTTTTGAAAACTCGCAACCATCTCCAATTCACATAATGCTTTGTAGATCCTCCCTAATAGTTTAACACATGTCAGTATCATCCTCTAGTTGATACATTGTAAAGATATATTACAGAAATCTTTTCTGCCTACAGGGAGACCAAACGTTCTAACCTAACATTCAAATATGTTAATTATGCTTGCATTGAAAAGCCCACAACAAAACAACCAGTTGATATAAACATAAGCTGAAATAAATGGAACGACGGTAGAGCATCTTGTGATCTCCAAAAAAATTGTTGTGGCTGCAGGCAAAGCAGAAATAAAAACAGCAAAACCACCAAAGAGAAAACTACAACTTATCAAGAAGTGCACATATTCACCGGCATTCAAGATATTCCTTTTTCTTTTTCTTATTCTCATTCTTTTTCCCCTTCGCCTTCCTCTCCTCCCTCTAGACAATCTCGCCTCAATCCAACCTATTTTGTGGATTCTTGCCAAGATCTTCAATAGAGTAATTGCAATGGTAAGTTCCCCCACTCCTTTGCTTCAGTTAAGGTGAGTCTCTCAACTGGAATGATACTTACGAACCTATCATTATCTATCAATTCTGTACACTTTAGGATCTAAACAATTAAATCATGATTCACTACTGACAAGACAATTTCAGAAACTGCTAATTCTCCATTCATAAAACTTCTTGAATTGGAGAGATCTTATGAGCCCAAAGTTGAGCCTTAAACTCACATTCTTGGAAGGCTAGGGAAAAATGTGAAAATAATCAGGTGCATGGTGCCTTATTGATGAGATGATAAAACAGGAAAATATCAAGAAAGGAACATGGACTTCCCAAAGCTATCTAAGGCATAAACATTTTGAAAGAGACTATCACTCTTGCCTTTTAGAATTCTACTGCTGATTTTTTACTTTATTTGTAAAGTTGATCACTTGTAGATACTTTTGGCTATCCCTTTGTTCTTGAATAACTCAAATAGCATTTAGACCTAATTCTAATATTTAGCAATATTTGTTTTCTGATGTTTTCGCTTGTTTTCTTGCACAGAATTCAACCAATATATTGCATATGGCAACTTCCAAGGAAAACTGCATACATGTAATCAACCAATGAATAAAAATGGTGCAAGTTTCCAAGGAAAATTGCTTACATACAAGTCAATAACGCATGATTATTAGATGAAAGCTTGTCTCAAGATGTATATTAATAATGCAGGTTTAGGTAGATATGTTCAAGGTAGTTGGAAGAGACTTTTGCTAACCTGGCCCACTAAAGATGCAATGCATGCTCCGGTATGTACAAGGGGACCTTCTTTGCCAAGTGCCAATCCTCCTCCAACAGACCCAATGCTACCAAAAATCTGGATGTTTGGAGAGAACACTTTCACAAAAATAGACAACAAAAGGTAAAGCCATATTCATTTAGCTGGGATTGAAATTATCATTACTACCTTCCCAACAAGTGTCCTGAACAGTAAAATTCCTGGGGTGTCTATTCCTGGCAGTTGCAGACATCGAGGGGTAAATGTCTGAGATCTTGAAAATAGTTTATTTCTAGTGAAAATGAGCTTACCATTTAGATACCCTTTGATTTCTGGAATTCCAGAACCAGCTGCCGCTGGCGCATATTGCGTGACAATATAGACAGAAGAGAACACTAATGCACCATTGAAAATCACATACACAAGAAACCCAGCAAAATAAGAATGCTGCATGATGGTAAAAGTTGCAGAAAACTTCCATCCAGAGAAGTTCTCCACCGCAATATTTATAAAGAAGGCTGAAAATCCTGTCGCTGCATAATAACAGTAGAAATTAACCTTCAGTGCATATTGGATGACATCCAGCAGATTCTTCATATTATTCAAGCACTAAGGCAAATTCAACATCAATATATTGGATGAAAATCAGGCATAACATTTATCTAAGCTTTCAAATTGAACAGTGTAATTTCCCAAAAACCAGGAGGGAAAATATATAGATAGATAAACACTGATCACTGTCTGAATAAATGGGTCCACTACAGTTGCTTGTAAGAAATTATAATTTTCACGTTAAGAAAAAATACAAAGAAAATGTAACCTAGTTTATAAAACAAAAGATCTGATCATGTATGTAAAGAAACTATCAAAGGATACTGTTGGTAACCAATCACAAATGGTGTAGACAACAAAAAATAGGTTTTTCTGATTAGAAATTAGAACAGAGGGAGAAAAAGGGATTATGCAAGTAAAAAACTTCAATAATCCGCATTACTGGCCATTTGTAACGAATCTGCAAAAGATTGATGAAAGGAAAATCATATTGACACACATGTCAGTAGTTGCTATATATACACATTCACCTCACAAGTATTCGTTGGCTCCTTTACTCTCACTTACAAAGAGTTCTTTCTGAGGGACTGACATGAGCAAGAATGAGCAGTGTCCATTAAAAGAATAGTCTCTCACAATTGAATTTCTTTAAGGGAGAGCAACCAATGGAAGAAGATGATCAATTCAGTGTGCTCAAATTCCATTAGCAGCATCTCTAGAGCTAAATTAGAACACTTCACACTCCATTAAATATACTTTCAGTTTACCCCATTAGAATACTTAATCTGTTCCATAGTTTCACATGGTAACTAGATCTTACCAATTTCCAAATCGCCAATGAGAGGGAACATGAAAGCAATATTTATAATACAAACAAAATCACTCATTAACAAAAATGAAAAGTTGATTGAGTAGCAAAAGAAGACTTACCGACACCAATCATAAGAACAAAGATCCACTTGAGCGACACATACGATACATAGTGGAATTTCCCCCTGGAAGCCTGATACATAAAACGAGATGATATGAGTGCTGAACAAGAAAGAACATTGCAGAAACCTAAACAGTGAGATGGATGAAAAAGTATTTAAAGATCCAGTGACTCGAGAGGTGAAAGTTTTGAGATTGAAATACAATATCAAAGTATCAGATTGGGTATTATTTACCTGTATCTCCCAATAGGGGAGGGGTGGATTAAATGCAAAATCAAAATGTATAGATTAGGTCTTTAACTCTCCTTGAGATAGACTGGAATGTAAGATCAAAGTAAAGGATTGGTATTACTTGCTACTCATAACAAGAAAGGATCAGATCAAGATGAAAGAAAATAAGTATGGCCATTGGGTCATTCGCTTCTGCTTGTCGAAGTAAAGGAATTACGTTCTACCCGTTCCTCGCAATCAGGCAAGATCAAACATATGGGAATGGGGTTTTTGTCTTCTTCCCTCAATAGAGCGAAGATTGGAACCAAAATGTAAGAACTGGGTATTCACATGCCTTTCATGATCGGCGAGAATCAGATTGAAGTACAATATCAATATATTGAATGTGGTCTTTACCAACTTCACCTGCTCCTTGAAGAATTTGATTGAAATACGAGATCAAAAATACTAGAACAAGTCTTCCCCCAAATATGGACAGGAATTAGATTGAAATACAATACGATATATAGAAATTTGGTATTCATCCGCTTCTTACGATAGGCAAGAATTGGATAGAAATACAATATCAAACTATTCATCTTTACATTCTTCTCCTGATAAGGCAAGAATTAGGTCAGAAATAGATTATCAAGTATAGGAGTTAGGTATCCTCATGCTTTGAGATAGTAAAAAATGGATTGAGGTACGAGATCAAAATACTCAAATGGGATCAAGATTAAAATATAGGAATAGTGTCTTTACCTTCTTGTGCACGGTGAGATTCCGCAATTGAACTGAAATGTAAGATCGAATATAATCTAGGGCTTGGTTAATCATGTAGTGAAATTTGCTAATATGCCAATACAACTATGAGAATCTATCAAAAGATTATCCAGTTTTTCCTCAAAATTACCAAACCCCGCATTAAACGCAATTAATACCACATTAGCAGAATTAAGCTATTAAAGAATTGCTACATCTTCTCAAATCAGTGCAATTTAACATGAATGGATCATTATCTCCTTCAAAGTATGAATAAGAAAAGAAACATAATTAGCCTGTATTTTGTTTGTTTTTATGCTACTTTTGTTCATGATGAATGGTTAATTGTATTTTTTGACTAATAATTAGTCCCTGCAAGAACTAGCAACGCATTAATGGCCACTCAAATACATTAATATGGTTCTAATTAGGTTTGTGAAAGTGGTGTTGGGCATAGATACTTTCCAAACTTTGGATTCTTTGGTAAATTCCATACCTATAGAGAGTGGTAAATCAGTAAGTTTTCCTTTTGTATACATGCTCTTCTCAACAGGGCGAGAAACTGATTGGAATGCAAGAATCAAATATATTGGAATCAGAAGGGCCCAAAACTGGCTGGAAACTTTTGGGCAAATGTAATATAGGCATTTCGCCTTTACTATAAATTCAAGGTCAAAGAAAATATCAAAATTATATCATTAAGAATCAAACTGAAATGTAACAATAAACAAAGTATAGGCATTGGGTCTTTACACTGTCCGTGCAAAAGGTGAAAATTTGATCAAAATGTAAGATCGATCAAAACATGGGAAGTAATACATATGGGGTTTTACCTGGCCCTTGTGAGAGGAGAGATTCGAGAATCTAATCAAATATTAAGATCACAAATTTACAAATTGGGTATTTATCTTACCCCGCAAACTAGGCAAGCGTTGGATCAGAAATATTGCAACCAGGTAATGATTATCTCCTCTTTTCGGAATGGTATGATTTACATGATTCTTGCAATAGGTGGGATCAGCAAGAATTGGGTCCAAATGCAAATACAATTATACAAAATACAAGATTTGGGTGTGTTTTTCACCTGCTCCTCCCTGTAGGCGAGATTCTCAATGACTTCATAATCAAGGCTTTCCATGGTAGATGAGTCAGATTCCTCAAGATGCCCATCAAGGCCATCCTCAGTTGTCGGATCTGAGCTCCGAAGAGGTGACCATCGAGGCCAACGGTAGGCATGTTCAACATCCATGATGATGGCGATGGAGATCGAAAAGCTAAATATGAATAATAATAATAATAATAAATATGTCTGAGGCAACAAGTGGTATCACTTATCTTATTGAGAATAGTATCTATATTATAAGAAGTACAGTCTTCTCTGTTAATTTCTATGTTAATGTTCAGCACCGTGGTTGGTGCTAGATGAGTCCATGAAACGGTGGGTGGAGGCATGAAAGGGATGAAAGCATGAAAGATCAGGGTAGAGCTGGAATGGAGTATCTCTGGACTAGTCCTCTGTCAACGCTTCTTTCTGGCTTCCTTTCTTCCCTTCATTTCAGAATCACGAGATGAGGTGAAGGAAAGACAAAGGAAAAAGGAGGAGAAGAAGAAGCGCAGGGCATGGCATGGCATGTGACATGAAAGAAGGCAGAGCTACTGCAAGACCATCGGATTTCCTCTTTGGTGGGCGATGTGTCGTTGCTTCCTCTGTTCTCCTCTGTTCTCCTCTGGGAAGGGCACAAAAAGGGGGAGGGGGGGGCAGGGGTACTTTTTTTAGAGAGAGGAGAGGAGGCGAGGATCCCATGGATGGATGGATCGATGGATCGATCGATCGATCGATCTTATGCTGTCTGTCTCTGATTTTTCTTCACCTTCACTCTCAAGCTCACGTGCCTCTCCATCCGTCCGTCTGTATGTATGCCCGTCCATCCGTCCGTCCGTCTATATGTCCGCCCATCCGTCCATATGTATGTATGTATGTATGTATGTATGTATGTCCATCCATCCATCTGTCCGTCCATGCACTCGTCCACCCGTGACCCGTCCATCTATATGTTCGTGCCCATCCGTCCATCTATATGTTCGTCCATGCATCCGCCCATCCGTCCATTTGTATGCCCGTCCATGCACCCGCCCATCCGTCCATCTGTATGTCCGTCCGTGCACTTGCCCATCCGTCCCTCACGCCATTCACCTCCCCTTGATGTCATTACAGGCATCCCCGCTCATCATCTTCCAATCTTTGTCTTTGTGTGGTGCTTTCAAGATATCCTTCTATTGTAAGTTTAGATTAGCCAAATCGGCTACAACATACCTACCAATTAGATGGACAAAAAGGAAACCAAATGGCTTCCAAAAGTTGACTCAGACCATAGTATGAACCATATGTACCATATGTGCATTTCGAGTAAGAAAAACATCCTCAAAGAATGATAAATACCATACTTTTGGATTAACTATTTTATTATTAGGTAAATAAGCCAAAAAAATGGAAAAAAAACATTAAAAAAATGGGGGGAAAACAAAAAAAAAAACACAAGAATGTTTGAATAACATTCGCATTCGTTTTCCGACGTAGGAAAGCGAATGTTATGCTATACGAACACGAATTTTACGTACTAGGACCAAAACCATCATGTGAAACAGTCAATGGCCAGCCATATATCCTTCCTTTAAACTAGCTAAGGAGATGACTCTATATGCATTTAGAGGAGCAAAGAACAACCAAGAAAGGGGGAGAGATTTGCAATATCGTCATGTACTCTGCCCCATCTAGAAAATTGGATCCTTGCCTTTCATATTGTAATCTCACGGGATTCCTCCTTTACCTATGTATGTCATGCTTATTGAATCTTAGCATAATGTCGTGTTTTAATCTATCAAGATTCACTTTTAATCGTCTATGTTTATGAGATTTTATTCCATTTAACATTCTCCTAGCATATTTTGTATCAATGTTTTGATGTCCTCTTTATACAAGGAACATTGTGTCCACACATAGCTACATCGTTACATGTCTATGAGGAATATCACATGTTTCATCATTCCAATATATTGCATGTTTGCATGCATATCCCCAGGTGATTGCGAGCATCTTGCACATGTGTAGACCCCCATTTCCATGCATTGCATTGACCTTTGCATTATTTGTACATGTGCTCCAAAGTGGGCACCCATTGCATATACAAAGTCAATTCATATTCATATATGTGACTAAATTTTTTTCTTGACAAATGATGAGTATTTTTTCTTGTTTGCTCATAGCATTCTAGTTTTTATTTGTAAATTCACGACAATTTGAATTGGAATCCTTTACATTGTTCTACCCTACTTCGAGCCAAATTTACTCTTTTTTCATATTTGCATTGTTGCTATATTGCAACAAGGAAGTGATGACATCCTTGTCACGATAAATCTAGCAATTTGCTTAAATATGCCAATAAAAGTTATTACTAAATAACTCAAAAAGTGAGTAGCTTCTCATGCATCCATGTTAATTAATTGCAAAGTGATACTATTGGAACTTAAAATTTATTTTTCTCGAGAGACTAGAGGACACTCAAGAGATTCTTTGATCAATTTGATTGATTACCTAGCTCCACCATCATCGATAAAATGTTATGGATAGTATAAGAGCTAGAGAATATAGTTCCATTTGACAAACTCAATCAAATAAGATGTGTACACGAGTAAAAAAGAAATAATTATTAACTAATTACGCATAACGGGTGGTGATTATAAAACAAAGCTAAAATTAATACTAAAAATAAGATAAGCTAAATTACGCATAACGGGTGGTGATTATAAAACAAAGCTAAAATTAATACTAAAAATAAGATAAGCTAAATTACGCATAACGGGTGGTGATAACTATAAATCAAGAATAATCAACACCTTTATGAATGGAGGGATTTGGTTTATACAAGAGTTATACGCAAGTGCATGCAAAAGTTGCAATCAATCCAATTATGACAAGTTGTCTAAAGTATCCACTTCCTTCTATACAAAGGCACCTTCCACTCATTGGATCAACAATTTACTTGAAAACCCACATGCTCGAAGATTTGTGTGGTTGAGTTTGTATCAACAAATACATCAAGTGATGATGTTGCCCCACATGATTTCTTCATTCTTTTCAACAAGGTTAGTATAGTTTTTTGTGTTTCACAAGTTAGAATCTAGGTTCATAGTCGTCACAACTTAACTTCATTGTGCTCAACAAATGCTTATTTCATGGATCTTATGCTTGTTTTTGAGCATGTAATTCCCACAAAGAAACCCATGTCAAGAATAAGAGTTAGAAGGAGTAATTCTAGTATGCATGTGAGTATGTGTGTCGTGTTGTGCATGAGTGAGTGTGTGTGTGTGTGTGTGTGTGTGTGTGTGTGTGTGTGTGTGTGTGATAGAGAGAGAGATGTACACAACAAAAAGAGATTTTGTTAACAAGGAAGGAGGTCGTGCACCTCATTGTGCTTCTTGCAATCCTTCCCAACATAAAAGATCAAGTTTTGCTCTAGTTGGATGTTGGGCATGTTGTCACGAGGATCCAAACCAATCATTTTATGGGGATGCTAAAGTCCTTGAGGATTCACTTTAGCCCCTTTGCTTGGCATGCAACAATGAATGTGTCTTGATATTTCGTCTTTGTGCTCACGAGAACCATAATAGGGTACTCATGCCTAATCTACATAAGTGTATCTTTTTATGGTTGTGCTTGACCTTGTACAACATCCAATAGCTTTCTTATGTTGGGGAGTGAGACAATATCCTATGTATCATTGTCATAAAGGCTTTAATCTTGTGGTTCATTAGTTCCACCCATTTTGGGGTTTGTATCTAGATTTGGAATGACCACCACATTCATGATGAAGGCATAATCATGAGTCATATGTTCATTGTATCTAAATCAAGAAACAAGATTATCCCCTTACTGTTATACTTGTTATTTTCTTCATTGAAGGACCTTCTTCATTCTTGGTCTTGGCATAATGGGCATAAACTCATTGTTGATTGATGAAGTGGAGTCGTCCTCGTAGCTTCCTTCAAAGTTGTTAGAGACTTCTTGGACCATCTAAGTCTTACCTTTGTTTGGACATCCACACTATGTAATGTTTGCGTCGAACTACTCCACAATTCTCTCTAGAGTTATATTCCTCATTATTTGATTTGTTATATTCCCAATGAGTGCATCCATCTAATGATTTGTTGGGTATGCTCATCCAAGTCGAAGATGCAATATGTGGTCTAATTCAAAGCAGTCAAAATGTCCTTGGAATCATTTGATGTGGAGGGGGTTTTCATGGACACATCAAACATGACAACCCTACTTGTATATGTTTTTCTTATGGATGGGTTATAGCAATTGTACTTGTTTTGCCCATACGAGTTACCCACATGAAAATTGTCATGTTGTATTCCTTCATGCTTGAGGAAGTTTGAAAATTCATCAGAGAAGTATTCTCCCCATCCATGCAATCAACTTCATTTATGCTCTCTTTCTCTACAAGGCTATTGAACTTTTGAAATTGGGTGAACACCTCACTCTTCACTTACATTGGGTAGACCCAAGTGTGCCGAGAGGGTTCATTGATGAAGGTCACGAAGTATTGACAACCTCTAAAAGTAGTCATTCATGTGATACCCCACACCTTCAAACGAATGTGATCGAGAAGTTTGTAATTCACATTCTACTCCTTCACAAATGGTTGTTGGTGTTGCTTCCTGAATTGACATGCTTCACACATGCATTGATTGTTACCCCACCCTCAAGTTCTAAGAGTCTCCTCATGACTCCTCTTGCTTGCCTCCTTCAAAGATTTTGCAAGTTCACGTGCTTGATCCTCTCATGCCACGTTTCAATTTTGAATGAGAACATTTTCCCCTTCCTAAACATGGTCAAGTTCATCGTATTGTTGTCAAGGCTAAACTTTTTTTTTTTGTTGTCTTCCTTGACCCACAAACTTCCTTTATTTTTGAGGTCTTTGATGAACACCCTTTATCATAGAATCACATTTGAATTCCTTGTTTGAAATGTTTTCTAAAAAAACACCAAGTTCTTTGTGATAGTTTGGACATGCAATACATTCTTGATGCATTTCGTCTTACAACAAAGGAGTGATACATCATCAACAAGTTGTATTAGTTTATTGCATCATCTCCACTCTCATGTTGCCATATATCGTTTGCTATGATTCTTCATCCACTCTTGCGAACCTTCACGAATTTGGCTTGGCGAATGATCACAAACATGCTTCCATAGTCATCCAGTTTGTTTGGATTTGGAAGCATAGTTGCACGCTTCGTCTTCCAAGTTTTGCCTCATTATGATTGTGTTTACCCCCAAACCAATATTTTGGTTTTGTTTGGTTAGTTTCCACTTCCATCGTAACTCCTTGTAAATAATTACATGTGTCCGGAAGCGTATTAGAGGGGTGTGTGTGTGCGCGCGCACGTGTGTCACAGTGTATGAGAGAAGAAAGCCACAAGATAGACAAAAGATGAACTGAAAATTGTATAGTCACAAGAAGATTAATGGCAACCAACAATTACAAAAGGAGAGAGGAGGGTGCTTATAAGGTCACCCTCTCTCCACATTCTCTCACTAGAATGCACTCTCGAGTCTCGGGAAAGGGGGAAAAGCTTAACTAATGTGTCACGTTGCATTCTATGACATATAGTTATGTTACAAGGTGGTGGTGTGTTCACACACATTACCTACTCAGGTATGTTCACACTCTAGTTGAGTTTGATTCTCAACACCTCCCTTCCTTGATTTTTCTCTTCCTCTTCCATTCATGTGATGGGCAATTTTCCACCCCCACATGGTTTCCTACCTTTGTTACTTCTTCCACTCACCCTTATTCATCTTCTAAATATGGATCCACCATCCACTCGTGATAATAACATTTGTCATCCACACCCGAATTTCAATTAATGTTCGAAGAACAATGTCAAAATTTATATTGTGAAAGCATTAAGACATGTCCACACCATTTCTCCTTCTTCAATATGGAAACTCATCGACCAACTACTTCATAAAGCCAAAACATTTCTATGGTGTAGTTGTTGATACTTGTGTCTCTTTGTTGAACTTATTTAAACTCTTGTTGGAGTTGAAGCTTCCAAGTGGCGAATATCTTTTTGAGGTTCTCCCAATATACCTTTTGGTGTCTTTTCATCATGAACATTGTTGAGTATATGGTCATGCATGCACATTGCAAGACAATAAATTACTTTGTCTCGCCCCTTGTTGCCACGTTGGAAACATTGGTTGCAAGGTCACTGTTATTATAACTATATTATCCTTTGTTGAGTCGATATTTAGTCTTCTTGTACTTATATGAAACCAAGTTGTTGTGGTCAAACTTCTCGATGGTAGAATGCTTCCCAAATTTGTATGTATACATGGATAATCTCCTCGAACAACAATGACACGACACAACCACATAAGAGCTAGCGAACAAGCTTAAACTTATTTGACTTCATACTTTAATACCATGCAAATAATTGGAATTGGAAGGTATAATTCTAGTTGCATGCAATGGAGTCTTTGTGATAGTTTGTTTGTGAAAAATAAGAGATTGTATTAACCAGGCGAGAGCTAGAACAAAGGGAGACGTTATCAACAAATACAACCAAGAGGGGAGGAGAGTGCTTTATATGGAGTCACCATTGCTCTATATTATCTCTACAATGGCCAATGTTAGAGAGAGTGGGATAAAGAATATTCTCTCATTATATTGTGGTGTACCTTTGTTCTATGTGCATTTCACAATATACATATGATCTTACATATTCTCTAATTAAGTGCATCTCAGATGTTGGTTACAATGTTCTCTTCTCAAGGATAATTAGAATTAAACTTTTAATGCTCATAACTCATTGAGCATACATATTCACACATTACGCATGTTGAGCTTGTTTCCTAACAACCCATGCATTCAACAATTGTCGATGTCGGCAAACCTTCTCAAGTGGATTTTGGAACATTTGGAGCCTCAACGGATTCATTTCGAGAAAGCTCCTTGCATATTTTCATTCAATCTCATTGCTAGTCTACACATTCTTAAGGGTATCGGGTCTATATTGGCTTGAAGTCAACAACCCCACGATGTCGGCAAACCTTCTCAAGTGGATTTTGGAACATTTGGAGCCTCAACGGATTCATTTCGAGAAAGCTCCTTGCATATTTTCATTCAATCTCATTGCTAGTCTACACATTCTTAAGGGTATCGGGTCTATATTGGCTTGAAGTCAACAACCCCATTATGGATTGTTGGCAAGCTATTTCCATCAACTTGATTGTAGTATTATGAATTCCATCTTTCTCAATCCTCTTCTATGAGCTCTCAATGTTGACATCACGTTTGCTTCTACAAATCTTTTGTAATTGGGTCAATGTTTTATCCTTTTTTGTAGGTATTTTGTAGGCCATAGGATCCATCCACTCCCACAGGCACTCTTCGAGTTAATGACTCATTTATAAAACCTTGAGATCTCATTCTTTGGAGAAACTCCTTTCCTGCACGTCATTAAAAACATCCAAGTGTATCTTCTCCATGTCAGCCAACCAAATCCTTTATGCCCTTTGCAATTGCAAAGCTACCCATGAAGTAAAAAGATTCCATGATTTGTGTTCACCCATCGTTCTGTATCTCTATCTTGGAGATCCTTTTCCACATCGTAACTCTACCTCCACTGCAATGCTGAGATTGGTGATCATGTGGAATTTAAAGTTTAAGAATGTTTGAAACTTCCAACTCTACAAAACCATAATTATTGTTTAGTATATTAGCAATATTATTATTCTAGAAATTGCACTTGGGAACCTACAAAAAATGTGGTCAATGCTCTTGGTAAGGTTGTGATCTTCCATCACCTCTATCCATAAAATCCTAGTGTGAGTCCTCAAGTTCTACATTCAACATCATTTTTTTGTCGTTATGTATGTAATTGTTTCCAAAAGGCCATGAAACATGTTAGAAATCAAGAACTATAAATAAAGGAACCTTGTTACTATTGAACCGATATCACTTCCAATGCTAGTTGTTAATCTCTCTTGTCGAGTTTCCTCATTCAATTGTGCCCTTTCGTGGCATCGTACATATCATGCCCCCAACATATTTTCTTGTAATCTTGTTGGCAACTTTCTCGTGATTCATCTCATCCTTGATATCCAACATTGCCCGTTAATTCCTTTCATGATACCTTTCATGATACCTCACATTATCTGGATGCATTTGTTGTTATGCATGTAGCAAGTCACTACTTTCTTGCAATCTTGTCAAAGCTTTCTCGTGCTTCATCTCATCCTTGATTTTCCAACATTGTCATTGAATTACTTTTATGATACCTTGCATTATCTGGTTGCATTTGTTGTTATGCATGTAACAAGTCACTATGTGCTAGAGTAGAAAAGGAACCACACATATGTAAAATTATGCTTATGTAATTGACCCTAAAAATGATTTTGTATAATATTATGGACATTCGTCAAGCATGTGCAAGTAATTTTAAAATTTAACAAGCACAAAACTTCAATTTATGATAGAAGTTTAAGCATCTTGAGAATGATGACCAACATCAAAGCATAGGAATTTTGTATTTTCTTTGACTAGGGAAAATGATCACGATTAATTATTCAACATTTCATCATTGAACTACATTGTTAATGTGTAAAAAGAGCATATGGCCACCCTCTCTATTAATTCATAATTCCTCAATCTTTATGGTCATATTACATGTGCAATTATCAAGCATTTTGTGACAAAAATTCCACTATTTATGTGGTCTTCTCTCTATATCAATGTTGCCTTTGAGAAGCATGTGTCATGTTATTGTCATGCGTGTATGGTGTTGATGCTGAATGCGATGGTTTTCTAGCTTTATGAATACCAGCTCTATTATTGTTGCTATTATTATTATGCTCTTTTGAGGAGGTTTGTGCATCATTTAAACTAGTTTCATATTGCCCCACTTTTGCAACATTTCCACCAACATTGAGGCTTCTTTGATCATGGTTATTAACTGCATTCCGTGCATATGGAGTCTTTTGAGCTTCCTGCTTATATGTAGAAGGGATTATGTTGATATGTTGTTCATTTGAGACCATAGGTTGTCCAATAGAGTACACATTTGAACTTCCTTGATTGTTACTTCTATTAGCTACATCAATAGTTCCATTTGAATATGCCACTTTCCTTATAGCGGCCACTTGCAAGTTGTATGCTATCCCAAGACCAATTGTGGTAAAGGCAAGCAAAGCTGCTCCCGTGAACACTCCAGATTTCAATATAAAGCATCCACTAGAGAGATTATCGGATGCGTCATGCCGATCATTGATGCCAGCACCCGCAAAAAGGAGAAGAAATGCAATTGAAAATGTGATCCTACATTAGGATAATCAACATGACATTTTAAATAGGATAGATAACTGTTCTTGCTAGGTGAAAAAACACTACATGGCCCTAGTTTTTTTGATATTAACCATAAAATCCCTTTATTTTGACAACATTTCAAGAATATCCTAATGTATTTATACAAGTTTAGTAAACTGGAGAATCCCAAAACGCTATTAAGTTTGGAACCCAAAGTTGTTTTCTAATTTTTTGTAAATATCGTGCTTTTTATCATCGAATCATTGGACTCAATAGAGAATTGAGATTTTGAAACCATAACATGTTAGATTTTTATCCTTTTTCTTTACCATGAGATGACTAAGAAGCTAACTGCGAGAACAGTAGAGGAGTTCTTCATTGAAGGATTATTAGGTATAGGTTCACAGCAAATACAACCTCCCAACACATTAGACATCATTTGAGCTATGAGTAGTGAAATGGCTGACAATACTCCAAGAACTAATGCCGGACTCTTTGGATGCACGCATTCGGTCAACGACAATTTCGTGATGTCACTTTCCTGGAAAACAAAGTTGAGTTCTTATAGGGTAAAACAATATGAAACCTAATGGATGCACTTTATATAAATGTCAAAGAAAAACAATGTCATCATCATTTGCCATGTCCTAAGGTCATTAAGATGACACATCGTTTTATAGAAAGATATTTTAGCTTGTCAAAAGCAATGTAGAGCATAGTTTCCTCTAAGGGGAAATTATGTTATGGAAACCAATAACTTCATAGGACGTTATGAGCCCTAATTTTCCATAGACACACAACATGCACCTCATTTCTGGCGTCCAGGGTCAGGTCATCAAGATGACACACTATTTCATAGAAAGATGTTGTAACATGGTTAAAAGGGAATGTATCAAATAATTTCATCTCAGATGAATTTATGTATAACTTCATCCATTGTTAGAAACCCTGATTTGCCACAGAAACACAGTGGCACTGTCATTTCTAGTGTCCTAAGGTCGTACAAACAAGACAATGGCACCATCATTTCTAGTGTCCTAGGGTCGCCAAAATGATACATTGTTTCATAGAATGATGTTGTAACGTGATCAAAAGGGAATGAAACATATAATTATTTGTCAAACATTATGTTGTTAATTCATATTTATGTGAATCCTCTTCTTCTACCAAAGAAACAGAGTTGTGTGGCACCATCATTTCCCATGTCATAGGTCCATCAAGGTGATGGATGATGAACTGTTGCATAGAAAGATGTTGTAACATGGCCAAGAAACTAAGATGGAATGTAGGCCACAATTTCCTCTCCAGAACTGTCACACACACATGATTTCATCCATAAATTTATGCGGCTTCTTTTTTCTTCTTCTTCGCCTTCTTCTTCTTCTTACAAGAAACAAATCCACATCAAATTTCTTTCCATGCCCTACGGTCGTCGAGCTTCTTCTCATGAACACAAACAAGAACATACAAACCCTGAATATTATTTACTAATCAGAAGGTCCCTCTTTTAATTGAGTGGAGAAACTCGGGCAAAAGATAATGTGTCACAATCCGCTGGATGAATAAAAAAAAAGAGTGAATAGTATAAAGAAAGAAGGTGAATACCGTGAGCTTTTTCGCCTCTGCGATGAGGGCGAGGAGGCCTGAGAGGAATCCGAGAAAAGCGACGGAAGACAAGAGGACGATCCGTGTCTCCATGGCCCCGACACTGTGGAGTCAGACGAAGGAGAAGACGATGGCGAAGGCGAATATGGCGACAGTTAGCAGAAGCAGTAATGCCAGAAGAAGACGTTTGTTAATCTCCGGGAATACCCCTGAGATTTTCTTTATTTCCAATAATGCCCCTCCTTAAGATTTTCTTTATTTCCGATAATGTCCCCCCCCCCCAAGAGCCCTAAAGGAATGGGAGATAAATAAACAAACGTAATGACATCAATTTCCAACATTCAAATAATATTGGCACTTGTTAGTGCCGGATTAGACAAGAAAATCACTAACCATTAATTACCAACTAGATATATCCATCATTAGAGAGATGATCCTAGCCCCGAATAGATACTTGGATTGGTTTTTCGACACATTATATGCAACAAATCCCCTCGTTGACTACTTTTTTTTCTACGTCCAGTTTTCCCTCTCGTGGACCGGATAACAAATCAAGGTTCTATGGGAATCAGATTTTACCTCACTTATGAGCTCTAAAACTAAATAGCCTATAATGTTCCTATTACTAAAATAGGAATGTAGGTCCTAACAGTCTATCAACTTCCAGCCAATTCGGCTTATGACTTCTTTGGCCAACTTTCCTCGGTCGATCCGGCATTCGACGTCTTCAATTGACTTTCAGTTCATGTTGAGCTTGTCAGTGGTCACTCAACAAAATCGTTAATCCTTGTCCTAATATTTCCCTTCCTTCATACCCTAACTATCCATGATAGAGATTGACATTGAACTTAACTCGTTGGTTCCTTTCCTCTCTTCTTCCAAAACTCTCTCTCTCTAGAGTTCATACTAGGAATGGTTAATCGTGTTTCTCCAAAGCCATATGCAAGAAATGTTGGGGTGTGTGCTTATGAATTTGGTCTACGTGACATTTCTGGATTGTTGAGAGATCAAGCTCAACTTAGTTTAGTTAGTTAGTCAACCATGTAACTTCGTAGTTACTTAGATAGAATCTAGTTGGAAGTGTTGACTACAACGCCTTAAATAGGACCTTGTACTTAAGCGGGATATTCTAGATCCTCCACTCCTAAGTACATTTAATATAGGACTTACACCTTAGTACCTATATTCCACTCACACATGTGCACCCTTGCACATGAGATGTATATATACCTCATTGTGGGTATTTTTGTATTTGATGATGATAGTTGATGATATGTACCTTTTAATATACTTTATCATCCCCCATCTTGTTTTTGTGTTCATAAGTGTACTTCTCTCTCCCTTCCTCTCACGGACACATACACACACATATCACTTAATCTTCCGCTACGTAATCGCTTAACTTAATCACATAATTAGGTATATAATTATTCCTTAATTAATTGCCTAATCCTTAACATGGACCACTCATGTTCAAGGCGACAATAACTCCAACCCATGAAATTCAATCTTTCGCCACACACCAATCATCAATTCTCATAAGTTCACAAAATGACATTTCAATCTCCAAACCACTACCTCCCCCCTACGACTCATGGCACCAATCGTCTCTCATTCTCCATTATGTGTCGTACTCTTTTCCATGCGATGCTCATCTGCAAATTGATCTGTTGTATTTGGTAGTCACTTTGACAACTTACATGCAAAAACATTTCACATCTGGAAATGGTTTGGCCTCATAATGCCCATAGCTTGCGTTTCGGACGTTATCACACATTTCAGATGACTATTCATCTATCTATTCCTCTTTCACATTAGTGTGGTACTACAGTTATAAAAGCATGCATTTCCTACATCTTCTCTGAAACATGCCATTTTGGTCTTAATGAAACAACCAACCTAAGCAACTAGGTGCCTCCCATTCATGACCTGCTCTACATCATCGTGTCATTAGCAAGTCAAGAGACGGACATGAGGCCATATATGCATGTGTCCATGGACAATTAATTGGTAGGAGGACATATGTTCGTGTGTGTGTAACAATCGGCAATGGTTCAGTTCGATTCGAGAGGGTAAAAATCGAATCGTTTAAAATTTTTGAAACCTGAACCAAACCGAACCGAACCGAATCACGAAACTGTTAAACCAAACCATTACAAAAATTCAAACCGTTAAGCCATTAAACCGATAAAACTGTGGTTTCGGTTTTCAACTTAGGTCAAAATTAAAAAGTAAAAATTAAAAAAAAATAAAAAATTCATTATTTAAATTTTAAATATTTTAAAAATATTCCAAAATGTGAGAACAAAGCATGAAACTGAAGCGATTGTTTAAAAAACAAAAAAAAGCCATTAAACCGTTTAAACCGCAGTTTCTAACAGCCGAAAACAAACCGAACCGTTAAAAAAACCCCGAACCGAACCGTTTAAATCGTTAAGCCGCGATATCACGGTTCGGTTCGGTTGAAACAGAACCGTTGCTGATTGTTGTGTATGTGAGAGAGAGAGAGAGAGAGAGAGAGAGAGAGGCGAGGAGGTTCTGATGAGGCCATGTCCGGACAGTTCACGAGACAGGTGTGGAACCAACAGAAGTTAGGGTTTTGGAAACATGTGGTGGTAGCTTGTTTGCCTCTCTCTCTCTCTCTCTCTCTCTCTCTCTTCGCCTGCACTGCGTAGCGGAGCAAAGTGAAGCTTTCTTCTCCCAAATTTCTGCAGAGTTGTCGCCCCTTCCTCAGACATCATGAGGGCCAAGGTTTGCCTCTCTCTCTCACTCTGTCAATTTGTTTCCGTAAGTCTCTTTCTGTTTTTTCTATGTGCTGTGTATATACCGATCAAACTCTTCGCCTGAATCGCTAAGCTTTCAAAGGTTTCTGTAATGGTTCACAATTAGAGACGGTATATTATACTCACTATTTATGTAGTTATTGTTCCAGGCTCGTTTGAAGTTTGAGTTTATATGTTTGCTTTCTATACTCATGGGTTATTCTAGTTTTTGCATTGTTTTCTGAGGAAACATCAGTGTTTCTGGTACCTTCATGTGAGAAATAGGTGAGATTTGTTCGATCCAGAAACTCGTTATAAGGTTTCAGTTTTTCTTTGAATTATACAGAACTTGGTGTACTTCCCTACGAAATTTACATACTATTCCTATCTCTGTGATTAATTTGAAGGTTTTATCATGTTTCTGTTGGAGGTCTTTGACCTTCAGAGCGTGTTGTGAGATTGATCGTCGCTTGTTTAGCACGTGATTTATGCGTAGTTGTTTATCATCTTCCGGAGGTAGATGTAAAGAATTTGGTCTGAGTTTTGGTGGGAAATCTTGAGACCTCGTCATTTTATCGTAAGAAGAAATTGACGGCTGCTAGGGTTTTACTGAAATATATCTGAAATTTCTGTTTTCAAAGTGATCTTATGCCATTATTCCACAGTATTGTCTCCAGCAAAGTTTTCCCTAGTTGCATGGATTGTTTACGTCAACGTGGTATTAATATTTGTAATCTGACAAAGCCTGCAATTTTATGCGATTTGATTTTTGTAATGCAGTGGAAGAAGAAAAGAATGCGTAGGCTTAAGAGGAAACGCAGAAAGATGAGGCAAAGGTCGAAGTAGAACCAAGAAGGTTGCTCAGGGAGCGAGGCTAGGCAAAAGCTTTTTGAAACCACCTTAGATTTTTCTGATGTTATTATTTGGATAAGAAACAGTAACAAAAGCAACGCATTTTCTTTCATGAGAGATATTCGGCTTTTCTAAATCAATTATGAGTTTTACTTGTCTATATGTCTTGGTTTATGCTGAATTCTTAAATCTAATGGGTTTTCTGGTGTTATTACAGATTTTGAATTGAATGGAAATCCTTGAATATGTCCTAATTTCTTTTTAGTAGGTTAAGTAATAGAGACTGAATTGATTATATCTTATTATATCTGTCAGGGATTTCGTAAATGATTTTCTATCTTCTTAAATCTATAGATTGTGAAATGGTTTTTTAAGCATGTGATGTTTCTTTCGTTGATACTGGAATTGCATTATTTTTCTCAGTGATCCTGAATATAATACAGATGCTCTCATTCCAGCTATTCTTCTTATTTCCTCAAGGCATTGTTTCTGGATATAATATTTTGATTTCTTTATATAAAATTCATCATTACAATATGTATATCTTTCCTCAGTACAGTGATTGTGAATATAAGATCAATTTCTTCTTCGTTTTAACTATTGTGAATATTTTAGTTTGACCATAAAATATTTTTGATTTCGTTGTGGATTTATGTATATATATTGAATGTGATTCTTTAATATGATAATAGTCAGATCCCAGGGCTTGTAGACCTTCCCCTTGAGTGTGGTTGCTGTTGGAAATTGTTAAAATTTTGTTAATGAAAATTGGAAGTGAAGTTGAATTCCTTCAGTTGGAATAGGTCAGTTTCAATTAATTTTGCTCTGTCAGGGTGTCTGTGGTACTCGTGAAATCAAGTTGAAATTTTCTGCAGTATTTGTCCTGTTTGGAATCAGCTTTAATGTTAATCAACTATTAGTTTTGCGTTTGAGATCCACAGATAATTGGAGCAGCTTTATCATTGTTTTGTTTTTAAAAACCAATATAATTTGTAGTTAGTCTGTGTTTATGTAAGATTAGCAGTGGTATGGGTAAGGTGGGTTACTGTGGTTAGCTTGGCATGCCATGCCACAAACGGAAGTTGGGCAATGGAAACAGTTACAGTAAAAGAGAGTGAAAACAGCATTGCTTTTGTTAATGTGTGAGCCATGTAGGAAGGAATTTAGCTGTTTTATGTGTAAACAAGCACTCTCTACTGACTACTTCCTGGTAGCTTCCCACTAGTTAAATTAAGCCAACGGCCTGGGAAGAGCTAGCCAGCATTGCTTTTTGAAATGGGTCAGCTGTGTAGGAATTTTAAGTGGTTATATTATCACAAGCACTGTTTGTTGACTATGTTTGTCGTGGTAGCATTGTCGAAAACCAGTTGTATGTCTCTCGTCTTTAATTGTCCTAAAATCTCATCTCCAAGAGTCCCTGATGTAGTAGAATGTTTGTCGCTTTTAATTGTCTGAAAATCTCATCTCCAAGAGTTCCTGATGTAGAGTAGAGTGTTTCGAATCTATTTTGGGAAATATGGGTAGGCGTTAGTAATGTAAGCAGTGAATGGCCCAACAAATAAAATGGAGTTTTGAATTAAGGAAAAGATGGAAAGACAGAATAAAAGAGATAAAGAAGGAAGCGAAGGGATGATGAATAAAATAGTAAGTGGTATGAATGAATAGTAATATAGGAAGGAGGAGTTTTTTAAAAGCTCTGTTCTGCCAGAAAGTTAAAGTAAGGAAAGCAGAGGAAAAGATAATTGAATGGATTATATGGATTATGGAATGGGTTATGAAATTAATAAAGAAAAGAAAAGAAAGGAAGAAAGGAGGAAGAGGGGCTCTTGACATTTAATTTTCTGATGTTCATTTTTTTTGTAACGGTTCTTCAAGGAAAGAACAGACAGACAGAGATAGAGAGAGAATACAGAGGGAACAGAGTCTCCCCTGTTCCCACCTTCTCCAACGGCTACTTTTCTTCCACTTCATTCATTTGCTCACAACACCACTCAATTCATATTCATATATAATATATATATATATACATATACATATACATATATATGTATATACTCAGACACTCATTCATTCTCTCACACAACTGTTTTCTTCACAACCAGAAACCTTCAATCAACTGTCTCTGTTCTGTCTCCCCTGTTTCTCTCTCTCTTCACCTTAATTTTGAAGCAGAAATCACCCACGATATAATTACCAAATCAAAACCCTCATCATCACTCAGGATAACAAACTCATCCCCCCCAATAGAAGACTAAGACAAACACTCAAATTCTCTGTCTGTCTGTCTTTGCCAAATGGCCGCCTCCAAGGCTCATTTGACCTTCAATTCAACTGCGTACAACCGCAGAGACTCATTTGGCCTTGGCTGGGCTGATCAGTGGGACTACAAATTCAACGATGAGAAGCTCATGAAATCCAGCTCTCACAGTTCATGCAATAAAGTGGCCAATCCATCATCATTATCATCATCATCATCATCATCAACAGCAGGAGCAGAAGCAACAGGAACTGGATTGTTTAAATCAAAACTCGGTATTGGAAACATCGGAGCCAAGTCTTTGTCATCATCGTCATCATCATCGGCACTGTTGCGCCCCGCGAAATTCGGTAAAGAAAACAGGTCCTCAAATTCTTCATCTTCATCATCTTCATCATTGGTTCATAAGAGTCCCCTTGGTAGCAGCAAGAAGCTAGCAGACATCAACAAGAAGGTCACATCGGCCGCCAATTCGAGTGCCCACAAGGTGAAGTCCAGCACTCACATGGGCATCAAATGGCTCAAGAAGCAATGCTCCCTTAAGACCTTGAAATCATCGGATCATTCATCTTAATGTCATTTTGCAATTCATCTAAAATCTTTAGAGAACCAACCCCAAACCAGGAATTGTAATCAAAACGCTTTTTGGTCTTCTCTTTTTTGGGCTCTATGATTCCTTCCTATTTCAGAGTAAAATTATATAAGATTAATGCTCAGAATATCAGTCATTTGCTCATTAGCGTTGCCTTGAAGAAGCAAATCCTCACACAGAATGTTCAAAGACTAAGAAGCAAATCCAAAACTAGGAATTGTAATCAAAACATTTTTTTTGTATTCTCACTTTTTGGTTTCTTCTCTTTTCTATGTAGATTAACGTTCAGAAATCCTCTCCATTAACCAATGTAAGATGCATTCATTCATTCATACATCCAATATTAGTCTCCAATCAAGTTTTGAACCAATTGTTGGTTGCTTCTATTTATTGAAGGTATATTTGGGCTTTCATACTGATATTAAAAAGAAGTAATACACAATGCACCTAATTTGAAGTTAATATTAAAGACATACCATATGAAATGCATGTAGTCTTTATTATTTCTGAGGGTGATGGTACTAACATTGTCCGACCGAAGGCCCCACAACATTTGAAGAACCAATCAACGTAATTTTGTTTTCTCCAGTTATAACATACCTTCTTATGCAAATCCATCTCGAAAACTAGAACAATACATTTTTTTGTTTGTTAGCTTGTAATTTCCAAACGAGATAGATAAGCACAAAACTTAATGCTTGAGTAACCAACAATTACAGACCATATGTTTATTATGTTATTGTCTTTGTAGGCATATACATAGTAACAAGAAAATCACATTATGGAATGGAGATGGCAATTTTCCTTGATTACTCTGAAACTAGGAGAACTTTGAAGATAATTATGCATGTCTTCTTTCTCCACCAATAATTGTTTAGCTTTTCTCTTTTCTTCATAACGCCAAATACATTCTCACCATAATCTAATGTGGTGTTGTTTTGATATTCCCATATTGCATCTTCTGGGATTAAGTGGGAATATGATAGTGCAATGTGCCTCCTTTCTTTCACTCACATCAAGGGATCAATAAAGTCGCTATTGCTTGGTGCTCAACTCAACAAATAAGAGCTTGGCCATTTTCACCTTTAAGTTTTGGTATTTCCCATATCTTGATCGAGCATGAAATGTCTTATTCCTAATCAAACATTCACATTACCTTTTAAAATACACATGTAAGTGACATATATCCTTCCGCTTCCCAACTTCTTTACAATGATAATCTAGCATCTCTCCTTTTGGGTAAAAAAGTGGTATGGATTGTTGTAAAGTTGCATTAACTACACTATTGCAAGTTACTGTAATCAGTGATCACCTAAATCTATCAAGATTGATGAGCATTTATTGGTTTCTCTCCCTCTCTCTAATAGGACATACCAAAAACATATGAATGTGCTATTGAAAACAAGATATAGATAAGCTCTCTATTACAAATGGTGCATATTTATATATTGCATCGCGTTTTTTTCTTGGTATTTCAAGGATCTAATTGTCAATAGTTGGATGATGTGCACACCTAATTCATTTACATATTTACCAAGTCCATTTCAATAGTTAATATGATTATGATATGGAAATCTAGTGGTATTGGATGAATAATGTTTGAATGGTTCATCTACCTTTGAACGGACTTTGGATTGTTCATCTACCTTCTAATATGCATTCACAAATGCAATTAATGTATGAAGGCGAGCCCTTATCTTTTTGGTTGCATGGTAAAATGTTGTGTTTCATAACATATTGATTATTGAAGTTTTGAGGACAAATGATTGGCTCTCATGATTGAGTTACAAAGAGTGCTGAGGTGTCTTTCCAATGTAGTATCCATCATTGGCATTAATTGGACAAGAATTAAGGCAACCTATGTGCCTAATGAGCAAATGCCATGTCATAAACAATTTTAGAAGCTCTTTAGGATGACCCAAACACTTTTTGAAGCAAATGTTGTGATGTGTATAGTAAAAAGGGACGGGAGAAGTTATAATGGTGAAGCAAGGTCCTATTAATCACTCCAACATAACTCTCAAGACGAAGTCACAGTTTACTGTCAATTCATATAGTTCTTTTGTCACCTTTGTTGTGACTCTAATTAGTCGAGACCAAATCTTTTTCCGTTCTTCGTTCTTTTATACTTTTGATTGCACAACTTTTTCCTCAATGCCTTGCATTCACAATTTACACTAACTCTTTCTTTTTGCCTTACCCTTTCTAAGTTTCTATGCATTAGCCATTCATGTCTAAGATGATTATCCAATGTGAGTTTCTTGAGTTGCATACTATTGATCATTGATCCTTGATCCTTGTTTAGCACTCAGAATTGGGATTGCATACACTTACTCTTGCACATCATTCTTAGTTATGATCTCATGCTTTCACCCTTTGATTGCCCTCCCATGAGTGCCAGGAGTTTATGATAGTTATAATAATGAGAGTAAAGATATATCGTGCATGTCCTAGGGTTGGTTTGGCATCACCACATTGCCACCCTTATCAAGTTAAAGTATGAAAATTAATAAGAGATTCCCTTATGATTTCTTGATGAGACAAGACATAAAGGCCTCCAAACCCAAACAAGTTTGTTAAGGAAGATGACAAGCGACTAGAGAGAGAGAAAATACTTATCTAACTTATTTATGTAGTAATGGCCTAGTTGCATCATGCTCCAAGGGGGTTTTCTTTTGTAGCTTTATTGGACCAATTCCGATCGATGTTTGATTACGTATATTTCATACAGAGACCTATCATAAACATTGGTATAATCTCCATCATTAAGTTGCTTACATTTCCTACGTACAAACCTAAGCCTACAACAATGACGGCTTTATAAAGTTAAATGAACTGTCTTTATAGTTATTATAATTAAACAATTTCCAATAACCGTTACAATAAACTCCACTCATTAATAACATTTTCATGTGTTCCAAACCCATTTTGATTTGGATTTATTTGGGCCTTCTTCAAACATAAGGATAAATAATACGACCCTACTCTTTGTTCAAGTTGATGCCTTACTTTGTAGGGCCCATTCATTCTAAATGTACACATGAAATGTTAGATGAATTTAAAGCGAACAACTAAAAAGTATTTTATTTGTATGACATGTAAAGCCTACATGTTCTGACGGGTTTCCTACATTTTACAACTTACCCTTTAATTTACCATATATCAATGTTAGCGGATCAAATATGGAAATGCTAACAAATGAATCAACCTACTAATTACTAATTGCTTGCTCAATAACCTTATGAAATGGTCTCTAAATAGAACCAAATTAATCCTGCTCAATTTACTGATGATTCAAAAGGGTAATTGAATCCAAATGATGCTTTGGTAGATTCTAATAGCAATGTCATTTGTGGTTAATGTTGAAACTTGAGGGAAAACTTGGTACATTTGGAAAATCCAGGATCTTATTTGCAAAAGGTGTGTGCCAATTAAGAGTGTGGAAAAGAAAAGCTCGAACAATAGTCCAGATATTCTTGAACATGAATGAATGGCATCCGTAAAAAAATAAATTACATGCATTTAGTTCTGTCCACCCAAACATTTGTAAATGATTAACTAGGGAAGGCCGGTCGGAACATATTTGAGGAAGGTAGATATAGTGCTACTACAGAGGTTCTTTTCCCTTTCAACTTACATGCATTGAGATTGGTGATGGCTCAAAAAACCAAGACAAGTTGGGGGAAGGAAGGAAAAAAATTAAACCCAAGACAACCAACTACTATATTACATAAAGGTTCAAGAACTCGACTTTCCCCAAATTTGCCTCTCAAATGAGAGTGAAATAATAATGTCGAAATATGAGCGCAATTGTCTGGTAACAAACACACAAGTGAAAAAGTGTAACGAACTTCATGGTAAGACGAAATTCTATAGAGGGTAGAAGAATTAAGGTAGAGGAGTCGATGTGCATCTATTATCTATCTGTAAATCGTAGAAACGTTGAGGAGAGGGGATTAACTCTTTGAAATCATATACGATAATGGTTGGAGAGAACCGACAAGCGAAAGCATTTAAGGCGAAGTCCTACTTCTATCATTTCTCTCATTATTGCTTGATCTAAATACTATCTTCCAACAACTCTTTACGTGCCATTTAAATATCACGAGGCCTCACTGGGCACAACACTTTAGTTGGGGGTGGTGTGTGTGTGCAAAATGGCTCAAGATAACCAAACAACGCTAGTGTGTCACTTGGAAGGGACACTATTGAAGTCCAAGAGCTTCTTTCCATACTACATGCTTGTGGCCTTAGAGGCGGGAGGACCTCTTAGGGCCCTCTTATTGTTGCTCCTCTATCCTCTCACATGGGCCTTGGAGAATTGGTTCCTTGCGGAGAGCGCAGCCATCCGAGTTCAGGTCTTTGTGGCCACTGCGGGGCTCAGGTTGTCCGAGGTCTCGGTCGTTGCGCGGGCCGTACTCCCCAAGTTCCTGCTCAACGATCTCAACCCTCACGCTTACCGAGCCCTCTTGAAAGACACATCTCGGGACACTCGCTCGGATGCGAACATGGGCATGGGCACGGGCGCCACGCCCGCCCTAGTCATAACTTCGCACCCCAAGATATTCGTGGAGCACTTCTTATCGGTCCACCTCCGGGTCGACACCATAATCGGCACCGACCTTCTTGTCACCAAGACCGGCCGTTGCACCGGCCTCGTGTCCGGTGGAGTCCTCGATGAGCCTAAGAAGCTTCAAGCCGTGAAGCAACTATGCGTTGACATGTCTCGTCCCCTCGTTGGCCTATGCACAAACCCTAAACCTAAACCTAATTACCCCCTCAAACACCTCTTCCTCTCTAGGTGCAAGGTAAGTCTTAATCTCTTGTTTGGACTTGTAGGCCAGTTTGGCCTCTTAAAAGAAGTTAATATGTATATATGTATCTTTCTTTCTTTCTCAACATATTTGGTTTCTCTCTGTCTCTTCTGAATTGAGCTAAAAATTTTGTCTTGTTTTTTGTTGTTGTTGTTTGGTTGTTGATTCAGGACATAATTCTTCTGCCTGAAAGCAGGCCATGGGAAATTGTGCCATCTGACCAATACCTGACACCTCTGGTGTTCCATGATGGGAGACTGGTGGTTAGGCCAACCCCTCTCACATCCTTCCTCATCATGCTTTGGATGCCCATTGCCTTTGTCCTGGCGGTCGTCCGCCTGTCCATTGGCCTTTGCTTGCCGGCCGAACTCGCGTACCCGATAACCTCATTCCTCGGTGTCCGACTCCGCGTGAGAGGGGCCCCGCCCGTCCTCAGCTCCGAGGACGTCCATAACAACAAGGAAGGCGTCCTTTTCGTTTGTACACACCGTAGCCTCGCGGACGGGACATTCTTGACCATGGCCTTGAGACGGAAAGTCCGCGCTCTCACTTTTAGCCTTAGCAAATTGTCCGAACTCATCTCGCCCATCAAACTGACGCGACTCACGCGGAATCGCGAGGACGACGCGAGGATCATCGACAACCTTTTGATGAAAGAGGACATCTTTGTGTGTCCTGAGGGCACGACTTGTCGCGAGCCGTTCCTGCTAAGGTTCAGCCCTTTGTTCGCCGAATTGGCCGATCGCATCGTTCCCGTGGCGCTCCGAGCAAACATGACCATGTTCCATGGTACGACCGCGCGGGGCTATAAGTTCATGGATGCGTTCTTTTTCGTTATGAACCCGAGGCCCTTCTATGAGGTTGTGTTCCTAGAACCCATACCCGTGAAGGAGCTTCGGGAGAGCGGGAGAAGCACGATCGAGATTGCGAACCTTGTCCAAAAGCAGCTCGCGGCACATCTTGGCTACAAATGCACAAACTTCAACAGAAGAGACAAATACAAATTCCTCGCGGGGCATGATGGCAATGTGCAATAAAAGAAGTAGAGCATTAAAAGCATAATTGCATACACATGATGCTTTTGGCATCAATCATACAATGAAGGTTGAAGTAAGAAGAAAACATTCCCAACTTACTAGACATTGGTTCAAGCATGTGGACATCCTCTTAAAAAACTGATATTATTATTGTACTGTGCCAAGAAGACATTGGATGATGAAAACACCCACCACCCACCCACTCTAAAAGCTTTTGTTCCTAACTCAGGAAAAAGCAAAAGCTATTGAGTCATTCATCTTTTTATTAGTAAATATAAATTCCCACCAATCTCTCACCTTTAAAGCAATCAGCTACCCAATCCATGTGACAAGATCAATGGCAAACAAAACATGATTAGTGTGCTGTGTTTGTATCTTTGAAATCACACTAACAATGACTCGTAAATGACGTAAATTCGAGGGGCATTAACTTTGCAAACCACCCTCATTATCTTTCCAACCTTCCTAAAAGTAGGCGAGATATGAATCATTGTTGTCTTTGGTTTTGTCATTCAATTGAAAGTGTACACTGTAGATTGGTTGATAGGACATCAATTTGGCCTTCAAATGACATCACCACCCTTAATGAGCAAACAAAATGTTCCACATAAGAGGTCTATTATCTTCTGTGTATGCTCTTTAGTATAAGTGATTTGTTCTAACAAATGAGAGAGGCAGTTCTATTTTCCCCTGCAATTACATGGGAACGGTAGGCTCAACACTACTTTAGGCATATGCTAATTATAGATATAGTTACTTATCAAAATGGGAAAAATGAAGAAGATTGTATAGCAAATGATGGCACGGTCAGCACTACTTTCAGAATATGCTGATAATAAAATTTCTTTCTGAAAATGGAAAAACGGAAGATGGTTGTATAGCAAATGATGGCATGGAAATGATCAAAAGAGCATTTGTAGTTATGTATGCTGATGGCATTGGTTGTTTGAGCACATCCCATATGGTTCAAAACATAAAAAACGATCCATCATCTTTCCTTCATCACCAAGATAGTCTACATGATATGAAAATAGAGATATATGGCATGCTACAGATGAAATGGAAACATACATACAAGACGTGAATGTAAGGATGGGACTACTACACAATATATTAGAGAGAATTTATTTACAAGATCCTTTACGTACCTATGCATTAACATGCGAAATTCAATCATGCTCAATTGCACATGAAGGGCTCCTAAAAGGACTAAATAAGTTCTTGTAATTGGAAAAACACATCTCCGAAACATCCTTAATAGAATAAAATATTACAGATGTGATAACCACGTTCAGAACTTTGAGATTACGAACCACCTCAAAATTTGCATCACAACCCCATACACGTGGTTACAAATACTATTAATCATAAAAGAGTAGAGTACTGAACATAGATTTACCAGTCATACCATATGCAATCAAAGAAAAAGTAGAAAAAAACTCGACATCAGATCAGACATGAGAAAAGAGCCAACTCTTCCAAGAGGCATAAATTCACACAACATAAATCTCGCAAACACAATGAAACATCCCAATTTAAAGAAGAAACCTAATTAGAGGATACTGGTATCGCAAAAGCAACTGGCAAAAAAATCCAAAGTGCAGAGAGAAGATGCAACACTTGCATTCAAAACTTGTCACACGCATGGGAGAACAATACGTAATAGAGCAGCTAATATCCTTAAGAATAGTACTCTAGATATACATTGCACAGTAAAAATACATTTTGTTTGATATGCCAGTTCGAAACATTTCAATCTGATTTGCTCATCCGGCATATAACCCAAAAAATAGTATTGCATCACACTGTATTGCCTCCAACATTCTCAAGGCTAGGATCAACAACCTTATTTACAATATTTTTGGACTGAAGTAACAGGTTTGAAACCATGCATTTTGTCATTATTGAGGAACTTCTAAAATTTGACCCATACTTTTTACACAATCTACAATGTAGATGGCCAATGTACATATGTTTTTGAACCCACAATGCAGTGGCTTGCTAGCATCCTGAATTCCTTTCAGGCTGTTAAGAGAAGTTCTCATTGTTGTTACCGTCTAGATTCTGCCCCAAAAGTTCAGAAATACAAGAAGTCAAAACCTTGAAAGCTCATAGCACTGAATCTAAGGTTGTAAACCAAATGCCTTTATTTATTAAACATAATATGCAATGACAAAGAGAAAGTGAGTGATACTTGTTTCAGATTTTTGATAAGCTTGTCAATCTGCAAGCATAAAACAATGATTTGTTTCAGGGTTGACACAAATTTGTCATTTGCAAATGTAAAATAATCATAGAGCATGTTGATAAAAGAGATGGAACTCTAACATATACAAACTGAGCCTAAACCTGACATAAACAAGACTACCCTAAACACTAACCTACACATGTTAACGGTAATCTGTGCAAGTCAACAATAAACCTTCAAGTTTATTTTAAACACTGATAGAGATTCTTTTTTTTAATTGGCCATTCACCTGTGCCAAACCTGGATGCATTGCATGGGCCTTTTGTAACCAGATTAATGCAGACTCTGAATCACCAAGTGCTGCAAAACAAAGTCCCATGCCTGCACATGAGAAGTAACATCACCAAACAATATCATGATCATATAATTCACTGTTATTTCATGTATATCATGCATACCGCTCATAGCTCCAAAATGATAAGCATTCAATTCCAATGTCTTTATGCAATCTGCAATGGCGGCTCGATATTCCTAGCAAAGTACAAAGATGCTTCATAACAATCTGTATATAGAAGTCAAATCAAAACAGGAATGAAAACATAGACAATGTAATTAATAACCTTCAGAAGGTAGTTGACAGTCGCTCGTTTATTCCACCCCTCAGCAAAACAAGGTTCTAATTTAATGATCTGCAGTTGTAGCTCAATTTACTTATTTTATTATGATACCCTGAGGCTTTTCGATGAATTACATAATGCCCATAAAGCTATGAGGTGTTGTCCCATGATGGCTTCTTTTCTTGCATTACTAAACCTACTAAACCTCATTGGCTTCTTTTGTATGGATAACATATCGCATAATAAGGATTGTAGGGTCTCATAGATTACTTTGAGCTCTCCCAAGAGAAAGAAAGCATGATATATTAATGTCTTTTAAGAGGCCAACATGGCCTACAAGACCAAACAAGAGATTACATCTTATAATGTTTTTTTGTCTTTGAGAACAACAAAACGAAATCAATACAATATAATCTATATATTTATCTCCTGGTATGCAAAATAAATTTGTCAATTTCAAAATAGATTTTCCATACTTGTGAAAAAACATCTCTTGCTTTAGGTAAGTCATTTGAAATCATTAACGAGACTCCTTCCTGCAATCAGACCACAAGTTAAAAACAGTAGGACCCTAAGAAAAGACATGATTATGTACTTTGGCATGTCATCTTCTAAAACATAACTTTCATATAGAAACTTAAGTATAATATTTTGAGCCAAGTGGAACCTAGGAATCAGCAACGGTTTGGTTTCAAACCCGTTAATGAAGCTCAAGGCTGAACCGAACTGACCTGCACCACCAAACCATTTATAAATGGTCTAAACAGCTCGGTTTAGGCTTGAACCAAACTGAGACTTGCCGATTTCTAGTGGAACCTACGAAACTCTTATTTCTGAATTCAACAAGCACATTATGTGTGCATATGTGCAGCTCTTCTTTGTAAAGGAAGAAGAATATGTCCCTGCCTGTAAATATTGCTCAACATCTTGTCTTCCAGAATGCATAAATATTTTCCACATTGCCTAAGCCACCAGAACCAATGCTAATTGATCAATAATTGTTTCGTAGGATAAGAGAAGAACAACAAAACATAAAGGAAATCAGTACTACTAACCTTCTCTGTCTCTAATGCTATAAGAGGATTTTTATCAAGAAGCCCATTGGAAAGCATAGGAAGAACTTGATCATCACCAATGCTGCCGAACTCCTGGCAGAATAAAAAAGTTTGTAATATGCAGCAAAACTAACTTTTACAATGGGAACATATGGAATCAACTATTTTTTTCATGATGAAAAATGTTACGAATAAGCCAAAAGTTCAGGGACTTACAGATATTATTTGTATTTTTTCATTTGTACTCCCTTTTGCCAGGACACTGACCTTTTCAAGCATCAACTGTGCTATAAATGCATGCAACAAACAAACCAGTGTTTAAACACGCAAAACTAGGGAAAATGCATTGAACATGAAGCAAGAAAGGTAGCAGTAATTACTTGCTCCTTTTCAGACAATTGTGCCTTTAAACGACTAAGTTGATCATTAATCCTGTTCACATAATTAATACAAATTTCTGGATAAAGACAAAAATGGTGCTAGCATGTAAAACATGCTGATTGCATATAAAGTATTAAAGTAAAGGATAAAGCTTGTACTCTTTTGCTTGCACATAGTTCTCATCCATAATTGACACGTCCAACAGCCTAAAAGAACAGGGAACTATATAAAATAATACAAACCATAAAGTAGTACAAGAACATATATACCTTTGTAGTAATTGTAGACGCTGCCATAAATTCTCCTTATAAATATTATCTTGATAACTTCCCTGGACATTTGAAATAGCAGATTCCATAATGAAATTTCTGAGTGATTTATAGCATAAGCATGAGGAAGACTTATGAATTTAAGAAAAGAGAATAATAAACCAAAAAATGCATTTATGCAACAACATCATGGTTGTTTATGTACCCGTATTTAACGTTTAAATATGTATAGTACCTCCTCATTTGTATAGTACGTACTATACCTCAATGTTGTTCAGTCAAATATCACGTACATTTGTCAAATACGGTATTTAATGTATTTATTAAAAAACAGGTATAATACGTATTTATAAAGAGAATGTAAGTAAAACCCCAACAAAAAGCAAAAGAAAAAAAAGATTTTAGTGAAAAAGATGCCAAAGGAAGGAAGGAAGAAGAATAGAAGAGACGATGATGAAGAATATGAAGAAAAAGAAGAAGAAGAGAGAAAAGAAGACATAAACCTGTCTTGACTCTGAGTGTGATAATCACAAAAGATAGAAGAAGAAGAAGAAGAAGAAGAAGAAGAAGAAAACGAAGAAAAGAGAAACCTATCATGAGTGTGATAATCGTAGAGGATTCCTCAATCTATGAAGGCATAACTGTAAATAATTACAATTTGAAGTAGAACATCCTGATATACACTTACACTGATTTATAGAATAAGGGAATATCGACATCCATATTACTAAAAGTATTTTAGGATGTGAAATGTTCAAATGTCTTATATGCATTTTAGGATGTATAATTATACTACATCACAAAATTGTGTAAACATAGATGTTTTTTACAATATTATAGATATTTTTTAGAAAGGTAAATAATTTTCAAATTCTAGAAGTATTTAACGTACTATACGTAAAATACATATTTTATAAGTATTTAACATATTAAGAAAACGTATTTTTAAATTGGGAGGTACTATACGCGTATTAATACGTTATATACGTATGGTATCCGTACCGTACCTAACAACCTTGAACAACATACACAAAGCAATTCAAGAAGAACTTCAAATGTTTTACTAAGACCATGTGAGGCTGCCAATGGATAGTTTCTCAGATCTTCATAGGAAAGGTTCATATCCACAATTTCCCAAGCACATTAGGACATGCACCTAACTATATGGATAAAGTAGTGTCGCTTGCAAAATCATTACAAGACCAAGTCATTGTGCAGTAGAGGAGATTAGGGCTCACTTCATTACAACCCTCAACTGATCAACATATGATTTCTAAATTCCTCGGGTTTTTTTATCACAATTACACATTCTAAATTTTGCTAAAAACTATGCATTTAGTATTGGTTGCATTTTGACAGGAGATTTTTCATACAGTTATAACATGCTACGCATAGCGTTTATAAGTAAACTATTTGGCAGTTCAATCAGTTTATAATAATAATGCTTGTGTTTTGGACTTTCTAAATCTTTAAGATATCAAGATAGGTTGCATATGAATCCTTGTAAGTGTCACATACTTTTCTGCAACAGCAACTAGCACAATTTGTCGTTTCATTGTTCTAAGAGTCAATGTTCATAGGCACTCACTCATGGCTTTTATCCGACAATCACGGTTTCCCTTTTCTATTGAATCATGAGGGGGTACCTAAGACTCTCAAATATATAGTACATCAAAGATGATATAACCAAAATGAAGAAAAAGACAACAGGTACATATACTCATCACACTTACCACACCATGTTAGAGATTTTGGAGTGCACAGATGAAAAGCCTTATGATATATAAGCCCATTAGCTAGCTATATATACCTCAGTCTCATACACCATCAAGATCAATGCACCGTATCTTAAGGTACAAATGTAATGGGCATGTGTAGGAAACTGTTTAGATATGGCCAGTCCATTATGCACCACACCTTAAAGGTACACATGTAATGGGCATGTGTAGAAAACTGTACATACATGGATAGTCCATTATGTACCACCATATCTTGGGGTATAAATGTAATGGGTACGTGCAGAAAGCAACACATACACAACACTTTTCGATGTGTGTATGTGTGTGTTATTTATGATAGTCTGTTATTAGCATCATGGGAAATGACTGTTAGTGAACAATGATGGTTAATGCTTGGATAAAAAGCACCCCTAGAGTGGATGTGTTATTACTGTATAAAAAATTTCAACTGCCATTCTCTACATTTGCTCATTTTCATAAGGAATCACATCCATGGATCTTGCCCAACAATTAATAAGAGAAAATGCATCCATCAGAGCATATATGATCTGTTCATATGTTATAATTAGTGTTCAGCTCTTTCAATGATGCATATATTATAATTATTGTAAATATGCATCCAAAGAGTACTGGTTGGATTCATATATCACATCCTTTGAATATCATATGCAGCAATATTCACATTTACCATAAACTTGAAAGGCCAGATTCATTAATAATCCAAATTGTGAGAAGGCCATGAAGATTTGGAGGTAATGGCGAAAAATTCATAGACAAGCACCATGTCTGATGATTACTCGATCATTGGATTCATATATGATTATATTCTTATCCGTTGAGAAGTATGCATCACTATTCACACAAGACCAGTACCCTCCAAGTAATATAGGCATGGGGTCTATGTACAACTCTTCTTATGCTTGCATATTCCCAAGGCTAGCCACTAGTTTTAAGGTTATTGCCTACACCTCCACAACCCAATACTCTACTCCAAAGGAACTTAATGCAATCTTGGGGGACACGGTCTATAAAGTCTACCTTTTTATTAGATAGGGTTGTTGGTAGTTGTTAGAGTGATACTTGATATTTGCCAATGTAAAGTTATGAGGAAGAAAAATGTGTGATTAGAGGGAAGATAGAGCATGCATATTTCTTGTAATCTAAGGACTTTTTTATTGAATGAGGATTGGTGTTTTACCTTGTCTTATGTGCGACTGAGGGAGAATGTAAGCCTTTCTGGAGGCACACCTCTCTAAGGTCTTTCTGTAATCGGTCAGTTTTCTCAATAAACACAATCTTGATAAGCATGAATATCATTATTCCAGAAAATGGTTCCCTCATTCATTAAATTACCAATCAAATCTTTGAGCTCACCTAATATATATAAAATTTCTACTAGATTCCCATTAATTACCGGTATTTTCTCATTAATTCTTAATTTTTGATGCATGAAAAGGAAGCCGGATTGACTAGTACAGTTTCAAGCAGTCATATGATATATCAATATTCATTGAAAGTTATGAAAAAACGAGCTCTATAACTGATGTCAATACAAAAATTTTATGTGTCGAGATCGCAGAGATGCAAAGCATGGAACTTACTGAAATATAGTTTATCTGTGTGTGTGTGTGTGTGCGTGTGCGTGCATATATGTGTGCTAAAATAGGAGGAGAGCCACTGGAGAGAGAAGAGCATATTAACATACCAGAGAGCACCGAGTTGTTAAGCTGGAATTTCGACAGACAGGAGAAGGGAGAAGGGGGGATTTAAGGCGAGAGATGTGGCGGCGGCGGCGGCGGCTGTGTGGTGACAGAAACAAAGAAGCCATAGCTGCAGAAGCCACTGATGAGGAGCAGGACAAAGAACCCATCATCATCATCATCATCACCATGTCTTCCGTTTCTTAACATGGGCATCATTACATACATACACACGTACATAGTATGAACCATACGTTCATTCGCGTTCGCGAAAGAAAAACCCCCTCAAAGAATGATAAATACCATACTTTTGGATTAACTATTTATTATGAGGTAGATAAGCCTAAAAATGAAAATAAAAACATAAGAATATTTGAATAACATTCTCATTCGTTTTTTAACGTAGGAAAACGAATGTTATACTAGATGAACACAAATTTTACGTACTATGCACACGTACGTACGTACATACATACATACATACATACATACATACATGCATCCATACGTCCATCCATAGTATGAACCATACGTGCCTTCGCATTCTCGAATGTTTCTCTCATGTGTAAGAAAAACACCCTCCAAGAATGATAAATACCATACTTTTGGATTAACTATTTATTATGAGGTAAATAAACCTAAAAAAATATGAAAAAAAAACACAAGAATGTTTGAATAACATTTGCATTCGTTTTCCAATGTAGTAAAACGAATGTTATGCTAGACGAACACGAATTTTAATTACTATGACGTAGGTCCATCCACACACACACACACTCATTCTATTGACAATAGATCACCCTAACGTTGATGACATGCTCACCACTGTGGATAATCATAAGAAGTGTCTTAATGCTTATTGCTCTACGGGATCACGTTGGTGGTACGATCAAATGTGGTGTAATCTATGCTATATGATGTGAATATTATGTTAGTCTAGATATAAAGACACGTGGAAGTTAATCTTTTGTTTGTTCGGCTATTGCACTATATGGTGCAAATGGTAAGCATTCAAGCTACAATATGGTTCACTTGGATGGACTAGTCTTTCTTTCTTGTGACACCTACACTCTTCTACATCACCATGATGTCTATTCTTACGTGTACTTACGCAAATATTATAGAAGGAAGCATCAAATTGTCTTTACAATCATGTTTTGGTCATTTATCATTTAATCGACAATAATATATAATTCAAAATATAAATGAACTTAAGAAACCAAAATTCGTCTCAATTTGCTTGCACAAGCAATGTTTTTGCATTCACATATGCAATTTGATGAATTTGTGGAATTTCTTGATATTAGAATGGATGTCCACAATAATAATATGTAACTTTCAAAGTTTCTACCCCTATCGCACAATATTTACTGAAATTAAATTATTTGCTATAAGTAAAGTACGCACAAAATCTATTTATCATTACGTTTCACCTCATTTTCATACCAACAAGATTGCATGACGTGATGACCTATTTATTCTTCCTATGAGGATCACACGTCCAAGTTAAAAGAATAGATATTTTTTAATGTCCATAGGAGACCAATTCGAAGCTATGAAACAAGGCCTAGGCCATGGCTACCATTTTAGTACAGGTGGGCGAGTTACCACTATAGTTGTGTCAGTGTGTAATGACCCTATGGATGGTTTTTGGTGATGAAAGTCACTTTGTAATGAGGTGGTATAGTTGATAGGAATATACATATGCCCCTAACAATTTTCTCGATTATTACGTCTAACCTTTCTCATCATTACTTATGGAGAGTGGTATATTTAGCCTACTAGGGTCACCTCCTTTCTAGTCAACGTGCAGATTCCTTACTCTCATCTTCCACCATGGGTCTTTGTGGTTTCACTACCTCATTTACCTATCACATTCATTCGTCGTCATGCTTTCTTTCTTGGTGTTGCTTTCTCCCATACTCAAAGTCATGGTGTAAAACGTGCATTGATTTTCTACCTTCCCACACATGCTTTGTTGACTTCAAGCTATGGTGGGAAGGTAAAACCTACAAGTGGGTGTACCAAGAGATGTGAACAAAATTGTAGCCCTACTCTCTCACTGCTCGCAACAACTAACTTAAAGGCTCATGCATTGATCTTTGCACCATACATGTCATTCATCTTCTAATATTATCTTCTTTTTTACAAGGCAAACATAAAATTCTAGATCATGGGTTGCTTGTGAATGAGGAATTTGAGATCATCATATAAAAGTTGTTTCATACCTATTCATTTGGACAAAAGTGTACTCAGACCTAGAAAAAATGATCACAACATGAACCAAGATTTACAACCATTGACTAGTTCAACTTTTAAGATTTCATTCAACATCATGCATAGAACAAGTTTCATACACGTAATATCATGATATGAAAATGACTAGAGACTACAAGCTATCATTCATCTTCGTTTTGCCAAAGCATTTCCATTGATCTCCATCTTTCCAAACCAAAAGTATGGGACACTCGCTTTTAAATCTAAGCAAACACAAAAGGCTCTAAAATTTCAATTAAAAATAGAGGGGGGGTAGTTCTCACCACACTAATCCAAGCTTTAGTAATGTTTTGTGATGAATTATTTTAGATAACATTAGAATCCGTCTGATTCAAAGTTAGGCAACAATGCTTATTCCTTATAACAGTGTCATATGAATCCTATTTCATGGAGGTTATAAACCTACACATACACATATCTATATTTCGGCGAAACAAACATCAATCAAGCAACCCATGATCACAGAATGTGTGATTGAGGTAGATTCCTACATTTACAATCTTGAGTATCAAGAAACTGTTGCTCATCAGATATAAAAAACAGATTCAATAAAAAAAAATTGTGTAGCACGCCTTGATATAGTCATCATGTCCATATTTGGAAGGCAATTAGCATCTGAATCATACAACCCAAGAACGTAATGAGCAGAAAAACAAGTATGAAAGATTAAGATTGGAGAGTAAACTTCAATTTTTATTAATTTTATGATAAGGTGGACGAATCAAGCAATTTATCCCAGTCAAATCCATAAACGTTTCATGCAGTATTATACCCTCTGAGCTCAATTAACTGTGGAGAACCAACCCAACCCTGTACCAAAGCAGGAAGGATATGCTCTAATAATAACACTCAATCGTCAAATTTAAGCACCAATCAAGGTATGTTAATTTCTTGCTAATGGCATTCTAAATTTTCCTTTTTATTTTCCGGAATGTAGTTACTACCATCATGTCTCAGTTCCTAATCAAGGCATATGTACCATTGTGGGTGTGGATCTGTCTCCCTCAAGAAAGCCTGAATGAATGGATCTAATATTGACTTGCGCTCAGATCTTGTTGAGCTTCTCACGCAAACCATCGGCAACTCTGAGGTCCATCCATTGGGTCCAAACTGTTGCAGTAATACAAGTTTGAAAAAGCAAATTTAAGAGTTTATTGATTGAATTGGGGGGGGGGGGGGGGGGGCTTTCTCTTTTCAATTGAAGATGGAACTGGAATTGTAACATGGGGTTTCTTGGAACCAATTTGGCAACTCCCAAGAGATTAGGTGGTATTATGCAGTACCAAAAATTTGGACATGCATTTGATGGCTTGTCGATTCTCTTTATTGAGAGAGACATGGCCTTTGCAAGATCAAACATACATAATTATATCAGGAATGATGAAACCACAGATTCATGAATTAATATAATCAATTAAGTGAGAAAATGTGATTGTAAATTACAAATATATATGTGTGTGATTAAAAGATTCCCAAACATTCTATATCACATAGTATTAAAAAAAACCCTTGGGGTGAATTAACTATAATGTTGTCAATGCACTCAAATATTTCTCATCCCTCAAGCTTAGACCCAATAAATTTTACATGGTTTTTTTGTTAAACGTTGGCAATTGATGGTACACACTTGCCAATTTTGGACATAGGCTAGATAAAGTCACACCCAACATAGTCTGACTTGTCCATGACCAATGATTTGAAAGAAAGGATTCTCATCCCTTTAAAACACATCACTTGTGACAAGTACATATTCAGGACACACACAATTTGCGAAGAAAAGTATATCCATATTCTTTTGTGTTTAGGAGCAATCCGGTTCTTCCATTCTCCTTGAAATACAGATACACATCACGGTCTAGTAAAAACATAAACTCTGTTTTTCAACATATGAAAAAGCACATTGTTATGACCATGACCTACAAAAACACGATTGGGAATACCATGTGGGTGAAAAATCTGCGAATGTTTTATTAACTACACCAATGGAAACATTTATCTCATGCAATAATATGATCATGTGTTTGTTTTTTGTGCACAAATGTATATGTGTACATATCCAAAAGTTAATTTGCATCAAAAGAAAATGACCATGATTAACCTAGTGGAACTCTGGTTCCACAAACTCTTCCTTCATCCTTTGAATATCAGATTCCTTATATCATCATGGTCAAGAGTTAATGACTTTCATCAATTGAGGTAACCATTTGCATGCCACAACCAATGTCATTTTTCGCATGTTGGCATCCCCAACACTAAATTTATACACCACCCATTGATGCATCAGTGGCTCATTGGACTCTGCATGCTAATGTATCACTCACTTCTTGCCTATCCAAGTTGACATATGCAGACAATGGATGGTCATTGACGTAGTTGTTGATTGGTACCTAGTCCTGTGTGTGATGGATATCCAATCAAGCATGGACATGCACACATCGGAAAGCCCTGCGCCATCATCTTGACTACGACACTCATAAGTGAAACAATTCCTACACATGAGTGGCTTGTTTATTTGAATGGTACGTGTATAACAGCAATACACATTTAACGAGAAAACTCTAGCGATGATGAGACGAGGATGGGATGCAGTGAATGGATTTGATGGTCTTACAACTCCAGATTTCGGACAAAGTGACATCGAGCTTATTGTTTCTGGGGTGATGATGATGTCCGCGCGCAATATGCCGAAGCCGGTCATGAGCACTATTCCGGGAGAGATGATGCCCGGGCCGATGCCCTTGAGCAATGCCTCCGTTAGAGCGATGATGTGAAGAGAGATGACGGCTATGGCTTTGACCACTACTTCTAGAGAGATTATGTGAATCGAGATGATCATCATTAACATGGTCACGCTGGCTTCCTCCTCTGTTTCTAGAGAGATGATGTCCATGTCCATGTCCATGTACTTGTCCATGATGTTGCCCAGCATGGTTAAGCTTCCAATCGCCATAGCTATAATAGTTGTTTTTAGAGGAGGGATGTACACCACCACCACCACCACCACCACCACAGGAGAGGATTTCCACAAGTCTAGGGTTTCTGGATGCCTCTCTATGTCTGTCTTTTCCGCGCTCACCTCTCTCTTTCCATGGATCCGTGGCTTCTTCTTCTTCTTCCTCCTCCTCCTCCTCCTCATCATCATCATCTGATTCTTCTACTTGGTGCATAGAAACCATGCCTTTTCGTAAACCCTTAGTAGAAGCAGCAGCTTTGCAGAAGAAGCCATGAAGGCCTCTCTGCAAACTCGTGGTGGTAGATGACTTGTCTTTTCGGGGTACATTTTCATCCACTTTCACACAAGCTATGAGTGCAAGCAGGAAAGGGTCCTCTTCTTCTTCTTCTTCTTCTTCTTCTCTCTCTTCCTGTCTTTCACGGAGGACCCGAGAAGCCATGGCTTTGGTCTGTCTGGTTCTTCGCCTCTGCTCGTCGGCGATGGACCTCCTCCTCAGATGGGTTGTGGGCAATGCTCCGGGCGGCGGACGCAGGGGAGGCGGCGGAGATGGCGATCCCGATCCCGACTCGGACTCTTCCTGGCCTAGTATGAAACCAAAGGTAGTTCGTCCTCGTCCTCGTCCTCCGTCTTTCTTCGGCTTCAATTTCACGCCCGGCCGCTCCTCCCATAAGAATGGCACCCCCGCAGTTCGGACCGCACTTTGCATCCCCTCGAGAGGCGATGATGATGGATTGGATGGAGACGACAATAGATTCAAACCTGAAGAATGACTATCACTCCTCGCGAATGCTCAGGCAAAAAAACACACAAACAAACAAACAAAAAAACCAGAAGGCAAGGACTTAATCCAATATAGAAATCAATACAACACTTGGACCTTATTCTCTAGGAATAAACCCTTTGTTGACACACAATGATATTTTCAATAAGCAATATGTATGTATGTTAAACAAAAACAAGGTCTCACTCTAAGAAGAAACTTACTTGGAACACCCCCCTAACAAATGCCTCATATATCAAGGTTCAATACTATTACAGCTGATAATGAGTTCTAAACATTGAAAAGACTACTCTCTCACTCCCTCCCTATTGAAAGCCTAGAGAAAAAGGTAAGGTCTCCCTCTACTAAGAAACTTACTCCAAACACCCCCTAACAAATGGCTCATATATCAAGGTTCAATACTATTACAACCTGATAATGAGTTCTAAACATTGAAAAGACTACTCTCTCACTCCCTCCCTATTGAAAGCCTAGAGAAAAAGGTTCTCGTTCTTATAATGTAGGAGTTCACAAGTGCATATGTTATATACATGTAGCTTTTTAATACAACACGTATACATAATTGCTTATATCTCTCTTGACTTGTCTCTCCAATCAATCTGAGCCATGCTTTCTTATCTCCCATTGTTCGTGTCTTTAGCTCCTTTCATCAACACATACACACACACACTCTCTCTCTCTAGAGAAATGGGTCTCTCCACCTTATGACACTTTCTAATGCAAATATACCTTATCATTAATCTTTTGAACTAGTCTCTCCACACACGCACAAGTGGGATGTCACCATTTTTTTCTAATGCAATGCATAATATATGACACCTTGGGTGAATTCTCTCCCTTCTTCTTTTTCATTAAGCACATGGTTATATTAATTGCATGTATAAAGCACTTGCTATAGTACTACAAAAAATAGGTTGTACCCAACTAGTGATTGGCTTGCGAAACCTATGCACATACATGTGATTGAGTGCATGTGTGTGTCTTGCTCTACACATATGAACCGACAAACACACAAAATACATGAAGCTTCCCTTAATGATGTCTTACAAGTCCCTCTCCCTCTCCCTCTCCCTCACCACACACACTCACACACACACACACACATGATGCATGAAGCTTTCATTTCCATGTATTATCCATGGTATCTTATATATATGTCTAAATGCACAGAAAGTACATGAAGTTTCCTACAATGCATTATGTACGATGCCTTGTATTTCAAGGATTTGCCCTTCCCTCAATACATGTGTTGTGTTGTGTATGTGTAGGGTAAAAATAAATGGAAAATCCTTCTCTATGTAAAATCATGAATGCTTCAAAACCTAATCAACGTAACACTCTCCACAACTTGCGCTTGAGAATAAGTCTCAATCTAAAATAATTTTTGTCTCCCTCTATGCATGCATTCAAGAGGATAATTTGTTCATACACTTTTTCACATTTCTATGTTTGAAACGGATGTTCTCTTGGTATTTCGTGCATAATGCCAAACGTGTGTATAAATTATAACTTCACATATTTCCAATTTCCCATTTGATATAACTTAGAAGCTTGTTCTTATAAACATTCCTCACATACCACTAATTTCTCATAATTCCTATGTATGTCCTTGAAAACGTAAACAAGCATCGTAGATAGTTAACGTAACATAAATATGATGTACAAACATGAATATCAAGAAAGTGAGGTGTGTTGAAACAAAGGATAAGTTTTCAATGCATGTTACACAACATTACAATCAAAATCTTAATAAGGAACATTTCATTGCTAGTTGTGTGTATGACAAGCTTCAAGCATATAATTTGCCCCTTTTGAGGAAGTGGGCTCGCCTATAAAGAAATTCATTCAAGATTGAATGATTATTCAGTCGCAAGTCGTTTGTATTACGTTGAATTACATTGAAAATTTCTAGACTATGAAGTTTGCTTCTTGTCAAAATTTATAATTTCACTATATATTGTTTGTAAATAGTCTAAATATTTATATATTCATTGCTTAGGTTTTGATGTATGACTCTTATAATACGTATATCAAAAGCATTCAAGCATTTTGATTGCATGCTGTCTTCATTGTACAATTATTGTTAAGAGTGCCACATTTTATATCTACTATTTGTTGAATGAGAAACACTCATTGTATACATATAAAGAATTAGATTTTCCATGTATATGCCCTCATGAATAGGGTATATACCCTCATGAAGAGTTCCTACTCCTAGACACGTCACACTTCATATCAATAATATATTTTCCTATTATTAAAACATAAAAAGATTGCTATATTGTCTAATGTATGATAATTTGTATATATGAGGTATGCTAATTTGTATTGTAATTTGTTAAGGAGGATCTTGGACACTAGACCATGTCTTATGTATGCTCGTCTATAAAAGGGAAGACCGTTGGATTAGAATATATTCATGGGGTTTTGAACCTCATCTCAACTAGGAATATATTCATATATATTATTTGTTGAACAAGAAACACTTCTTGTATACACGTAAAGAATTAGATTTTCCACGTGTATATTGGACCCTCAAGAAGAGTATTATATAGGTTCATGAAGAGTATTATATAGGTTCATGAAGAGTCCCTACTCCTAGAAACTTCATTCCATATAACGTTATATCAACCATATGCTTTGTTATTATAAAAACAAGAAAGGTTCTTACATAGTCTGACGAGGTATGCTAATTTGTACAACTAAGGAGGAGCTTGGATATCAAACCATGTCTTACGTATGCTCATCTAAAACAGGGAAGAAAGTTCAAGATTAGAATATATTCATGGAGTTTTGAACCTCATCTCAACCAAGAACCCATGGAATCAAGACATTTTGCTAGACTTGTGCCACTTACCATATGCTTGACAGAGAGCAAGGGTGACCATTGCCAATGAACTTAGACTTGTATCACTTATTGTATAAAAGGAGATCATAAGGGAAACAAGAATATGGATTCTGCTTGTGCCATAGGCTAGAATCTAGTCCTAAGATTCTCATTGTCCACTTGATGAAGGACAACATTAAGGTTTGTACACGACTCACCATTAAATTGCATTTGCAATAACGTGTAAATGCCTCAATACTTTACACAAATGGTGCATGATTATGGGCTTGCATGTTTGCATACATATGATGTATTAATTCAGTCATGACACACTCCATCAAATTTCAATGTTATCTATCTTTTGCATGCTCAAGATGGACAAGTCGATGGATAAACATCTATAATGATAGCCCTATGATATACAATGTGAGTGTTTCTACAGGCAACTTTTTGAGACAAAGATACCATTGACCATATGATGTATCATGCTAGATGTGTGATAAGTGAAGATAAGCAAGAAAATGCACCACTTGAAAAATTAACAACAAGAGAGAAAAGAGGTATGGATATGACGTAAAATGGTCGGGAAAATGGTGGTGTACAAAGATGAGGAATAGGAGGTAAATTGCGGTGCACCTATGCGAGGTTAGGTTGGTGGAAGTACTAGAAATTGTACTTTGAATAATAAGGAAGACGCGCCATGTTCATACTTGGGGACACTATATAGAGGGCAAAGAACAAATCTCGAGGAAAAGGCAAGGAGATGGTGCTCAAATATTCAAGAGACAAATCAACACTTAATATACATGGGACATTGAACGATGTAACATGGAAGAGTATGTGGAAACGAGAGCAAACCCATTGGGAACAAAGAGTTTTTATGAAAAAAGAGTGGAAACAAAACGAAGAAGATGAACCCCAAATGAACAGCTTGGGGTCATGTTGTTTCTTCTTCTTATATAAGGCTTTGCAAAGGGGGGCCGGTTGTTTATGTATGTATGTACAGGTATCCAAAATTTGTATTGGTGTTGGTATTTTGTAATGTAATTTTTCATGTGCATTTGTGTATGAATTTATTTATTTATTTATATATATATATATATATAAAAGGATACATAGTGGCTAGACCATGATCAACTAAATTGCTTTTGGAATGCAAAAGCAAGGTATGTGGAAGCACAATCCCACTCCATTGGGTGGTTGTGGTGGTGCAAGTGGTACTCATGGTGGCTCTTGTGCTCGCCCAGGAACTCGTGGAAGTTGGACGCCGACACGAGGCCGAGGCCGTGCTCGCTCGCGAGGCCTACGAGGGACGGCAACGGGACCAGCCACTCGGGGCAATGGTGCACGGCGTCCGCGAGGTAGAAATCGTATTGGATTCCGAAGTCGGCCGCCGAGTATGCGGAGGCAGGGGATGTCAGTGTCCCAGCCGAGGCCTCGATGGCGGTCCTGAACCTTCTTCGGCCGAGGAGGAGGATTGCTCTTTCGGAATTCACTTTGTCGAAGGTTATTCGGTAGAGGCTATTTCCAAAGGACTTGTGGTATCTCCTTGTCGGGCCTCGTGAATTGGGTGCCACCGCTGCGAGCTTCGCCACGATCGTGTCCGCATCGGGCATGGTGCCTATGAAATACCCGCCGGGTTTGAGCAAGGCCGCCACGTTGGCCATTGCGGCCCGCGCACGCTCCTCGCTCGACCACGCGTAATGCAGCGCGAACTGGCAGCTGCACACATCGAAAGTACCACTGGATGGGCATGGGTGTGCCACCTCATTTGCCACATCATTGTCATCATCCACACCTGGCATGGCCATGTGGACCCCACTGCCCCGTGAAACCTCGGGACCGCATTGGGCCGATCGAATGGCACGGAGGAGAGAGGGAGCAAAGGCATCGGCGCACACGAACCGTGCCTCGAAGCTGTATCGAGATGCAATGTAGCGGAGGCGAGCGGATTCGACAAGGCTTGAAACCATGTCGACCCCGACATAGGACCCCGCACGCACCTTGTCCCACCTGGGAAGGTCTCCGCCACTACCGCAGGCGAGGTCGAGGACGGCCTCTCCACCTCGGGTGAACATGTGGATGAGCCACCATGTGATCCAACCATGGAGGTGTTTAAGGTTGAGGATGGGGCTAATGGCCTCTCCATCTTGGACATTGGCATGGCCATTCACATTAACACTCTCATTCTCGTCATCATGATTCTTAGGCTTCTTGTTGTAAGCTACAACATCAACTTTATTATTATGAGAAGGAGGTGGTGGATGTGGCTTCTTCATCTTTTGGCTCCTAGCTTCATAGTGTTGGAAAATGAGCCTTTGTGCTTTGGCCATACTACTACCACTACAACTAGCATAATCCTTAGCTGAGGTGGTATAGATCAAGTTAGTAGTAGGCCTAGGAGGAGCACTTATGATTGGGGAGATAATATGATCATTGATGATGGTTGAGGAAGAAGAAGAGGAGGAGGATATTGGTGCTCTAGTATCTCCATCATCACTTGCTAGACCTAAGCTTCCAATGGTATTGCAACCATAATATTGGCTAGTTAAGCTTGACATCATAATCAGGTTCATCTCCATCTCCCTCTCAAAATGAGGTTCATCAAATGAACATAATCCAAGTGAGTCATGATGATGATGATGACGATGAGGAAGAGGAGGAGGAGGAGGAGGAGGAGTTTCCATGGCTTCATGCAACCCCATGCCTAATAATACAAAAAGAATCTATTTCTTCTTCCTCTTCGAAATCTATTACTTCTACTTATACTAGTAAACTTGTTTTGGAGCTTACAAAAACTTTCTTTATCCAAACAAATAATAACTCCTTCCCCATGCACACACAAAAAACTTAAGTCCCAAATGTCCTCTTGCTCACAGTTCCCTTTCCAATACATACCCTTGCACATACGCACCATTTTGTTCTCGAGACACTCAATATTTGGGATAAACTTTGTTGCATCAGGAGCACTATCTTCGTTTGTCTTCACATCCTTGGAAACTCATTGTGCACTTCTCAACGATCCCTTCGAAATCTAGGTTTTATTCTCTCCCCCTTTTCTCGAGGGTTGAAGCTGATGGGCTTATGGAATTCAAATATCAAACGCAACTCGGCCACATCCCTTCCAAACACGAAAAGACACACTTTTCTTGGCCCCCACACAATGAGAAGCATCCTAATGAGATATAAGAAGTTGAAAGAACTATGGGAGTTAACCTATGCCTACAACATGAACATTATAGATTTTTGATGCATCCCTTAAACTGTGGTAAAACATTGCATCATGAAAATGCCATGTAAATTGTGCCATTAAGATCTATCCAAAGTTATAGCACAACTAGGCCAAATGTTGGATTATGGCATGTAGAGACCACCTCAACGAGTACATTGTATCCTCAATGAACCTCATTCCATATTCAACCCATGTATGTATATATGTCGAAATAAAGAGGATAAGTTCATTTTGAGCATATTGAGCTTTAAATTAAAAATGCACATGCACAACGCTAGAGTGACTGGAGATATATTCCATGTGAATCATGGCCAAATAGCATAACTTACTTCGTTGAATCATTGAATAGGATATCAATCAATGGTGTTCTGTGATAAGAAGCCTATTATTACTCAAGTGGGAGTCGGTGTTAAGAGATGATGCTTAAAGAAAAATTTGCTTAACTTGCAAAGGCTTGAAGTTAGTGCTTGATGGGTTTGTTGAACACACGGTCTAGGTTAATAATATCTAATGTAGTTCCTAAATGTTAATGGGTTTTGCTTAATGAGACAATGTTATGCCTCTATGAGTATTGGGATTGTGAAAATGAAGGCTTTAGATGATTAGTGTTTCCATATAATAATGTATAATGAAAATCCTATTACGAAATCCCTCGAAGTGCAACACACCATGTTGAATATGCTTTGGCATTGTAGAAAAATCAAACTTAATAATTATATTCGTTTAGTTTGTCGTCTTGTGCGATCCATTGGAAAGAGTAGTGATCGTATAATTTATGGTCTTACGAGGGGCTTGTGTTTTATGATTTTTTTGAAACTCGATTGACATTGTTTGTCGTTTATGCACTAAGGTCGTAGACAAATTATTGATATAATGACACATGTGTTAAGTTAGTAATATTATTAACATGTAAATATCTCTCTACGTCTTATGTTCCTTGATTAATTCATGGCAAATAGTGTACACTATTGGTGTAAAAATATGTGAAGTTAGGGAGCTCGATCTCTAGTTCAAATTTTCTTTACCATTCCACTCAAATGGCAGTTTCCAAACCTTTGACCACTAGAACAATAAAATTTTTAATCCATTTCATGGTTTACTTCATGTGGTTTCTTTCTTTTGGCCTCTACATGAATTATAGTTCGAAGCCACACCACCTATTATCTTAAACTAAAAGCTAACCTTGTAACCTAGGTTGTATCTCAAGAATACGTAATTGTGTGTCTTGTCATTATAGAGGTATACCATAACTTTGCATGGGAAATTTCGTATTTTCCTATACCTTGGATGTGTTTTGGTAAATATCTAGCAAGTCAAGGGCATTTTGGTGTTTTGCTCTTAACTTATTGCTTAATGCAGGGTGCTAGAAAGCATCTTTAATGTTTCAGCTATTTGTAGTAAAAATATGGTGGCTCCATACTCGCATGTGCAAATATAGAAGTAGTTATAGATGTAGTCACATATGTGATTACTTGCATCTCGATAAACCAAGAATCAACATTAGATCTAGTTATTTTGTTAGTGTAGTTCCTTGAATATGTTTACGTACAAATATGTATGCGATTGCCTACATTGCACTACCCCTTGAGTACATTTCACACCAAATTGTGTCACATCGAGTACATTTTTAATGTCATGTGAAAGAGTAAAACAATAGCTACGATGACAAAAAATCCAATAAGAATCCAATGAAAGCTACAAGTTATTCAATTAGAACAACGGTATCATCTTTGCAAAAGAAAGCGTTATTAATGAGCACACTCCATTTTTTTATGTTTTCATTGAAAGAGAGTGAGAGATCATGCATTATACTTGTTTTTTTTTCAAATTTACAAAGAAGTTAAAACTTAATAATGCAATTTTCTGAAATGATAATCATTAGAAAACTTCAAAGGTCATTATCAAGCCTCATAGGAATTTCCACCTTAGAGATAAAAGACACAAATAAAAATATTCTAACGAATTTTGGACGACTGTTTTAAATTAAAGATAGGCACATTTAGTTTGATTATTGTATCATGCATGGACAAACAATGCCAGAAGAAAGAACATTTGTTGGGGAACTTGCTATTGATATTAGAAACATTGTACTCCAAGGATCGCCAAAAAATATCCAATAGAAATTATTGTGTGTATATCCTGATGATTCCATGCTCCTCAAAAACTTCCAATCACAATTATCATGCATAGACCCCATTGTTTCCATGCACTCAACACAAAAAAGGAATATACGCAATTGTAGCTCATGCATATAATCTTCTCTTTTGGAATCTATAAATACTCCAAGCAATAATAACACATAATCTATGCAACAACTGAATGCAAGCTATGGCAACATGCAATCTACTCTCTCTAAAAATGTAGTACTCCTTTTCATTTAATTTTTTTTGAATGCAAGCAACAATAGCAACACAAATTCTAATTCCAACAGAAATGAGTAAAAACTATCACAGATATGTAATCACGATATTTTCTTCATCTTTAAATAAATTGAGATAATGAAAGATAAAAAAGGAAATTTTCCTACATAAGATGGATCGGTTTTTGCAGCAGTATAAACAACCACAAATAATGACATCCATAGAGAAGAAGATGACGAAGACACAATTGATAGAGAAGATTTCATGAATGGCTGCAGGAGGTTAGGATAACTCATGAAGTTACGAGAGCATTCTTTCTACGCCTTGGTAGTTTCAACTTCAAATTACAGCTACTCCTGATACCAATTACAAACAAACATGGGAAGGAAATGACACCTCAAATATATCAGGAATCATGTAAGAAAACAAAAAATAACTAGATTTCAGGTACAATAGAAACATCAATACCATCCATAAAAGTTTATTTTGGTGTGTTAGACCCATGGAAATAAAATGGTTTTTACAATTAGACCTCAGTTTTAAATAAGATCAATTGACATGATTAAACCCTATAGAAAAGACTGATGAGCACGTCAATGGAGATGGACAAGATTTAAGAGACTTGCAATAATACATTTCCCACATACTATTGTTGTTTCTAATGGATCCACCCCTATGTGACCATAGGTTACAGATACACTCTGTTTTGTTACAGTTTTCTTGTGGGGGATTCAACATTTACAGACAGTGGAAAGGTAATGAATGAACATATCAGCGTTCCAATTTTGACACATACATCTTGCCTATTATTGGGGATGCGTCCTTAAAGAAACGTATGTGCATGTAAGGGTCAATTGATGAAAACTTGATGTTTACACTTCTAAGGTAGTTAGGATGAGTAAACCACAAGCTATGCTAGAAATGTAGCCACCTTAATCATTAAGGCCAGGCATTATAGATAGCTAGGCCAAGTGTGTGAAAATAATGGTTAATTCCAACACAATTATTGCATGGCCTAAGATGAACCAAACTCGGCAAACCATTTCTCATGGCGCTCTATATCTGCTAATGAGACACTGCGAGAGATTTTCAATAATGCTTCTTCAAAGTCACACATAGCAACCGGTTCCTGCATTGCATCCTTTGTCATATTCTTGATTTCATCACGTGTCTTTCCCGCAATTTTTCTTCTCATCCCATTCATAGAAGCATCCCTACATATGTTTGTCAAGTCATCCCCACTGTATCCATCTGTGCGACGAGCCACTACATCTATATCCACATCAGGTGCTATCTGTCCAAAAATACAGATGAAAAAGGAACTAAATGAGGCATTGGCTAGGCAATACAAACATCAATAGCTAATGATAGCCAATCATTGTTAAATACAAAAGTACGGCTTATATATGATGTCAAGCAACATTAGCCATGGAGCACAAAACTTAAAAGGTCATACAAAACTACAAGCTTTCATCAATCATAAAGAAACTAAAGAAGATTATCACAAGATAGCCAAACGGCTAAATAAAGACTTATACCTTGTATATTCTTCCCACCATATCATTCAGATTCACCATTTACTATATTTCATTGCAGAAATGATAATTCAGGACACAAATAGATGGTGCCACAGAATCTTAGGTTGGTCCAAGTTCCTGTTAATTATATGAATGGGAGTTCATCTGTAAGATGTATAAGAATGATACAAGAATACTCGACTTTCTCTAAGTCAGAAGATTGTGTGTAGTTTTCTCTCTAAAATTACTTCAAATTAAAAATGTTATAACTGGAGAAATTTCCAATTGATCTGATAGTCCCAATCCTTAATGTTTCCGCTTGACTGCCTTCACCTTCATTACTAGCATAACTTATGATATCTTGATATATTCCAAGATACATTGCAGTACGTATCTCCGGAAAATTAGGAAAATTTAGGACTATCCAACACCACATCCCTCATATTTGAAGATGCCTACTCTACTGTCATAGAATTTAGTACCCATCCCTAATTTTGAAGTATATCCGCTCCCATCCATACTGAAATTTTTTGTATGTTTCAAAGAGAATATCCTCTAATAATGTACTAAACATGATATATTTATATCCTTATGTTCATCAGTCTTCTATATTTTGAAATCTGTAAATTTAGCAAGCCAATTCTTTTTCAATGATTCAAGTAAATCCGAGAATTGAGAAAACATCAACTACTTATATCATGGAAATTGGACACTCATCAAAGAGGGCCTGCCACAACTTTATAGTTCTACTTCTTTACCTCGACGCATAGTTCGTACTCCTGAAGATGTTCAAGCCATATAGTTTTACAATGATCTAAGATCTATTTGATGACTAGTAAGTTCCTTAAATGCTTTCATGAAATAGGATCGTAATCTTGACCGTATAATAGATGGTTTCTCTTTTCATACTAAACTGATTTATAAACATTATTACATGAATTTAAAGATGTGTTTCCAACCAATGAACCTTATGGTTCACCAAAAGAAGCAACTAAACATTGGCTTATCAATTGATTATAAGTTTAGCAAATAAATTATTTTTTGTATATGCTACTATCACCTTCTGTTTTCATTACAACTTTACAAACAATAATGCAGTGATATACCCAGCAAAGAAGATTTGGTGGTGACATCATATTGCAATACAAATAATCTAAAAGATTTAGATTCCCAAGAATTATCCCTCTTCATATTCAAAGAATACTTTAAGACTTGGAACAAGAACTCCCACTAAACAATCTAAGAAAAACAACAAGTGTTTACCATGCATTCCTTAATGATTCTAACACACTTTTGGCCTTCCTACTATGCACAATCTACACAAGGAAATGGCTTACCTCAACACCTCTGAGGTTGATACGAATCAATTCACGCCTGCTCTCTTCATTAGGGAGAGGTATGTAGATCCTCTTCTCCAATCGTCGTCTACATAGAAAAATTGATAGGCTCATAGCACCTAATTGAATACCAATTATCAATGATGGCTAACTTAATGTGGTCTTACCTAAGCGCTTCATCAATATCCCATGGAAAATTTGTAGCTGCCAAGACCATGACTGTTTTTTTCTCTCCATCATCACTGACCGTACTATTATTGACACCATCAACTTGGACAAGTAGCTCTGATTTGACACGTCGTGAAGATTCATGTTCTCCAGAGGCCCTGAGTTTAGAAATACAATAAAATGACAGATATAACACATACAAACATAAACTAAGCTTTGAAGGCTATATTACAAAATGCTTCTAGTCAGAGAAATGCATGCAAGCATCTGATTTACAATATAAAACTTTTTACTTACCCACGAGCATTGCATAAGGAGTCAATCTCATCAATGAAAATCGTGCTCGGTGCATATGACCTTGCGAGATCAAATAGGCAACGAACCATACGTTCACTTTCTCCCCGCCATTTCGAAGCTAAAGTTGCTGAAGAAACATTAAAAAATGTCGTTCCACACTCAGTGGCAACAGCTTTGGCTAAAAGTGTCTTTCCTGTTCCAGGTGGACCAAACATAAGCACTCCCTTCCAAGGTCGGCGTATACCCTAAACAATTGCAATAAACATTATTTTATTTTAAGAGTAAGAAAAGACTAAACTTACGTTAAATTTTTGACATAAAAGATGAAAGATGCTTCTGATTAACAGAACACCTTTTTAGAAGGAAAAATGATAGTTATTCAATGAAAGATACCTCCTGAAAATATCACTATGATTGCAGAAAAATGCACTGTTATAGTGGAAAAATGTGCATCCCTAACTAGTGTCATAAAAGGTGCAGAGAAAACCTGAAAGTATTCAGGCATCCACAAAGGTAACAATTGCAATAAACATAATTTTATTTTAAGGGTAAGAAAAAGTCTAAACTTAGGTTATATTTTTGATATAAAAGAATCAAGATGCTTCTGATTAACAGAACACCTTTTTAGAAGGAAAAACGATAGTTATTCAATGAAAGATACCTCCTGAAAATATAACTATGATTGCAGAAAAATACAGATCCCTAACTAATGTCATAAAAGGTGCAGAGAAAACCTGAAAGTATTCCGGCATCCACAAAGGTAACACAACAGCTTCTTCTAGCAGTCTTTTTGCTTCTGTAAGTCCAGCAATGTCATCCCATCTTACCCCAGGACTGGTTTCTAGAACATCTCTTTCAAGCATCTCTGCTAGTTCTGCATCTGGTCCCTCGTATCGTCCTCTTCTTTGTTTCCCTTCTTCATCATCAACTCCACCCTAAAAGCACATGCAGGTGAATACAGAAACATCACATGAGTATAGAGGATACGAATGACTTAGTATACATATTTGAAGCTATTGGAACTAGTATTATGTTCTTTATTTGTAGACATAACTATCAACCAACGCACCAGAAGAAATATATAATGTAATCAATTCACAATATTACTCAAAGGTAATCAATCAGCTTTAAGATGCTCCCCTCTATATAAGCTTAGACATGGCTTGAATATGAGAATCAATGGAATGACAACAAAAACAAGATGATCGAATGACACTGATATTTAGATTGAAATGCATAATTGATGTTCAAATGCAGTGACAAGATACAATAAAACTATTAGAATTATGAACCTGAGCATCCATAGAGGCAATCAGAGAATTTTTAGTATAGACGGAGAAAGTTACCCCAGAAGACTGTCTTCATAAAATTACATTTGAAAGATTCATAAGAGCAGTAAATTATGTTAGGAATTGATATTGCAAAAATGGTATGATTCGAGTAACCATACCAAATTGTCCCTCTTATTTGGAGTCTTTCCTAAAGGTTTTTTTCCCCCTTGGCTAACATGATTCACCGATCGGGATCCAGGTCTAGCAGCAGCAGATGTATTCTTTGATCCTCTTCCAGATCCTCCAGTAACACTTTTTCGCGAGAAGGAAGGCCCTTTGGTATCTGCATCTTGACCACGCCGTCCTATATTCATTTGGCTCACTTTTGTTGGCCTGCTGCGACTGCCATACAATTGTTGAGGGTCTCTACCAGGGGACCTCCAACCATCACCATCATCAGAAACACCACCTCCAAGTGGATACTCATCCGCTGAACTGAACATGAATGATTTCGAGGTGTTGTGATGATGAACCATAGAACTGGCCTTGAAAGCTTTCTTTTCTCCATCTAGCTGTTTAACAGCCTCAATTTCTTCTGCAAGTTCCATCTTGCATTTGAGCCACTTTGTGCGTATCATAGGATCCTCAACTGTATTTAAATGCCTATACCAAAAAAACATAATAGATATGTTTTATGATGTATGTAATCTACTTCCTATACAGGTTTAATATTCTGACCAAAAATAGTATTGTAATTAGCCTATGCCTAAATAAATCCATAAGAGCTTCTTAAAGTATTGTGCAGCAAGCCTTGCATGTGAGACTATATAATACACCTGATGATACATGCCGATCTGGCAAAATAGATTATAAATGTCATGGCTCCACATCATTCCAAACTTTGAATTGCGATTCGTTGAACCTACTTTTTCTTGCATCAATAAACATGATTATAGCAGATTTTCTGCCTGAATCTGGTCCTTCTGATATCTTAGACATACATACAAGAAGGGATTCATGATGCTAGCAACTATATTGACTACTGCCTTGCCAGGATGTATGAATCTACTCTACAAGTTTGAGTTGAGTACCAACGACAAAAAAATCAGATGGCACGTGCCAGAGCAATTAGGTTTCAAGAGAGGCTTCAAAACACAGAATCAAATACAAACTCTTGCATTCATTATCAAAGAGAGTCCGTAGAATACATAGAAAAATATCTACAGTTGCATTATGAGCCCTGCAGAGCCTTTGACACAGTAGTAGTAAGTATCCATTGGGATCACGATAGCAATGCATGAGGAATTTATGCATTGTGTGAGTCAGTTCCAGGTCAAATACCGTGTTGATTGCTATTGGCGTGAAACAAGTATTCCCACTCCCATCTAATTTCTTCAGATTGTACACCGGTGAGCTATCTGCTAGATATACACGAGATGTTTTCTAACAGACACACTGACCAAACCATGGGCATAACTAGCAGCCTGGAGGGATACTTTTTATTCTCTGATGCCAATGATATTATTCTAAGCTTAAATTCACTGGATGGATGCTGAGAAACCTGGAATCATTGTGTATGTTTCGAATATACAGTGGAGGAAATTTTCAGTGTGCCTCAAGAAAACCAAGGTCATGTTATCTGAAACCACTTGAGTGTGCATAACTTTATCAAATCATCACTTTCCATTCGGAGCGAAACATATGGAATGAATATATTCATATTCATACAGGACAATTATTCTCTTTGTGAGAGGCCAACCTTCACACCCAGAAGCTTCCAAGCTCAGACATGTAATAATTGACATGGTTGTTATAGCAACTCTTCTTTACAGGGTGAAAATTTGCAGATCTAGTGTATACAAGGGAAACTATAGAGACATTCTGAGAGACCATTCTTAATTAGATCCCAAACAAAAAGAAGTAAACCTTTAGAGGATCGTGAAATTGTATGTATTGAGTACGGTGCAAGAGTCATCGTCACGTGGTCAGAGGACAGTTTACCAAACTGTTCTTGCAGCTTGCATTCAACAAATCAGGCAGCTTCCAATATGAAGATGCTCAATTGACGAGGCCAGACAATGGGAGGAATAGTTCAGGAGGGAATGGGTGGCATCATTGGACAACATCATGAGTTAGCTTCGTTGGTAAAGACAGTTGCTGCTAGACATAGTGGCTGTAGGTTCAAGGCTCATTGTGACAAAAAATGCTAAAAACTCTTAAGTTCATTCATGGAAAAAAAAGAAGCAAACCCTACCTATGTTCCATCTAGCCTACCTAAAAATGATTTGTAATTGCTATCTCTATAAACGTTTTCAGGTCTATCTTCTTTTCTTGCATTAGAATAATCTATTTGATTTGGTTTTTCACTTAAGTGTGTTTGTGTTTGGGATTGAATGACTTCGAGCCTTGAATGTATGTATTTGTATTTTGAGTGCATCATCCATTTCAAGTGACTGCATTAGTGAACTTAAAACGAGAATACCAACTAATCCTACAATTGAGGCCTACCGACAGGACTCGGTTGAGCAAAGCCTACTAGCCAACCAATGACGCCAACTGAACCTAAGGATAAAGCCTACATACGAAGGCATCCATTCATCTGAAACCACTCAACCTCCACCAAGACTTCACAAGGTGCAGCTTCCCAAACTTGACATTTTGTCTTACTTCATTCGGAACCCCTGCAGTCCCCACCCTCTTTCATAACTTCTCATAGATTTCCACAACATCCATCCCATGAGGACCTCCTCTATCTAAAACTTATCTGAGCAGACAAGAGCACAACAAATATCATCACGCTAAACACAGAGAGGATTTCGATGAACCATCAAACGCCACTTGGTAGAAAAATATCTTGCTAGGAACAATTAAAGGGCATCACCGTTGATCACACAATAACACCACATCACACATGTCCTAGACCATGGTATTGACACCCTGATCAGCATAAAATCAAAGCCATCAACTCCAAACCTTGGAAGAACTTACCTTACATGTGAGACAACTTAATGAAACAACCTTATGGTACTCATTGCAAAGAGAAAAAACCTTATCACATTCAAGAGTTCTAAAAAGAAAGAATTTACACACTCAGGTGAATCAGCAAAGGGATGTGTAATTAAAGATAATTCTGGGTCTAACGACGCCATCCCACATTACACCCAATCGAACCACATCCTCACAATCAGTAATATCATATTACATGCAATAAAGAACCAAATGATATGATATGGCACCCACTAAAGAGCGACAAAAAGTGAAAAAAAAGGTAATACTTGTTGATCTGCGCAATTGCACCATCAAAGAAGATGATTGATGGCTCATACATTCCTTCCAAAGCATAATCTCTTGCTAATTTCAAATGCTCTTGCAGGCCTGCTATGGCTCCCATCGTCCTTCCAAACAGCTCAACGAGCCAGATCAAAATTGCCGCTCCTCAAGATGACAGATACTGCACCAATGCCCCGCGAATGCATTGCTGTCGCAAGAAAACATGAGATTCGTTCTCATCAGTCGAAGGGGGATCTCCGGCACTGATGACTTCGCTACTCCTCCAGTGACTCTTCCGGCGCACTTGTCTCGTTGACACGAGCACGCTTTCGGTCACTCGGTTGATTGAGAAATCCGAAGAAGGGCATGAAACCTCTGTTAGCGTAAATGAGGGGAGCATGAGGGGGAGAACCTTCTGTCTGTCTGTCTGTCTGTCTGTCTGTCTGTGCTGTAAGTATGCATGCGCGATAGTAATTTGTGTACCACGACGAAGTGCAAAGAGAATCCCTAATCCAAACCCTAACCCTAACCCTAACCCTAACAGGGGAATACTAAATGGGTAATTTTTATTTTTGTGTTTTTATTTTTGGGAGGGGGGGAAAGAGGATAAATGGAGTGAGTACATATGTAAGTAGAAGGTTACTTGTTTACATTTCACACACATACATTACCTTACCCTACCATACCATTACAACTCATGATCTTACACTTACAAGCCCTCATGAAAACTCTCTCGCTCACCCCGCAAGAGAGTTCTCGGAGGCGCGGGTGATGACTTTGTCCCATCAGAGTATACATACATATATGTACCTGTCGGAAGCGTGCTTTTGCTGCACGTACCCTCCATTTTCCAAGGAAATGTGTGCTTTACGCCCCCATCCCCAACTCATAGCTACGAGAAAAGAAGAAGCCTTGCGTACATTACAAAAATGGCCCTTCACATTCCCCGAGCAGCTCAATGAAACAATATAATTGTTTATAAGGACATCGCCAATATATAAACAGTTTACTATGGGATGGTTTGGTTGGAAACATAATGATTCTGACGATGGGAAGCCCTATTCTTCATATTTTTTGCCCATAAAAACTATTACATACTTGGTGGAATGATCCCTACATTCCAACAATTTGAGGTGTCATATAGCAAATAGATTGTTCAAATATAAGCTTCAAGACACCTCATTAGATCAAAAACTTGTGCTAAATGTAAAAAGTACAACAAAATGGTCTTATTAAAAAACTTGTGTATTTGTATGTACAAAGAATTTATATATGTACAACTTTGATGTATAATAAAGAATTTGGTCATTTTGCTTTGGAATCCCTACATACTAATGTGTGTTAGGGAATTAGTGAAATTTGGATTCTTTAGTGATGAAGTATGAGTTTGGGGAATGATTGTAGGAAATGAAGATGAGTCGTGGATACAAGTTAGATGTATGGTTGGTCTTGTAACCGAAGTTTCCTTATAGCCATTGCGAGGAGGTCCTCCATGGTGGAGGGGTGCAATGAAAGGCCAACTTGACCAGAGAAGGTGACGAAGTTCTCGAGGTCGGAGGTGGATGCGGAGACACAACGAAGGCACGAACGGAACGCATGTGTCTGGAAGAGCGAGACAAATGCATCGTCCACCTCTGCCAATGATATGGCTAGCTCCACACAAAAGCGGCGTAGTCTAGGGAGCTTAATGATGGAGGATCCCCCATGGCTTTGCAACATTTTGACCAACACTTTCACTAGCTCTTCCTTGTTGGTACCCGCGTTGTCCAATGTCTCCTCGAGTACCGTAGATGGCGATGTTAGCGTGGTCAAGCAGGAGTTCTTGAGCATGAGAATGGTCTTTGCAGCTAGGCCGATGGCTGCCTCCTTTATCCTCTCCCCTACAGTTTGGTCGATCACGAGTTTCAACATCTGTGGAGGAGAACACACGAGAAGCACATGTTATAGCATGGAAACTAGTGGTGTGTGGAAGGAATGAGGCCACCACTACACAATGATGCTCATACTTTTGTAATACTAAATAATGCCAAGCATCATTTTCGTGAGCGTGTTCAATTTGACATTCTTGTCTAAGGAAATTCTTAGTTTAATCATTTTGATTGGGTCCCCCTTCCCTTTCCCTTCCCAATCTCTTCTTTATCAATCTTGGACTTAATAAATGGCAATGAATTTTTTGGGGAAAAAAATAAAATAATGACAATGATTGGCACTTAATTAATGACAGTGATTAAAGGGGGGGGAGGGCATAATTCAAGTATACAGTACCTGAGGCGTGATCGATTGCGCAATTTGCATCCTGTATTCGTCAGAGAATTCGCATTTATCCTTACCCTCGCAGAAGTTGCGCAAGATGAAGAGCGCGTGCTGTCCCCGAGGGTCTAATTTGTAATTGCCGATCCCGTAGATCAAGGCGTCCAGTATGCTATAGCGATACTTAGGATTGGTCGCCTCGCTGTCGTTAGCCGAGAGATTCGTCGAAGATCTCTTTCTTAATCTGATATTAAAACTTGTTAATTGACGCTCTCCAATAATATCTTGTGGCCTAATGCGGAGCATTCTCGCGCAATTCCTCGATGGAGTGTTGTCGAATCTCGGCAGAGAAAGCAAGGACAGAGCCTTTCCGGCCACCGTAGCGATCCTCAGTCTTAATTTGTGAATATGGGGTTTAAGTCTATAATCCATGGGATCGTGAGTTATGGCTATGGCAGAAGAAGATGATACATTTGCAGGTGGATCTGTGGTGGTGCCGCCACCGCCACCGTCGAGATCGATGAAGAATAACGCGAAAAGGGTGTGCATAATGCCGCCTGTCCTCCCGATGACGTCTCGCACCTCCTCGTCCATGGAGAGGTTCGAGAGCGTGTCAACCGCAAGGAACTTGAGCTTCAAAAGGTCGGCATACTCTCCTTCCGACATCCCATTTAGCGACTCGCATGATGTCTGGTTGATGGTCCCGGTGGCAGTGTCGATTTGGAGCAGCTTTTCGTTGAGAATGTCTCTGAGATGGGCTATGGACATCACAACCTTGGATATGTCTTGGCGCAGAGTCCTCCCTGCGAGGCCGTTGCAGGCAGTCAGGTCATTGATGAGCTGCAACGACAGCCCTAACACAATATTGTAGCCGTCTTTCGACTTGGAGTTGGAAATGTCTGTAAACGAAACTATTTTACTCAGGAGGCCGCGAGTCGCACCGATCTGAGCGCATACCATCTCGTTCTTGTATGCTAGCTTGATCAAGATCCGAAGCCCTAATTGCACACGCAGATCGCTAGGATGATGCAGTGTGGAATTGTGGGGGAGAATGGCGATATGATCAGAGCTTGGGTCCATCCACTGGGTCCAGGAAATCTTGGCCCCCAATTCCCCAGGTCTTGATGGTAATTCCATATCTACCAGGTCAGCATGGGTCTCTTGGGCAGCTAGCAATCCGGAGATAGCTTCCATTGATCCTGATATGGCACCAACCCGAATGCCCGCGACATTATTATCCACGAGCTTCGACAGGAGCATGGCTGCCCAATCTCGGATGACACGATGTTCCTCGTTCTTCCATGTCAGCATGTCTAATAGCCTCTCGACTGCACCCTGGCTCGAAGTCGAGATGGCACGAAGTGTAAACTGCCGGTATTGGTAGAGGTGGGCAGTTTCGAAGGTAGGGTGGTTGGTTGGCGATGCCATGGCGTAGAGCGCCTTGAGCCCGAGGAGGTGCTCACGATGAGCCTCGGGACCATTGGATTGGAGCCATTCGATGGCGTAATTGACGAGGTTCATCTTCAGGCCTTGGAAGACGCTGTCGGTGAGGCAGGTGGAGTAGACATCGTAGAAGAAGCGGCGCACGGTGTGGCCCTCGGGGTCGTGGGGGAGGAGGCCGCAGCACGCGTTGGTGGACTTGAGGATCTTGCGCACCGAGATGTGGTACTGCCAGTAGGCGCGGCCGGAGAGGAAGATGGCGGCCTCGGTGAGAGTGAGGGAGTAGAAGATGAAGAGGGAGGAGCGGTGGGTGTGCTCCCGGTCGGGTTGGTCGGCTGTGAGGTAGTCGTGGAGGACGAGGCGCCAGATGGAGAGCGCGATGCAGACGAGGGCCGAAGCGATCTGGAGCCAGTAGAGGAAGAGGCTGATCCGGCGAGCCTGGAAGAGCCACTGCCAGAGAGATGGGAAGGAGGATGGGGCGCATCGGCGGCGCTTGATAGTAATCGGGGCCGTGCCATTTTGGCGCTCGAGGTCCGGGATCTTGTCACGGTGGTGGTGGAGGCGCGGGCTGACGAGGGTGGAGAAGGCGCGGCCAATGGAGTGGCAGGCCTCCGTGATGAGGATGGCCGGGGAGGAGGAGCCGCCGGTGTATTGGTGCTGCAGCTCCAGCTCGTGGGACCTGCTGAAGATGCGGAAGCCCTCGGTGACGAGGATGATGGTGACGATCCAGAAGTCCTCGCGCTTCATGGAGGTGGCGTAGCCGCCCAGGAGGACAACGGTGGCCCACAGGAAGCTGAGCGCGCCGATGTTGGAGGCGGTCTTCTCCAGGACGGCCACGCGCATGGCCAGCATGATGAGCCGGCGCTCCGGCGGCGGGGGTCTGGAGCCGGGGTCCAAGCCATGGAAACGCGGATTGGCGGCGGCGGGTGGGGGCGGCCGGATCTTGAGGTCACGTGCGGCGGCGGCGGCGGCGGCGGAGGAGGAGGGGTAGTCGAGCATTGCAGGAGTCTGAGGAAGGCTTCGGTTGCTGGCGGCGCCGCCACTGGATTGGGTGGAGAGGAAGGGGGAGGGGCTGAAGTGATCACTGCACGAGGAGGAGGCGGAGTAGTCTCCGCCGCCGCCGATAGTAGGCGCCGCCTCCAAATTCCGCACGTGGATGGAAAGGCGATTGCTCTCGCTACTCCCCATTCTGTACTTTTGGTTTCCTTGCCCAGAAATGTATTCTGTTCTTTCCCTTCTGCAGGCTCGGCCTGCTTTGTGTGTATGATGGTATTTGGGTATAATGCTATGGGATGTATATGATGATGGTATTTGATGTAAAGAAGAAGAAGAAGAAGGTGTGTGATGAAATGAAATTATGGGATGTATGATGGTATTTGATATAAAGAAGAAGGTGTGCGATGAAATGAAATGAAAAGGAAAGGCAAAAGGTGAGTTGGGGAGGATGGTATTTATACTAGTAAGAAGAAAGAAAGAAACATAGGTTTCTGGCTCCATAGTGTGTGTCATGTGCCTCCCCCCATACTCTTTGTGGAGCCCACACAGATTCTCCTCGGACATACAGAAGAAGAATATGCTGCCGTATCTGGGCTTCCCCAGGGTTCTCATTTATCAACTAACTAGCTAAATTACCTTGTGGGCCTAAGGAAGACTCGGCACCTCCACGTAACTACTCAAGTGTCCCCCGCCCTCACTCCACCTCGGGATAGAATTACACGGAGAAAGCCTATATATATATATATATATGACGAGATCGAAAGGCATTCTTATGTGGAATTTCTGGATGTTAAAGCACTTGGGGGATCATTTTCCTCCAAGGATGTCCCTCTCCTTATCATATCATATGGGTGTCTAGAGGGGACTAAGAAGTTCTAAGAAGTGGATTTTACATACAATTAATATAATTGTGTTCTTTTACCAAGAGAGAGAGAGAGAGAGAGAGAGAGAGAGAGAGAGAGAGAGAGTGAATATAGCAAGCGAGGGTTAGTATTATCATCTTGTTTTAATAAGAAACATAGATTTACTAAAAAATAAAAATAAAGAAATAGAAAAGAGAGAGAGAGAGAGAGAGAGAGAGAGAGAGAGAGAGAGAGAGTAAACTAACATAACAACTTAACAAGGTGCTTGTTGAAAGCAGTTAGAAAAATTGCCAAAAATGATTATTCCTTCCATGTACCTTTATTTTACTTTGGATATCGATAGATTTCTTCGATTCTCAAAAGGCAATTTTGGCCTCTTAGTAGACATTTTCTTACTTTCTTTCTCCTCTCGTCTTCTTTCCAGGTACTCAAGACATGGTAGACATTTTCTTACTTTTTTTCTCCTCTTGCCTTCTTTCAAGTTCCACAAGACATGGTAGACATTTTCTTACTTTCTTTCTCGTCTCGTCTTCTTTCAAGGTTCATAACACATAACTGTCTAAACATTTATGTCCCTATGTAGTCCACCCCCCCCCCCCCCCCCCCAAAAATTCTCTTTCTTGAATAGTTAATATAACAAATTACTCAGATTTGAGAGGTCTCTTGTGATAGGGTGTACCCCCATCCTATTTATTTTTGCCAAACGTGAATGCCAATGTGCATAGACTCTTGTTGATGTAGATATTTCATTCAATTATTATGAAGTATGAATGTTAATCACCATTTATTTATGATGCAATTAGGGCTACCTTATTGGTAACCCAAATTTTTCTAAATGCACGCGCATTCAAATCTCAAATATATGTGCTAATTTGCGCACCATATAGTGTTTTCCTAGATACCATATCAAAACAATGCAAACCTACTACATTATTGATCTCCCCTTATCGTTTCACATGGAATTTCTTTTTTGTGAGATTTATATAAGGGAATGGTGATGGTTGTGATCGCCCAATGTGTTTATCAAGGTTGGTCACAATGTCATGGTGATATTCGCCAATCAATATATGACTATGATAGAGGCATGCCAAAGAACATTTGAAGTTGCACGTGTCTTTGAGCTCAATTCTAATGAGAAGCAAAATGTGGAGTGCATGGTTGTTGTAATCCCAGGACCCACAATCGAGTATCAAACAACAACCACCATTGCATTTTAAGCATACCCCAGCACGTTTGATGATTTCATGACATTGGTGAAAGCATTTTTCAAATCTCAAATCTAAACTTGGAGGAAAGTATAAGATTTGTTATTGTTTAATGTAAATATTAGTTTGGGCATTGGGATTTTTAAACTTAAACATGACATCAAAATTTATGCAGTTTGAACGATTGTTAAAAGGTGAATTATATGTAGTGTTTTTTGGGAAATATTCTTGTTCAAAATGGTATTTCATTGGAGTTTAGTTGGCTCTGAACTAATGTTGAGTGCTCAAATTTCCATGCTAGGTTCTGGTATTTCAAAACTATTGTAGCCTTATAATGACCGGTAAAATATCATAAATGACTTGCACATATGGTGTAATATTGATTATACCTTTAGTAAAACATTTTCGTCATGCCAAACTCTAGAAAGCAAAAGGGACATGTTCAATATAATGGAAAAGCATAAACGTGAATAATGCGAGCTATATATATATATATATTTTAAGAACACGAAAACTCATCATGTTGTTTGACAGATGTTAGTTTTTTATATTATGAAGAACACTAGAGTCATATATTGGCACGCCTATGATATATATGGGGCATTTATCCCTAGAATAATCATAAGGTATTTGAGTAAGAGCTTACCCATACATATTGGATGGCCCAAAGAAAAAGAACACCCTCACCAATACGTGACACATATATATAGCAAAGAAAAAGAACACCCACACCCATAAGTTGACACATATATTCGCTATGCGTGATATTCGAGAATACAAAATGGCCCCAAGAATATCATATAACCATTCGTTTTTCAAAATAAATTTACATAATACAAATGATTTAATTCACTAAAAAAAGAATTAATATACTAATAATTAATTAATTCATTAAAAATTGAAAATGAATTATGTCACTGATAATTTAATTAATTCACTAAAACTTAAATAATCAGGATTTCAGCTAAAATTAGGGTTTCTGCAAAACCCTGAGTTTTCAGTCCGAGAATATCTCTACATCCATCGCGCAGAGGATGTGGAGGGAGGCGAGGATGTAGGCTGAGAAGAGAACATATGGCCGAAATTAGGGTTTCGATTGAATTGTAGGTTTCAGTCGAAACCCTAATTTTCAAACCGAGAATAGGATACAGGGGAGACGAGGATGTAGGGGTCATGCACAGGACGCAGGGGGAGGCGAGGATGCAGTGAAAAAACAAAATCAATATTTTTTTCCCCCAAAAAAATAACAAAAATACGAATACTTTTAGAAGCATGCGTATGCGATGCATTCATGACGAATGCGAATATGTCAGTCTATGCCCACACTACTATTTATTGAGTTTGTGATGCATCTGTTTCACACTTTCGATTAATCATTCAAGACTAATAATTCTACAACTTAAGTGGTTTTGGTCACGGAGAAGTGGAAATCATGATTTGAAACCCATTAATTTTGTGCACGAGAACCACATGGCTAACTTGAGCGAATGATTTCCTTGCCTCTAATTTATGTAGGAACATATTTTTAGAAAATGAGATATGATAATGTATTCACAAGGAATGGATATTAATCATTGGGAGATCTAGTCAAAAGGATAATAAGTTTTTTGTAATGAGACTCTTCCAAGGGATGGATTCAGCACAGTGCAATGAAAATATAACATTATATTCATCATAGTTGCTTTAAAGTCATAGAATGTTTTGTCATTTGTGAGATGTCTTTTTCATTTGGTCGATAGATAAACAATTAAGTCAGCTCTTGTGGAGCTTTCCCCTCAATATTCTGCAATGAAAGTAATAACATGGAATATTCAAGGAGTGGGAGTGCAGATTGCCCTAAAAGAGGGAAGAGAACTCCCAACGACACTGAATGCATTAATGGGTGTGGTGTGAAAGCGGATTTTGTGCTTATCCAAGAACATCACCTCAACAAAATGTGATTAATAAGATTTGAGGAAATGCAATGAAATGAATGGTTGTGCTATGTCTTAGAAGCCTATGGTGAAAATGGAATTAAAGGTGTGGTTGCCATTCTAAAGTTACAACAAAATAGCCATTTCCCCCTTAGAATGGGGTGAAATTGTGCAAGGAAGAGTAGTCTCTGTTGTAATACAAACAAGTGAAAGGCATGTGGGGTTATTGAATATCTATGCGCCAAATAGACAAACTGAAAGAAGCTAACTCTGGATTGCTTTGATGCATAATATACCACATGTTTATGATTGGCTCGTGGCAGGAGACTTCAATATGCTAGAATCACAGTTGGACACCTCAGGGAATTCGAATGCATCGGTAATCAAAGGGCAAGAGCTACACGCTTGGAGCGATCTCACATGGAAAATGCAGATAGGAGATATGTAGTAGTCAAGTCAATTTTGTTGAATTGCAAACTCCTTAAAAGTACCCAAGAGATGGTAGGGGCACATTGAACATTCCCACACAAGACCAGACAAACCTAGAAATGCAAGGGGGGATTTTAGGAATTATCTCGGGTTCCGTTTTCTTAGATCACAAACCCATGCAAATTGTCTTCTCCCATAGCAACATGCATCGTAAACGAGGTATTTTAAGGATTCCCAATAAAATCTTGAAAAATGAGGCTATTGAGCAGCTAATTATTGACATATGGTTAGAAGAAAAGGCCTTTGATAGGGTCAATTGGTTGTTCCTAGATAAAATATTGAAAAAACTGGAATTCCTAGATAGGGGAAGTTACTTGGACGACCACAAGGGGTGTGTCGAAGATGGTCTTGATGTCCGGGACCTCGTAGACCAGCTTGCCGAGCCTGTCAGGTTTGGGCATGGTTAGGTCACCGAGGTCAGAGACGGGGCCGGTGGCTTCGGCGTCCACGAAGGGCACACCCTGGCCATAGCATTGCACGATGAGCTTCCCTTGGGCGTTGGTCCCGAGCCTGCCGGCGAGCGGGTAGTGGTGGTTGAGCACCTTGGCCAGTGACTCTCTGATGATGAGGCTCGTGATGGGGATATGGAGCGGAATCGGGATGATTCGTAATACCAACTCAAGAATCAAAATAAACAGCACCACAACACAAAAAGAGAGTACACCAAATTTTAACGTGGAAAACCCAAAAATTGGGAAAAACCACGGCAACCTTAGGTTCCAAAACAAATTCACTAATTTCTGAGTGTACAAGGCGTATATAGCCTCAAGAGTTTACTCTAGAGATATGCACTTATATTTCAAGGCTACCGCCTTGGATACAATGTTCACCCTACCAAATAAGATAAACAACCAAAAGAAAAACCCAAAAGAAACACAAACAAGTAAAAACCTGTTACGAGTAAACGGAAGAGTTGCTGTGGTCCAAACAACACCTCACTAGATCTCCGTCTTTACACTTGCAACGAGTTCTCGTTCTCGATCACCTTGTTCTCGAGCTCTCACACTTGTTCACTTTTGATTTCTTGTGTCTTCTTACACACCTCTTTTTATCGAATCTCTGTTTTCAGCCTCTTAGATATGTTTTCTTATGCACTTCGTTTTTCTCTATCTTTCTCTGTCTTTCTCGAAGACTTCCCTCTCAGTTTTCTGTTTTTACTCTCTGTTTTTTCACTCACAAAATCAGATTGTATCACACTTGTATATTCTCTGTTTTTTTCTGCACTCTCTTTCGTTGTCACAGTTTTTACGTCTGCCCCTCTTCCCTCAGCCTTGTAGGGCAACGTCCTTTTTCGAATATGTTTTCACACCTGAACAAAACAAAACAAAAAAAGACACACGCCCAAAAACATACAAAAAAGAAAGAGAGGAAACATACATACATACATATATATATATTTAAATGTAACTAATTAGTTTTAAGTTGTATTCGGCGTTTAGCCGACTTAACATTGTGGGCTCCACTTGAGTGGACAGGCCCCAACAATTCTCCCCCTCCATCTCAAGTGGGAGGCACAACTAGGTTTGCCTTTTGTTTGCAAACTTCAAGCTTCTCCCTTGACAAACATTTTGTCATCATGTCAGAACCATTCTCATTTGTGTGAATCTTTTCAATGTGCATTTGCTTTTCTTCAAGCACATCTCTAATCCAATGGTATCTAACACCTATGTGTTTTGACTTGGAATGAAAGGAAGAATTCTTACTTAAGTGTATAGCACTTTGGCTGTCACAATACAAGATGTATTTTTCTTGAGTCAGCCCCAACTCTTGTAGGAATTTCTTTAGCCATAACAATTCCTTACTAGCTTCTGTGACAGCAATATACTCGGCCTCCGTTGTGGATAATGCCACACATTTTTGCAATCTCGATTGCCAAGAGACTGCTCCCCCTGCAAAGATCATTAGGTAACCAGATGTAGACTTTCTGGGGTCAACATCACCAGCCATATCGGCATCTGTATATCCATCTAATATAGTTTGGTTCTCACCAAATTTTAGACAGACTCTTGAGGTACCCCTCAGATATCGCAAGATCCATTTCACTGCTTCCCAATGATCTTTTCCAGGGTTTGAGAGGAAACGGCTCACTACACCAACTGCGTGAGCAATGTCCGGCCTCGTGCATACCATAGCATACATTAAACTGCCGACTGCAGAGGCATATGGTATTTGTGTCATTTCTTCTTGCTCTTCATCACTCGTAGGGCATTGAGCTGAGCTAAGTTTAAAGTGGCCTGCGAGTGGAGTGTTGACCGGCTTACTCTTAGCCATGTTGAATCTCTCAAGTACCTTCTCAATGTACTTTTCTTGAGATAGCCAAAGTCTTTTATTTGCCCTGTCCCTAGTTATCTTCATCCCAAGGATTTGCTTGGCTGGTCCCAAGTCTTTCATTGCAAAAGATTTGCTGAGTTCCTTTTTCAGCTTCTCAATCTTGTTGGTGTCTTGACCAACGATCAACATATCATCAACATACAGGAGCAAAATGACAAAATCCCCATCTGGGAATTTCTTAACAAACACACAATGGTCTGTGTTTGTTCTATTATACCCATGGTTCAGCATAAAAGAGTCAAACTTTTTGTACCAAAGTCTAGGAGCTTGTTTTAGGCCATACAAGCTCTTATTTAACTTGCATACCAGGTTTTCCTTACCTTTGACTTTGAATCCTTCGGGTTGATCCATGTAAATCTCTTCTTCCAAATCTCCATGGAGGAAGGCGGTTTTTACATCAAGTTGCTCAACTTCCAGATCGAGACTAGCTGCGATCCCAAGTACAACTCTGATCGAGGACATCTTCACCACTGGTGAGAAAATCTCCTCGAAATCAATTCCCTTTTTCTGGTTGAACCCTTTCACAACCAATCTTGCCTTGTATCTTGGTTGTGAGCAATGTTCCTCAGTCTTGAGCCTGTAAACCCATTTGTTTTTCAGCGCTCTCTTGCCCTTAGGCAGCTTTACAAGATCATAAGTGTGATTGTCTAGCAAAGACTTCATCTCATCATTCATGGCGTCAAGCCATTCCTCCTTATGATCATTTGCCATAGCTTCTCTAAAGCTTTCTAGCTCTCCTCCATCTGAAAGCATCACATATTCATGTGGGCTGTATCTAGTAGAAGGTCTTCTTTGTCTCATAGACCTTCTAACCTCTTCTTCTTTCGGAGGAGCTGCTGAATTGTCACCTAGAGTATGATGGTCATGATATTGCCCGTCATCATCGTTGGCTGCATCATCAGCCATATTATCATACTCCTCGGTATCTCCCCCATGACCTTGTGTGTCTGGGGCAGGCATTGGGTGTTCAGTGACTGAAAAATCAGGGGTGAGATTCGGCATTTCATTCGGCTCCGGATCTTGTAAGGTCTGATCCTCAAGGAATACCACATCCCTGCTTCTAATGACCTTTTTCTCTATTGGGTCATAAAGTCTATAGCCGAATTCCTCATGGCCGTATCCCAAAAATATGCATGGTTTGCATTTGTCATCAAGCTTGGATCTTTCATCTTTTGGGATGTGGACATAAGCCTTGCAACCAAACACTCTTAAGTGTTTGTATGACACCTCCTTACCTGTCCAAACCCTTTCGGGTACATCACCATCCAAAGGGATTGATGGGGACAGATTAATGAGGTCAACGACAGTCCTCATTGCTTCACCCCAAAAAGATTTCGGTAATTTTGAATGGGATAGCATGCATCTTATCCGCTCACAAATTGTCCTATTCATCCTCTCAGCCACGCCATTGTGCTGAGGTGTTTTCGGGACACTTCTCTCTAGTCTAATACCATGCTCATGACAATATTCCTCAAATCGTCCCTGATATTCACCGCCGTTATCGGCACGAATACATTTCAGCTTTCTTCCTGTTTCTCTTTCCACACTTACATGAAAGTTCCTAAAGATTTCAAACACTTGATCTTTAGTCTTTAATGCAAAGCACCACAACTTCCTCGAGAAGTCATCGATAAATGTGGCAAAGTACAATGCTCCCCCAAGAGTTCTATCTTTCATATAGCACAAGTCCGTGTGCACCAATTCCAATGGCTGAGATTTTCTTTTTGGGGGCAGATGTTGAAAGGCAACTCTGTGTTGTTTGCCGGCCAAGCAATCAACACAAGTTTCTAAGTGCATACCTCTTATCTCAGGTAGGATGTTCTTTCTAGCTAGCACCTCGAGTCCTTTTTGACTCATGTGCCCAAGTCTCTTGTGCCACAATTCAATGGGAACTTCCTTATCGGCTACATTCACCTCCCCATTGGACACCATAGCACGCATTACGTAGAGAGAATTCTGTTTTAGGCATCTTGCTAATACTAGCGAGCCTTTGATGAGCTTCCATTTTCCTTCACCGAAGGAATTTGTGTAACCCTCATCATCAAGCTTACTGGCTGAAATAATATTCAGCCGAATGTCCGGTACATGCCTAACATCATTTAATACTAGTTTGCAACCCGTGTCCGTGGTTAGAATTATATTTCCCATGCCAACAACCTCTGTTATGCCGTGGTTCGCCATTTTGACTTTACCAAAGTCACCACCGGCATATGTCGAGAACATCTCTCGATATGGAGTAATGTGATACAAGGTTCCCGAGTCAATAATCCAATCAGTTTGTTGGCATGCTAAGCTAACACACGCATCATCACATGCAATGACAATGTCGCCATCACAAGTGGTTGTAGTGGGGTCATTGCTCTTATTGTCGGTGGTTCCTTTCTTTTGGTCTTTCTTTTTCTTCCAACAGTCTCTCTCATAATGGTTTGGACCACCACAATAACGACACGTGAAGTCTTTCTTGAAGTCTTTCCTACCTCTAGATTTTGACCTCCCCTCATCATTATTTCTATGACCTTGTGGACCCCGAGTATGGCGACTTCCCCTATCGGGATTCTTTTCTATGAGCAAGGCTTCCTCATTATTAGATTCACGCTCCTTTCGTCGTGCTTCTTCATGCAAAAGACTCGATTTGAGCGAATCCAATGTTAGCTCCTTATATTGTGTTGCGGTCCCAAGCGTCACGACAAGGGTTTCCCAACTATCTGGGAGAGAGCCTAACAACAACAAAGTCAACACCTCATGTGCTAAAGGTATTTCTAGGGAGATTGTTTGACTTACAAGTCCTTGAAAAGTGTTAAGATGCTCTGCCATACTAGAGCCATCTTGGTATCTAAGTCTTACAAGTTTCCTAAACACCGAGACCCTATTCAAGGCATTTTTAGTCTGAAACATGGTTTCTATTTTTCCCCATAGTTCGTGTGCCTTGGTTTCATCTACAAAATTGTTATATAGACTCATATCTATGAAACAACGTATATATGATGTTGTTTTTAGATGCATTGCATCCCAAGTTGATGCATTTATGTCTTCAGGTTTGCTTTGACCATGTAGTACGGGCAGCCACATGTCTTTACACACCAACATATCTCTCATTTTAGATCTCGAAATGGAGTAGTTGGATCCCGTTAATTTAATCATCCCCCCTAATCATCCATATTCCAAGTCTTTGCGGAGGGTATGAACCTCGCTCTGATACCACTTGATGGGGATATGGAGCGGAATCGGGATGATTCGTAATACCAACTCAAGAATCAAAATAAACAACACCACAACACAAAAAGAGAGTACACCAAATTTTAACGTGGAAAACCCAAAAATTGGGAAAAACCACGGCAACCTTAGGTTCCAAAACAAATTCACTAATTTCTGAGTGTACAAGGCGTATATAGCCTCAAGAGTTTACTCTAGAGATATGCACTTATATTTCAAGGCTACCGCCTTGGATACAATGTTCACCCTACCAAATAAGATAAACAACCAAAAGAAAAACCCAAAAGAAACACAAACAAGTAAACTTGTTACGAGTAAACGGAAGAGTTGCTGTGGTCCAAACAGCACCTCACTAGATCTCTGTCTTTACACTTGCAACGAGTTCTCGTTCTCGATCACCTTGTTCTCGAGCTCTCACACTTGTTCACTTGTTCACTTCTGATTTCTTGTGTCTTCTTACACACCTCTTTTTGTCGAATCTCTGTTTTCAGCCTCTTAGATATGTTTTCTTATGCACTTCGTTTTTCTCTATCTTTCTCTGTCTTTCTCAAAGACTTCCCTCTCAGTTTTCTGTTTTTACTCTCTGTTTTTTCACTCACAAAATCAGATTGTATCACACTTGTATATTCTCTATTTTTTTCTGCACTCTCTTTCGTTGTCACAGTTTTTACGTCTGCCCCTCTTCCCTCAGCCTTGTAGGGCAACGTCCTTTTTCGAATCTGTTTTCACACATGAACAAAACAAAACAAAAAAAGACACACGCCCAAAAACATACAAAAAAGAAAGAGAGGAAACATACATACATACATACATACATATATATATATTTAAATGTAACTAATTAGTTTTAAGTTGTATTCGGCGTTTAGCCGACTTAACATTGTGGGCTCCACTTGAGTGGACAGGCCCCAACAGCTCGGAGGATCCTTGGCCGCCTTGGCAGCCTCCGGGGCCGCGGCACCTCGAAAATGTAGACTGTTTTGATGATATGGACATTGGTCTGGTCCAGGTTGGAGAGGAAATAAACGAGATTCTGTGTGGGCTCTGAGCGGGTGACGAGGCTGGGCTCATGGAGCTTCACATTGAAGAGGGGCAATAGCTTCGGCACCCATAGCCATCCTTCCCTATCTTTCTTTAGTCCACCACCACTAAAGTCTCCTAAATCAAGCTTCCACTAGAATGCTTTTATTGTAATCATTGGGTTGATGGACGAGGATGAAGAAGATAGGAGCAAAATCCCAATGTAAATATAAACCACACACACACACACACACACACACACACACACACACACACACACACACACACACATGCGTGCGCTCATGTGAATCTCGTTACGATAGTGTGACACTATCCTTATCGCCTTTCTCAAACTTTTTGTATATCCAAAATGGCCCCCAAAATTTTGATGAAACATATAATCAAATATGTACCAATGTCAATATCATCTCTCCAAAATAGCCCCAAGTTTTGTGGCCGGAGCCCACGTCCTGTCCGTCCGTCCGTATGACACATGATAATAGTGCGAAAAACCTAATATTAATTATTATCTTGAGCACCTCCCCTCCCCTCACGAGGCGCCTAAGGTAAATTAAGATAAAGGAAAGCCTTCAACACAAGTCAAAACCCGAGAATAGGGCCAAAAATATAATATTTACTTATTATCTTGAGCACCACCCTCACGAGGTTGCGAAGGTAAATGAAGATAACGGGAAGCCTCTGTCCCTCACTGTTGCTGATTGCTGCTGTGCCTATACTGCTGCCATCCTCGACGCCTTAAAAAATTGTATAATATTAGTAATAAAATAAATAGATAAAATTGTATAATATTAGTAAATATAAAAATTTAAATTAATAAATAAATAAGATAAAAATAATAATAAATTAAGAAATATAATAATAAATAAAAGAAAAAGAAAAAGAAAAAAATAAAAAAGATTATAGCTATTATGGTAAAATTAACTAAATAAATAAACTATAGATATATTGTCATGTGTGGGAACCAAACCATATAGTTTGGTCCCAAGAGGAACCAAGAAACATTGTAACTAACTAAGAGTAGAACTAAGAAGCGATGGGAAACCTTATAAATAGAGGTGCTTACCAAGAGGTTGGAGGAGGGAAAAACGAGACTTGAGTAGTGTACATTACATTGGTGGAAATAACGGGCATTTTTGCGATAAACCGCAGTCGCACACCCACGGATCATCACATAGAAGCAACCGCCGAGCCCACAAGTAACCAACCGAGAAGACGTGAATCCAAGCACGACAAGTGCACATCAACTACACAAAGGTGCAAACATAAGATTTCAACAACACGATGAGTATGCAACTAGAATTCGTGGAACAGAGCTCTCCAAGCAATGCAACCGAGCAAATGCTTCAAGCTATGTCAACAATGATGATGCAGGTAAACCACACAAATCAAACAAATCAAACAACATAGAGAAACAGAAGGACTCACGAAACATGTTGCAGTCATTTTCCGGTCTACCAACAGAAGATGTATTGGCTAGATCACTTTGAGAATGTCGTCGGCTATCGTCAATGGAGTGATGATAGAAAAGCTCTTAAATTGTGCACAATATTGGAAAACATCGCAACAACCTGATTTATTCAACAACCAGAAGAAGTAAAACAAGATTGGTCATACTTATGCGAACAATTGGTCCAACACTTTGCCAATAACGACATAACACAAACAACCCTGCAACAATTAGGTAACATGCGTCACCAAACACATGAACCAGTAGCACAATTTGCAGTGAGATTAAAAAACTATTACTAAGAGTAGATCCAAACATGAAAGAGACTATGAAGTTGTATTTCTTGCTACCAAGGCTGAGACATAACATCTATAGGAGAGTAAAAGATCAAGGGCCGACCACATTCCAAATGGCTGTACAGATCGCCCAACGCATAGAAGCTCATGACTACATGGAATTGCCACAACACAACAATAAGAAGCATCAAGTTAAACCCACAACATGATCGATGGATATTGACATACAAAATACACAAATTAATGCTAAGAAGCAACTTCCAAGTCGGGACACTCAAGGATGCCCACAATGTTTTCACTGCAATAATTTCAGAAAAGAGTCCTATGCATACAAAAATATAACCTACAACTATAGTTTAAGAAGTGCAAATGGGGAGCAACAAAATTACGATTTTTAGGCTTTATGATATCCTCAAATGGCATCCAACTTGGCCCTGCTAAGATACAAGCCATTGCAGACTATCCAACGCCAAGCAACATCAAGTTCCTACAAAGCTTCCTCGGTCTTGTGAGATTTTCACTACGGTTTATTCGTAACCTAGCTATGGTCACAACTCCCTTAAGATTACGATTGAAAAAAGGATCCAAATATCAATGGTCGGCAGATTGTGCACAAAGTTTTGAGATACTCAAACAATTAATCACTAATGTAGGAACCTTGGCATTCCCAGACTTCAACAAAGTCTTCTGCCTCCGGATAGAGGCTTCCAATTATGGAATAGGTGTTGTACTCCTGCAACAAGATGACAATGACGACTGGAAGCCGATAACATACATCAGTAGAGCATTGATGAAATCAGAACAGAACTACTCTACAATAGAAAAAGAGTTCCAAGCAATTGTGTGGGCATTCCAAAAGTTTCACCCCTACCTGCATGGAACATCACTCGAAGTAGAAACAGATCACCAACCATTGGTATCACTCATACAGAAAACTCACCCATCGGGAAGACTGCTATGATGGACACTCACTTTGCAAAAATATAGATTTACGGTGATTGATTATAGAGGAGCATCCAATACAGTTGTCGATGCTTTATCTCGGTTGGAGTACCACATTGCACAATGGGTACAGGATGCCAACGAACTCCCATTTCAACCACAACAAATAACACAAATGCAACAGCAGGACCCTGTGATCAAGAACCTCATTCTGCGAATATAGAACAACCATGACAAACAAGTATACCGTCATTTTGTTTTAATTGACAACATGCTCCATTTTGTTAGTTAAGGCCTCCCTCCACAACTATATTTACAAGAGGCATTATAGGCAACTTACCTCGAATTCTATAATAATCATCAGTTGACATGCCATTTCGCCTTCCATAAGCTCCTCCATCGCATTCGTTCTATGTATTACTAGCCAAAATTAAGACAGTCTATCTCCACATTCCTACAAACATGCACCACATGTCAGGTTGTAAAAAACCCACAATCCACATACGGTACCTTGACACCCATTGAGGTCAAGGAACCTTTCGAGATGGTGGGATGTGTTAATCCTTAGGGCCGGACAATGGCCTAACACAGGGTGTCTCCGGAAGACACTTCACCAAAGGGGTGTTACGGCGAGATAACTTAAGACACAACGATTACTTCGACTTAATTAGCTACTTAGCAATAAGGCATACACTTAATACACGCGTAAGATAATAACAATTAATTCAGAACGGTAATCAATACGTGAAGATAAAACAAGAAACTTATATTACTTCTCCGTTAAAGTTATACATTGTAACCGGGCCTTTATATAGGTCACCGATGCTGCGTAGATTGGCACCTGTTCGGAATCGGTTCGGATCCGGATCGGCATACTGATTCTGGTCTGTCCGTTCACTACATAATTATAATCTAATCTACTTAATTAAATATATTCCGAATAACCATCCCTTTCACATTCTGGTCTCTGCTCCTTTGCCGACCGGGTAACACATGGCACGCCCGTGGGACAGTACCTTGTACGTCGAATCCCACTATCCGTCCCTTAGCCTTCGTCCAAGATGTCTAGAATACTCTGTTCCAGGGTATCCAATGGTTGTTCGGAATTCGGTTGTTGCTGTTGTTACTATTGCGGCTGCTGTTGCTGTTGCTGTTGATGCGGCTCCTCCGACTGTTGCTCCTGAGCGGGCGTCTGTTCGGCTTCCGGTATCGGCGGTTGTGGCGGTGATTCCTCCATTAGCTGCTCCGCCGGATTTGACTCCGGTTGACTCGTCCTGGCCTTGTCTCCGTCTGGTCCTTGCTTCGGTGATGGCTCCTCATCGCTGAGGTTGACGGTCGCCGCATGCTTTGCTTCTTCTCTCCGTAGCCTGGTCCGCTCATAGCTCTCAAACTGGATTTGAGCATCCAGTCGATCATCATCTAGGTGGGCTACCAGTTGCCGGACCACTGCTGCCTGCTCCTCCGCCAGAGTTATAAAATCTTCGGCTAACTCCTCTCTGACGGCGGTGAACTCCTCCTTCGTTAGCATGTAGCAGTCGTTGTCTTCCCTCTACCGGTTTTCCGCGTCTGCCCGTAGCAATTGGAGCTCAGTTGTGTGCTTTGCCCATTTGTCCCACCATTGCGTGGAGCTTTCGTTAATCAAGCGTTTGGTCTTGTTCCTCCATGCCTGGACAATGAACTCGATCCGCTCCAATCCCATCTTTGATTTGTCATCCGCGGCTTGCCATTCGTCCTTCAACTGCTTGATGAGTGCCACCATATCCACCTCCTGCTCCCGGTAATGTGACAGTTGGGTTTGATAAGTGGATTGCAGCCTTTGCAAGATCATCGTCGCTCTTTCCTTCTCTTCATAATGTTGCTTATGCAGCTCCATCCGTTCTTGCGCGGCTTCCTCCAGCAGCGTGGTTCTTTCAGTCCGTTCCTCCGCCAGCGTCGTCTCAACCCGATGTACCTCCTGCCGGAGCTCTGCCATCTTCTCATGCTGTTTCTTATGCTCCGTATCCAGGTGCTTGTAGTTCCGGTGCAAGTGCTCAAAATCATCGGTTTTCTGCTTCAGCTTTTGGTTGAGTTGCCGGCGAGCGCGGTCTTCCCGGTCCTTTTGCTGACGGAGTTCTTCTTTTAGCCTTTCGATCTCTGTTTCTGCCATCCGTCGCAGCTTCTCCTTTTCTTGCAACGCCTTCTCTTTCTCCTCCTTCAGCCGGTCGTAGGCATGATGTCCTTTCCGCAGATTCTCTTCTGCCTGACGAAGGTTCTCAGCAGTCTTTCGTTGCTCTTCTTCTGCCGCTTTCTTCAAGTCTCGTTCTCGGGTGCGTAATGCTTCCTGTGCGGCCAGTTCATCTCTTAATTCAGCAAGCTCTTTTGCTTGCGCCGCCACTATCTCCGGGACTGTTTCCGTCTCCGGGGTCTTATTGCTATGTACAGGTGATGGTGCTTCTTTATTCTGTACATCGACCGGGGTCACTAGTGCTTGGAGCTGTGGTCCGGTTAAGGCCATTTTGGCCAATTTTTCTGTGGCCAGGTCCAACTCTTGTTCTAGGCTCCGGATCCTTGACCGGGCCGTCTCTAGTTCTTTGGTTGTTACGAGCAACCGGTCCATTTGCGCTTTCTCTTCCGCCTCTATGTAGTGTACCACTCCGGCAATCTGTTCTCCAATCCACTGGAGCCATTGGCTGCTGGTGCCCTGTTATTGCGTCTGCCTGGAGGGTTGGCTGTTGGTGTCGTTGGCTAGTGGTCGGTTTTGTCCAGTTATGTTGAGCTGCAACTCTGGCTCTTGTTGGTGACCACTTTGCCGTTCAGGTTGCGGCTCAGTTGGCCGCTTCATCTTTGAATGCTCTTGGCCTGCTGGTGGGGTCAACAACTGTACTTCCGGCGCTGGCATATCGGGTCTTGCCTTATCCTAACCCGCCGGTAGAGGTTGTTGTGCAGGGGGCTTTGTGGTCGGTTCTGTCCGAACCAGTTCCGGTTCCATCCTTGATGCGGGCTGCTCAGGGCGGGGTACATGCGTTCCATCCTTCTTTGGGTCCGAACGCTCCTCGGCTTGTTCGGAGGTGCTTGCCTTCTGGCGCCACTGGAGGTGCTCTAACGGTTCCTCCTCCGTTTCCTCCTCCTAAGTCCGGATGTTGATTTTCGTTGCCAAGGGGTCCGACGCTTGTTGAACTGGTCAGCTAAGCCTGATCTTGATTGGCCGCACCGGTGGCTCCTCCTGCGTTTCCGCCTGCCGATTCCTGTTGGCGCGCTTCTTTGCCGCCTGGTTCATGTCGGCCGCCTTCCCTTTGGTTGCCTTAGACGCCAATAGCTGTTGTCGTTTAGAGGCCGTTTTCAGGGTGCCTTCGGTTGTTCTTCCCCGCTTTGTGCTCTTGACGGGCTCGATAGGTGGCACCAATAGAGTGAGCCATTGCGCCACCGCCGTCCATATCTTCCGACCCTCTTTGCCTCTGACAGAGTCGATGGCCGCACAGAGGCCATCCTCAATTAGTACCGCCCAATTCACCTTCACGCCTTCATATGTGGCTATGATTAAGCCGGCCCGGTTCTGGGGCATGCAGGGGGGTTGAGGGTATACATGTCCGAATTCATGGAGCATCCGGGCAATCTCTCGAAAGAGAGGATCTTCGCCGCCCTGTGTCCGGTAGGCCTTGCTTGCCAGAGAGTATTCCCCAAAGTATTTTCGGAGTTGTTCCGGGGTAGGGTTATCGATAGTGAAGATTCCCCCTTCTGGAAGGCCAATCAACGCATGGATGGCCTCCTTAGTAATCAGCTCCATGTCGATTTCTTTGACTATCTTCTCCGCCTCCCGGTGCGGTGGCACCTCCATGATGGTGAGGAAACCTTTTAAGCCGTGTTGCCTTACCACTTCTTGGCTGCTTCAGAGAGTGCTTGGCAGTCCATGGCTTCGTCGAGGTTGGTGAGTGCTGGTGAGGGTTGTGTGTGAGGAGTCTCTGTGTGCGTGGGTTCGCGTCTGCTGATCTTCAATCGCCTGTCTGCGTTTGTGCTCCTCTGTTCGCGAAATGTGAGGGTTTCTATGTGGCGGGGGTCTTCTTGTTGCATGTTGGCGCCTGTTTTTTTTTTTTCATTAGCCGCGCATGTGCACGTCGTGTACTAAAATAGAATGACGTGCCATGTGGCAGCGGTTTAATACCCTATTAATAGCCCACTACGTACCTTTTCAAAGTGCCCGTTCACTCCTTTTTGCATGTGTCTGTTCACTCCTCGCCCTTGCATGATTTACTTTGATTTGCTTTGATTCGATTTTTTATTTTTATTTATTTTTAAAGATAATAAATGGTTTTGCTAATTAGCAACCGGTCCCACTGGACCCCTATCCGGATTGTGATCCTTGCCGGACGTTGGACCGCTTGCCGGCGCTTCAGACTTACCGGTGTCTGGTTTTGTGTCGCCCTTCACTTGTTCAAATGGGTTTCTTGGCATGGGTCCATTGTATGGTTTGAGTCGGAACCCGTTGAGCCATTTACCCAGAACCTCACCGGCGAGTGTCCCTAATTGGTAGGAACCGTTGAACTCTCGCGTAATCCAGTATGGTCCGGTTCACTGAAACCGTAGCTTTCCCGACATCTTACCCATCCGGGTCTAGAACACGAGTACCGGCTTACCGATGCCGAACATCTTTTCGTTCCCTTTTCGGTGACGATCCATGAACGCCTTCCTTCGCCGCTGCTCTAGTTCTAGGTGCATGATGCTGGCTAGCCGGTGTTCTTCCAATTCGCACAACGCGTTTAACCGGATAGCTTCCAATTCCCTCTCATTTAGGCGTTCCCGAATCTGTATTCGTAAACTCGGGACCTGGAACTCTACCGGCATCACTGCTTCTAATCCGAATGCTAAGCGGAACGGTGTTGTGCGGATACTTGTTTTATATGCCGTTCGGTAAGCCCAGAGTGCACTGTGCAGCTTTGTACCCCAATCCGTCCGGTTCTCATTGACAATTTTCCGCAGGATATTCTGTGTGTTTTATTTGTTGAATCTGCTAATCCGTTGGCTTGCGGATAATAGGGAGTGCTCCGTTTGTGCACCACCGCATAAAATGTCGTCAAACTTTCCACTACTTGCCCTAAGAAGTGCCCACCTTGGTCACTTATGAGCTCTATCGGACATCCATATCGGCACCAGATGCATTCATATAAAATTTTTTCCGTGGATGCCGCGGTGTTGTCATGTAGTGCTTTCGCTTCCACCCATTTCGTGCAGTAATCCGTAGCGACGATCACGTACCGGTTGCCGGTTCTCATTGCCGGTGGTTTGAACGAACCGACAAAATCTAGCCCCCATTTCTGAAATGGTTCTAACGGTAGTACGGGCTGGTGAGGCATTCTGGCTTGTTCGGTTGGTTGCTCCATTCTTTGACATAGGTCGCATTCTTTAGCGTACCAGACTGCATCTTTCAATGTTGTTGGCCACCATAGGCCACTCTACCATATTTTCCTTGTCGTAGCGTCTCCGGCATAATGTCCTCCGGCCACGTTGCAGTGTGCCTCGCGCAATATTACTTCCTTTTCATCACTGCGCACTGCACGCCGCCATATGCCATTTGCGCCTTTGTGGTACAGTGTGCCCTGCAATAGATAGAAGTGCCGGCTTTGAATTGCTAAGCGTTTCCTTTCGTCTCAGTTCATCTCCTCTGGAGGTAAACCGGTGCTCAGAAATTGGTGCATATTGGTGAGCCACTTGTCTTCCTCTGTGACTGAACTGTTCGTTGCCGTTTCTGCTGTGACTCTAAACAACTCTGCATCCGGAAAGTTGTCTGGGACTCCATCACCGGTTTCGCCGGAATCTAGCCGGCTTAAATAGTCCGCTACCGCATGCTGTATGTCGGGTCGGTGGAATATCTCGAACTCGAATTCTTGCAGTAGTAACGTTGTCGTAGTGTATTCCACACACTACGTGAAAACCATAAAATAATATATCCCACCCGACTCACGCAACGATCCGGAGCCGAAAGGCACGACAACGTCCACCGGGCTAGCTTACCGGTGAGTGATGCTTTGGACACCAAATAGAGGAGCGCCGAATGATCTACGTGAAAGGAAAATTTCCTTCCCAATAGATAGTGTCTAAACTTGGTGACACTGTAGATCATTCCCAAAGCCTCCCTTTCCGTCGTGGAATAATTACGTTCCGCTTGGGACAACATCCGACTGGCATAATAGACTAGCCGATACCATTTCGGTTCTGTCAGTTGCATCAGTGCGCTCCCGATTGCAATGTCGGACGCGTCAACAAACACATGGAACTCTTTGGACCAATCCGGAGGTTGCACCATCGGCGCTTGTGACAACAGTACTTTTAGTGCCCGGTAAGCCTGGTCTTCTGTGTCCGTCCATCGGAATGGTGTCCGATGTACTGCGGCATGCAGTGGTGTAGCCAAGTCTGCCAGATACTGGAGCATTCAGCTATGCCACCGAATTTGTCCTAAGAACCGGCTTAGTGCCTTTGCCGTGGCTGGTGCCGGTGCCTCTAGGATTGCTTTTACTTTGTCCGGATCCATTGCGATACCGTCCTTGCTGACGATGTGGCCCAGTAACGCTCCGCTGGTTACTCTGAACATGCATTTTGCCGGGTTTAGGCTTAGTCGGTAAACCCTACATTTTTCTAGGCATAGTCGGAGGTGCTGAAGGTGATCCCCTTCCTGGCTATAAACAACGAAGTCATCCAAAAACACCTACATGAATGCCGGAATGAATTCCCTGAAAATTTCCATGATGATCCGTTAGAAGGTTGCCAGTGCCGTTTTCAATCCGAACATCATCACTACGGCAACAAAGACTCCCCATTCGGTGACAAAAGCGGTTTTTCTCCTGGTCAGCGAGGTGCATCCGGATTTGATTATAGCCGCCGAAACCATCCAGAAAATTGTACACCTTATGACCGGCGACCGCATCCAAGACGCCATTCGTGAATGGAAGTGGGAAGGCGTCCGTTACCGTAGCCGCATTCAATTTCCGGTAGTCGACACACACTCTGATCTTACCGTTCTTTTTGGGCACTACCACTATCGGGCTGAGCCATGTGGCTTTCTTTACCGGTCGGATGAAGCCCACTCTCAGCAACTTGTCGATTTCTTCTCTGACCTTTGCTGTGTAATTCGGGTTCATTTGGTAACGCCGTTGCGCTACCGGTTTGGCGTCTTTGCTCAAATGTATCTGGTGTTGATATAATTGAGGATCGAGTCCCGGCATGTCTTCGTAGGACAAGGCGAACACATCGCGAAATTCTTTTAGGAGTGTGATCATTGCCGTTTTGTTCTCCGAAGTCATTTCCTTGGCGATGTGCACCGGTCTTGTGTCCTCTGTGGTACCTAGGTTTACCTCTTCTAGTTGGGATGCTTTCACGCGCTGTGATACTACCATTTCTTTTTCCAGTGCCTCTTGTGCTTGCCGTAATTCCCGGATTGCCTCTTTATCCGGTTCCTCGTTGGTCCTATCCGGTTGCAGTACATACGGTGATACTGCTTCGGCTACATCAATCTTGAAAAGAGGTATGATCTTCGGATTTTCTTGTAAGTATTGATCGACCTCTTTGTCCGCCAATCCTTCCAGCATATTAACACATTCCGCATATAGTGGCGTTGATTCCTTGCTGGTACCGGATTGTGGTTGAGTCGGTACTTGTACTTTCGCTTTTCCTCGCCGAAACATAATTATGTTCTTCCTCCAGTTTTGCTTTATGTGTGCCGTTTTTAACCAGGGCCATCCCAACAATAGTGGGTAAGCTCCTTGAGCTTGTAGCTGGAGAACTACTGCGGAAATGCGAAATGTGTGACCCCCGATGGTCACTTCCAGATCGCGTATTAATCCGGTCGGCCATCCGAAGCCAAAACGGACACAGTTCCCAGTCCTGGATTTCTAGCGTGTTACATGTTCGGAGGCTGATCACGTTCACGCCGGATCCTCCATCAATAATCGTGCCGGGTAGCTCTTTTCCCTTCACGGTGGCTGTGATTGCTGGACTGCTTGTGTCCACCACTGCCGGTCCTTCCTCCAAATTTGAAAAGAATGCCGGAGCCGGTGGTGTGTCTGTTGCCGTCCTTTCGGTCTTCAGTCCTTTCGTGAATCGTGGTACCAGTTGCAATGACCGGCCTAACGGCATCGTTATTTGGCATTCTTGTAACGCCTGCCAGGTTGGGTTTCCGGGTTGCCCCGGGCCGGTGAGCTCTTCGACATTCTCCTTTTGTTGTTCGAGCTCAGCCGCATTTCGTTCATTTGCCTTCTTCATCCATTCGGTCGCCTACTTCCGGATGACTTCTTGAGTTTCCCACTCCGTGGCTTTGCCTTTTGATCTTGTAGTGACCTGTTGTATGTCCGCGACTTCCGCGTCTACCATGTTCACCGCCGGTCGTTTGTCGTAGCTCTTCGCCGGATATTGATTACTATAGTGACCCTCTTGTCGGCAATAATAGCAGTACGGCTTCCAGGCGTTGCTGCATTCAACGTGTGTGCTTGGTGGCGGACCAGGGGCAAGTGCTTGGTTTTGGTCTGGTTGGCTGCTCGGAGCGCCCTTTTCTGGTTCTCATGGATGACCCCCCTTTTTGTTGAAATGACGTTTCTTATTGAAATTCTTTTTGGTGCGGTATCCTTGCTGGGGCTGGTCGTCATCCTTGCCATAGTCGTCCCGTCGGTGGTTGTAACTAGGGGAGTGATCCCGGTTATATCTTTCATACCGTCCATTATAGTCCCGTAATCTATCATGTCTATCATACCGGTCATACGTGTCTCTTTGGTCGCTATACCAGACATCTTGTGCCGGCCAGTAGCGCTCTTCGTGCCGCCAACGTTCTTCTTCTTCCTCCCGGTTGCTCCGTGGTTCAATTTGCCGGACCGGTGGTGCTTGTCGATTTAACAAGTTATACTCACACCATTCCATTGTGTGACTTCTGGAGTGGCAGAGCAAGCATTGGGAACGCATGGTGCATTCCAGCGCCGAATGTCCGACATTCAGGCATACCGTACATTGAACTGCTTGTCGGAAACAGAGGTCCTCTTCCATTGCGTACGTTGTAGTGCACCTATGGTTAGCCATGAACTCGAGTTTTCCATTTCCTGAACTCGGTCAATCACTTGATCTATGCTGCCGGTGTGGAAATCGATGACGGTGCACACCGTCCGTAAGGGTTCCTAGAGTGCTGCTAAGAATATGGCCTTTGTTTCTTCCTCCGACGGTGTCCGGCTGAGCTGACTTTGTATCCACTTGAACCGGATGACAAACTGTTGGATGTTCTCCGTTGGTTCCTGTCGGATACTATAAAATAACCCGACCATTTCCCGCTGGTCCATCTCCTTGTGGAAGAAATGCAAGAATTTTGTCTTTAATGTTTCAAACGTGGGGATGGTGCTGGGATCCTGTGTTCGGTGCCATCTGGCGGCCGGTCCCTCCAAGGTCATGCCGAACTCTGCCCGTTTTGAGCGTTCCTCTTCGACTGCATTTAAGCGTTGGGACACATGGTTCGCTTCCCAAGTCTGCTGAAACGCATGAACGTGGGCTTCCACGTCCGGATCATTCCGGTATCTGGGATATTGGAACGGCATATCGTCGTTCGGTGTCGGTACATGGGCTGGTGGTGTCGGTGGTCGTTCCTCCTCTGGTGGTGTCGGAGGTTTTCCCCGGTCTTCTGTCGCCGTCAGAGGTCTTTCCTGCTCTTGTGGTGTTAGATGCTTCTCCTCCTCGACTTCCAGTGTCGGAGGTCTCTCGTCGTCGACTTCTGGTTCCGGAGTGTGGGCGACTTCTGGTACCGGAGTTTCCAGCCTTGTCGATTCGGGTTCTGGTGTCGGCAAAGTATCCGACTCCTTGTCCTCTGGTCCGCCTGGGGTGTCGTTATTGCTGTGGTAGTTCGTCTTCGCGTTGTATTCCCCGTCCGAACATGATTTAAATGCCGAAAATGCTTCGGATTCGCCTTCCCCCGCTGCCAATGCCTGGAGAAGGGATTCTGCTTCCCGGAGGCTGCTTAGGCTGCTTCCTTCGTCTAGGTAGGCGTTTTGTGGTAGTTGAAGTGATTCCTTGGCCACTCTCCGGATCACTTTCGAAAATGAGCGATCCGCTCTGATTTCTTCTGCCGCTTGCTAGAAAGCCTCTCGCTTCCTCAACCGTTCAGCAAGTCACCTTGCTCGCTCCGTAACCGGGTCGTTCGTTGGTCGCATCATCCATTCCCACCGCTGTTCGCTGCGATTGTGTAGGAATCGTGGTCGCCAAAAACTATGTTAATCCTTAGGGCCAGACAATGGCCTAACACAGGGTGTCTCTGGAAGACACTTCACCAAAGGGGTGTTACGGCGAGATAACTTAAGACACAACGATTACTTCGACTTAATTAGCTACTTAGCAATAAGGCATACAGTTAATACACGCATAAGATATAACAATTAATTCAGAACGGTAATCAATACGTGAAGATAAAACAAGAAGCTTATATTAATTCTCCGTTAAAGTTATACATTGTAACCGGGCCTTTATATAGGTCACCTCTGCTGCGTACAAAACAAGTGCCAACCGGCACCTGTTCAGAATCGGTCTGGATCCGGATCGTCATACCGATTCCAGTCCGTCCGTTCACTACATAATTATAATCTAATCTACTTAATTAAATATATTCCGAATAACCATCCCTTTCACATTCTGGTCTCTGCTCCTTTGCCGGCCGGGTAACAGAATGGGGCATCATGGGCCTGTTTCCAACATCAATACAAGGAAACATATATATTTTGGTAATTATAGAATACTTGACACGTTGGTGCAAGGCTATTGACTTACCTGATGCAACAACAAATACGGTCGCTAATGCCCTTCTACAACGGGTGATCTTTCCTCACGGATGCCCTCACCAAATTCTTTCAAATCAAGGATCACAATTCCGAAGTGAAGCGATGCAAGTTCTCATGTAGAGTTTGGGAATCAAGCAGTTGTTTGCATCGCCATATCATCCCCAGACTAATGGCCTCATAGAGCGAATGAAAAAATCCATTAAATAGATAATCACAACCTATGTTGATCCTTTACACCATTCAGGGGATCAAGTACTGCAGATCACGGTGTATGCATATAATACCTTGGTGCAAGAATCCACCAAGGTGAGTCCATTCGGGGCGTTGTATGGCCGAGATTCTCGTCTCCCAGCAGACCCACAAGCTATCAAAATTGTGGTGGTTGCACCTACAATCAAACATGACTCTTCTCTAACGAGCCATTCAATATAACTTGAGTAAAGCACAACAACGATAAAAGAGGAACTTTGACAATCACATATACCAATCAAGCGCAACATCGACGAATACGTCATAGTCTATTACCCTATTTGGAAAAAGGGTCTTTGTGAATCATTCATGCATAGATGGTTAGTTCCATGCAAGATCATAGCGCGGATCGGCTCGAACACATACCGTTTGCACCGAGTCAATAAATCGACAGAAACAATTGCACACATCTCACCGATCAGGCGCATACCTCTCCCAGCCGACAACCTCCACCCCGACATCACCAACGAGGACATCATAGGACCATTGCAACCATCGACACACCTGGATGCCTCCACAGTTGAGGCGCGGAGCTTCCTCCACTACGCTGTCGTAGTGTATTCCACACACTACGTGAAAACCATAAAATAATATATCCGATTTTAGATACATATAAATAAATAAATAATATATCAAAACATTTATCACATGCATAGGGCAAGATTCGAACCCTACACCTCCACATAGATAAACCTCAACTTTACCATTGTAATAACTTATCTTTAGTGTTATATATATAGATTTAATACGTATAAGACCTTTATTTACACATACCTTTATTAAAAGGTAAAAATTATGCATTCTTTAGGCCCTAGGGTGTGAATATTTTATTTACACGTGACATTAAAAGTGACTCATGCACATCTAGCGTGCATGAGCCCTATACTTAGGAAATGACAAAGCATCACATGCACATTTAGGGTGCATGGACACTTTTGGTGAAAAAGCATGAAGCCATGCTTAGCCTCTTCCATCTTTATATAAGGAGGAGAGAAATATGTATAAGGTTGTTGATTAATATACAAGGATTGATCAATCTAATATATTCGTGGGATTCACGAATTTTGCCATCTAAATTACTCTTATAATCTAAATATTGTTTTAAATACACTAAACTCGTGGGATTCACGAGATTGCTATCTTACTTCTCCTTCCACTATTCATAACTAGCCTTAAGTTGTATTCCTCTTCCTCCTAGTCAAAAACCTCGGCGGTTCCCACCCGACTCACGCAACGATCTGGAGCCGAAAGGCACGACAACGCATTAGCCAACAGCCGCCCACAACCGTTGCACCATTGACGATGCAATAGTCAACATCCCCCCCATAGGCGTTACATAGGGACTTCATTCTTTGAGGAGTCAAAATCCCTCGCTATACAGTGAAGTCCATCCTTTGGGCAAAAAAGTAACAAGTACTAATATGTAATTTTTCTGAAAAGGGGAGGTGTCATGTGTGGGGACCAAACCATATAGTTTGGTCCGAAGAGGAACCAAGAAACATTATAACTAACTAAGGGTAGAACCAAGAAGCGGTGGGAAACCTTATAAATAGAGGTGCCTACCAAGAGGCGGGAGGAGGGAAAAACGAGACTTGAGTAGTGTACATTACAATATAATAATAATAATAATAATAATAATAATAATAATAATAATAATAATAATAATAATAATAATTTGATGATAGTAATTATAACTTCAATTAAGTAAATAAATAGATTATTTTAGCAATTAAAATTAAAACAAACAAACAAACAACAACAACAACAATAATAATAATAATAATCTATTTAAATAAGTAAATAGGTGAATTATTAGGAAAAGTAATTAAACAAAATAAATTGAAATATAAATAAGATAATATTGATAATAGTAAATAAAAATAATAAATAAAATAAAATAACATTAAATACCTACTTGTCTCGAAATTCTACAAAATGTAATATGTATATCAACCTAATCATCTTGTTGATAATTGATGAAACATTGAAGCTACTACTCCAATGTTTGATTTGTACGTTTGTTTCACCATTATTTGTACGTTTGTTTGGGGATGATAGCCTTAGGAAACCTTGAGCATTGTGAAGAGATGCTTCCAAAAGTTAGATATTGAATTGTGGTTCACAATCACTGTTGATATTATCTAGAAGACTATGGTGACAAAATATTTCATTTGTTGTGTTCTCGCTACTGATGTCCTTAGTGCATGGCAAGAAATGTGCCATTTTGGTATATCGATCAACTAATGTTAAGATAATGTTGAACCCTTTAGAATCTGGAAGATCTTCAATAAAATCTAAAGACATAGATTGCCATGGCCCACTCAGAGTTGGTAACGATTGCAGTAAACCATACGAATGGTGTTGGGGCATCTTTGCTTTACAATATGTATCACATGTCGAACATAATCTTCGACAAATTTACATAGATGAGCCCACCAGAATGATCGTGTTACCAAATCCAAGATCTTATTGATACCAAAATGCTTAGCCATATATCTATCCCTTGCATATCATGGCAATATTGTATTACTTGGAGGCGAGATGATCCATCAGGAACATAAAGAAGATTTTTCAAGAAAAGTAATCCATCATGCCACTTGAATTACTTATAATCTATACCTTAATGTTGTGACTGAGAGCAAGATGCACGAGTCGTATCAATGTGATCTAAGATGTCTTGCACAAAGACATCTATCTTGAGATAATGATGAATAGTATCAACAATGCTTGAATCTAGTTTACTACTAGAGATTGTTGTTGCTTGAAGTCATGCAAGACCTAGGATTACCTATTTTTTATTATCAAAAGCCGAATCACCAAGACAAGGTGCTAAATACAAACATCATGATAATGCATCTACTTTCCCTTGTTGCTTGCTATGACAAAATGTAATCTTGAAATCAAAATGAGAAAGAAATTATGCCCATCGAGCTTGTCGTTTGTTTAGCACACGAGCACTCTCGAAATAGGTGTGTTACGGGCATGACCATATCCCGTGGTAAGATTTACCGTAGTATTCTATACACGTGGATAAACTGTGAGGGTTAAACGAGAGTGTAAAGAAGGAAAGGATTACATTTAATCCTTGGGATAGGGAGAACCCATTAGGCCAAGTGTGAACTTGCATGGGGGTCTTAGGTTTAGCTATAAATATGAGGCTTAGCTACCCTCATTTGACACATTATTGACTACGTCAAGACTCTATCATTGTGGTGGGTCAACTCTTGTAGTGAGTGCGCCAACACTAGGTACGACTCGATGCCACGATGGTGGTATGGGACGCCGATCGAGGATCGAGTCCGTCTCGATCCCTTTGCTAGGGGGTGGTTGGGTGGATCAACACCCTTCTTTCTCTCTCCTTTCTTATTTTATATCTATTATATCCTTATCCTATGCTTACATTAGTAGCTAGCTCTAACAATTGGTATCCGAGCTTTCATTCTAATGTTTCTTTTATTGATTGTTTTTTTTCTTGTTGGATGGCAATCAATCGATGTACGATCGAGCTTGATCCAGATAGTTATCAATAAAGGAACTTTGGTAACTTCTTTTTTTTCTATTCTTTCTTCTCCCAATCTAATCATGTATAGTCAATATGTAATTTTTTACATTGATTCAATTATGTTGTAGTGGTAATAATTGGTTGTATAAAACATTTACATGTGTGTATGAGGTCAATACCTCATTTGACATATATTTGATATGTGATTTGTGTCGTATGAGTACGAGGTCAATACCTCAATTGCGTATTACATTCACATACATATGTGTTGGGAAACATGTCCCTCCAGATGGGAAGAGAAGGACCATGTTGGTGAGTATCTCGGTCGAGGCTGAGGCTCAAATCGAAAACTGAAATCGGTTCAGAAGACTATAATTGTAAATAGTTTAAAATGCCTCTTGGGGCTATACTTGTAAATAGCCAGAAAGTTGCTTTGGTGCAACTAGGGCAAACTTTATAGCAAGAGTTAGTGATCATTATTGTAAAGTTAGAAGGAGGTAGTTGCCTCTATAACCGTGAGTGAGAGAGTGAGAGACTCAGTGTAACTCTATAGCCGTCTGTCAGACGAAGGAGAACTTGATGTCGCTGTCTTCGAGTTCTGTATTTGTACTTCCTCTCTACTATAGTGATCTGTTTTCTCGTGGTTTGTGAACCCTCGTGGTTTTTTCCCATTTCGGGTTTTCCACGTAAAATATCGGTGTCTCTATGTCTTCACGTTTTTGTTTGTGTACTAGTTCTTGGTTTCTACACACAAATACGAACGTGAAACCGGTTATGGCCGATCGATTCCTAACAATATGTTATGCATGCATATGAGGTCAATACCTCAATATTGATGTATTTGATATGCGATTTGTGTCATATGCGTAAGAGGTCAATACCTCAATTGCATATAACGTTGTCGTGAGGATTCACGGCCACAGTGTGAAAACCGGGATAGTTGGTGATATTGACGGGTAAAATTGTATAAAGGTAGTGGGTGTCTTTAAGGCACCGAATAAGAGTAAAAAAACGGGATAGAGTATCCCATGTAACAAGGGATTTATCCCACATGGTTATGCCACTCCCTCTTTGTGCTATAAAAGGAAGGGAGGGCCCCTTGTAAAAGGGTTCCCCTCTACAGGTTCCGTTTTCTTACTTATTAATAGAGTTATGTTTCCCATTTCTGTTTATCTAGGGTTTCGGTTAGTCCATATTTTTGTGAAACAAGCTAGGGTTGTTTCTGTGTCTGTTCTGTCTTGCTTCGTGTCTGTTCTCTTTTAGGGTTTACTGCTGTCTCTGTGTTGTTACTGTTCGTGTTGAGCCCGAGTGCTCAAAGGCTTCGGTACTCAGCTCTCTCTCGTAGAAGATCCCCGCTAGCATAGGAGGGACCGAGTGCTCCCCGACTGGCGGCTTGGCGGCAAGAGGTTGTTGTTTCTTGTTCGGTCAACAATTACTACTTTGCCGACACAGTATAAGACGAACATTCGTACCGAACGTTCGTTCAAGAAGTTGTGGTTAAACGAATAGATACGAATTAGTTGTAAATTTATCGGTGATAACAGACACCGACATCATGACTTATGTAATATAGTTTAGATAGATTGAAATAGATAGCAAGAGTGATTTGTACACAGAGATTTCCTAACTAATCTTTATATTACTAAATACAATGATAGATTTTTACAATGCCTTTGGTTCCTTTTATAGGTAACTCGAAGGTCTTTTCTCATCAAGAAATCCTATTGTCTATAATTATTAAGAATTACAAAACTTTGTAACTAACTATATCCTATTCGGCTATCTGTTGAGTCATCGATCTGAACTGTCGATCCGACTCCGACTCCGACTCCGAACTTCCTTCCGACTCCGATGCATCCATGCTTGTCCAGGTAACACTTGGCACGCCCGTGGGCCAGGATGTTGTCCGGCAGACCCACGGTAACCCCTTCACTCCTGTTGCTCCGAGGGAAGATCGTCCTCCAACTCCAAATCATCGTCTGCGTCGTCCTGTAGAATGTCGAACAAGGAGTGTTCTTCTTCGTGTGGTGCTATGCTGACATCGTCATCATCTTCATCTTCGGCGTCCTCCCCGTCGTCATTTTCCTGGTGTGCTTCTTCGGTCGATGGTCTTGGATCTGTTGAATCCGGTGCTCCGAGTCCAGGTGTTTTGCTTACTCTTTCAGCTTCGATATTGTCTAACTCGACGGACGTATCGACATCATGCTTGTCGAATTCTTGCATGATTAAGTTAACTTCTTCTCTTAAATAAGCCGCCATGTCGTATAGGTCTCTAGCAATATCTTCCTGAACCGTGGTCATTGCTTCCTTCGACATCTTGAGGAAGCCTTTGCCTTGAACTTTTCTATTTTCCCTATCGGCTCGTAATAGCTAAAGCTTTGCAGCTTGCGCCGATCATGTTTGCCAACCCTTTTCCAATGATTCATTGACCAATTTTAGGGTGTTAAGTTGGTGACATCTTATGATTGCTTGAACCCAATCCTGAGTCATTCTGGCCTCAAACTGTGCTGTTGCCAATGTTCTTCGCAAATCAATGATTACCGCATTGGTATCTCCTTCAACATGCATCAGTTTGGCTTGTGCCACTAAGAGGTCAAGTCGCCTTTTCTCGGAGACCGTTTGAACTTCTACACATCGGTTTTCCAGCTTCTCTTTCTCCGCATTCCAGTCGTTTTGTCGCTGAATCATTTTGCCGTTGATTTCTTCTATCAGTTTGTCTTTTCCAGCCAACTGTGTTGTAAAACAAGTCTCTTGGCTGCTTACATACTCTTCCAGTTCTTCAACTTGTTGCCTTGTAGCCTCTTGCTGTTGGGCTAACTGTCGGTCTAAATCTTGTATCAAATTATCTTTCTCCTCTGTTTTTGCCTTGTTTTTGCCGGCCATTGTTTTTGTCGGCCATTGTTTTTGCCGACTGTAATCGATCCTCCATTTCTCTGGACCTGTCTTCAGCCTTTTCTGCCCTAATTTTTGCTTCTCTTCGTGCTTTTTTGACTTGTTCCAACTTCTGTTGTAGTTCTGAATCCGACTCCAAAGGTTGGCTTTGTGACTTCGGTTGTAATATCTGCTCTCTCTCTTTTTCTAGAGCCACTTGTGCTTCTTGCAGTTTATCCTTCAACTACTGATTTTCTTCTTGCTTCCGTTTATACTGTGCATTAAGCACATCTACTGTTGCTGTCACCTTTTTGTATAATTCAGCCATATCCTTGGCTGCTCTGCTATCCTTTTCATATTCCCTGTGGACTTCGACCAATGCCTCATGTAATGGTGGTATCTGGATGGCTTCACCTCTATTTTTAGCATTTCGCTGTCGACCAATTCTATCCACTTTTGCTTGCTCATTGGGTTCGACAGCTCCACATAATGACTTTTGGATCATTATTTGATCCCGGTGCTCTTGCGCCATTCTTTCCGACACTTCCTGGAGTCTTTTAGCTAACCACTCTACTAGTTCATATGATGTTCCGAATTGCAGAATGGCAGCTAGCTCATGTGCTGTTGTCAGGATGTCGGAAAAACCAAGTACCTCTTGCACTGTTGCCGTTGATACCTGCCCTTTTTGAATTCGTGACATGTCATCGGGATTGACACAAGGTACTTGTGTGCTTTGGGCGGCTTGAGCGTTGGTTCTTTGTTTCTTCTGCGCAAGTTCTTCTTGTTCTGGTCTAGAATATCTTTGGGATTGTTGTTTAACCCTGCGTTGCTTCGGCGGTCGCTGCTCTGTGTCGACTTGTGTCGATTCTTGCTGTTGTGAGGGTTGCTCGTCTGTCGTCTCTCGTTGTTGCGTCTTGGGTGGTTGAAACTCCGACTATTGAGTAGCCGATTGCTGGTCGGGTTACGGTGTCGACTGTTGAGACTACGTCGACTTTTGTTGTTCCGATTCGTGTTGTTGCCTTGGGTCCGATTGGTCGAATTCGGTTTGAGTGATATCGTCCTGCACCAATTCTTCTTCCCTCCACTCTTTCCGTTGGACTTGTCGTCGGTTTCAGGATGACTGTACTTGAGGCGGCCTACGCAACTTTGATCAATCAACGAGCAAAAATCGGCTTCATTGGTTTTCCCTTTTGAACTCCGTATAGTTGCTCTCTCCGAGCATCTGCCGACAGTAGCCCCCAATCGAAAGCTTCGCCTTCATAAGCGGCGATGATAAATCCGGCCCTCTTTTTGGGCATACAGTAGAATCTCGGACTAACAAACCCTACTTCCAATAAAAATTTTGCAACTTCATGAAAAAAAACATCCTTACCTCCTTGTATTTGATACGCTTTGGCGGAGGGCGAATACTCACCAAAATAGGACCGCAAACCATCTTCTGTGACCTTGTTGACAACGTCGAACCCGCTTCTTGGCATCTCCAATACCGCTCTTACCTTCTTATTAGTGATCGTCGACACATCGATTTCTTCCATCAGAGCTTCAGCGTTCGGGTGCGGCTATGCTTCTGCGACTTTCAAGAATCCTTGTAAATGATTGCGAACGAGCCAACGGCGCAAGTTATCAGATACGGTAATCGGCATATTGTTGTCGTCGATTGACCATTCGTCGCTCTATGGTGGCGGTGAAAAAGGTTGTGGGCTATGGCGGAGAAGAACAAAAAACCTGTGAGCATGAATACGTTTTTGCTTCTGTGGTGAAACAGACATTAGAGAAATAGGTTTTAAGGAATCAATTCTTTGCATGATGCCTAGGGAATAAAAGTACTATTAATGTAAGTAATGACTAGGTGTACTAGAAATAGCAATAATGACTAATAGAAACATGGCTCCACTACTTCTTACTTATAGCCTTCTTAAATCATTCCAAGATTCTCCTTTTTTGACAGTTAGTTATGATTTAGCAAGAAAATTTTTTATAGTTAGTTTTTTTTTTTGACGTTGCCACGTTACTTTTCTTCCGATTCAGCCTTGAATGGATTTTCCGGCATTTCTTCATGATATGGCTTAAGCCAAAAACCATTGACCCATTTCGGCAAAATCTCACCTGATAGGGTTCCCAGTTGATACGTACCATTTTTACTATTCACGATCCAAACTGGTCCCGTCCATATATACTGAAGTTTACCTGGCATAGCCCCCATCCTGGTCTGGAAAACAAGTACCGGTTTCTCAATTCCGAATTGAGTTTCGGTTTTTCATCGGTGTCGATTTACAAATGCCTTCGTTTGCCTCTACTTGTGCTCCAAAGCTGACATAGCTTGTATTCAGTCTTCTTCTAATAGCAATAAAGATTCCTTCCGAATTTGCTCCGACTGTAGCTCATTTAATTTTTCGGTTGCCTGTATTCGGAGTGTCGGAATCTGAAATTCGATTGGCATAACTGCCTCCAATCCGAAAGCCATTCGGAAAGGTGTTGATTTAATAGATGTTTTGTACGACGTACGATATGCCCATAAAGCACTATGCAACTTTTGATCCCAGTCCGTACGATTCTCATTTACTATCTTTTTGAGTATCGTCTAGAGGGTTTTGTTTGTCGACTCCGCCAATCCATTTGCTTGTGGATAGTAAGGCATGCTTTTCTTATGAACCATTGCATAGTATGTAGACAAGTCATGAATAAGTTTGTTAATGAAATGCGTACCTTGATCGCTCACTAATTCTATTGGGCAGCCGAATCTACACCATATATTTTCGTACAAAATTTTTGTTGTTGACGCTGCCGTATTATCCCTAAGAGCTTTAGCTTCTACCCACTTCGTGCAGTAGTCAGTGGCAACTATAATATATTGATTGCTTGTTCTTACTGCTGCCAGTTTGAATGGGCCTACAAAATCCAAACCCCATTTCTGGAAAGGTTCAAGAGGTAACACATGTTGAAACGGCATCCTGTCCTTTTCTGTCGGTTGTCCCATACGTTGGCATAAATCACATTTCCGATAATATTCGACTGCATCCTTCATCACTATTGGCACCATAAGTCACTGTTCCATATTTTTCTGGTTGTGGTTTCTCGAGCATCGTACCCTCCTGCAATTCCACGGTGCGATTCCTGAAGAATGACTGATTTTTCAAATTGTTGTACTGTTCTTCTCCAAATACCATATGCTCCTTTATGATACAGAGTGTCATTCAAAAGACAAAAATTACAACTCCGTGCCGATAGATGTTTGGGTAGTATCCTTGTTGTCAGAAAGATTGTCATCTCTGAGATCCAAGTATCCTCCCTTTCTTCATTTCTCTCCTGTGCATTTACTGCTTCCACTTGAAAAAGCTGGGCATCCGGAAAATCATCTTTGACACTTGTGCCTTCTTCTCCTGACTCCAGTCGATTGAGATAATCAGCCACTGCATGTTGTACTCCTGGCTGATGTAAAATGTCGAATTCAAATTCTTGGAGTAGAAAAGTCCATCTTGCTAACTTACCGGTTAATTCCGGTTTTGAGACCAAATAAAGAAGAGCCGAATGATCAACATGAAATGTAAACTTTTTTCCCAAAAGATAGTGTCAAAATTTATTGACACTGTAGATCATTCCTAAAGCTTCCCTCTCCGTTGTAGAATAGTTTCTCTCTACTGTCGAGAGTTTCCGACTAGCATAGTACATTGGCCTGTACCAATTCGGTTCGGTCATCTGCATTAATGCACTTCTGATTGCGATGTCGGATGCGTCGACAAAGACATGGAATGCTTTATTCCAGTCAAGTGGTTGAACCATTGGAACTTTGGACAACATTTTCTTGAGACAATCATATGCATCCTGTTCAACACTTGTCCACTGAAAAGGAACTTTGTGCACTGCTGTATGTAAGGGAATGACGATATCCGCAAGATATCTTATCATTTTTCTGTGCCATCGAATCTGTCTTAAAAACCGACTGAGAGCTTTAGCATTTGTGGGTGCCGGTGCTTCCAGTATGGCTTTAACCTTGTCAAGGTCTACTGCAATTCCTTCTTGATTGACAATATGGCCTAATAATGTGCCACTAGTGACCCCGAATGCACATTTTGCTGGATTTAAACTAAGCCGACCTTCCTGACATTTCTCCAAACATAGTCGTAAATGCTCAAAATGTTCGGTTTTCCGACTAAACAACAAAATCATCCAAAAATACTTGCATAAAGGTAGGAATGTAATCCCCAAATATTTCTTGTATCACTCTTTGGAATGTCGCCGGAGCGGTCTTCAAGCCAAACATCATTACTACCGCTACAAACACTCCCCATTCCGTAACAAAAGCTGTCTTTTCTTGATCTTCCGGATTCATCCGAACCTGATAATAACCACTAAAACCATCTAGGAAACTATATACTTCATGGCCAGCTACCGCATCCAATATACCATTCGTAAATTGTAATGGGAACGCATCCATAACGATAGCCACATTTAGTTTTCGGTAGTCGACACATACCCGAAGTTTGCCATTCTTTTTCGAAACTACGACGATTGGACTTAACCATGTCGATTTTTTCACCGGACGAATAAACCCTACTTTCAAAAGTTTATCTATTTCTTCTTTTACTTTAATAGCATAATTAGGATTTAATCGGTACCTGCGTTGTTGAATTGGCTTTGCATCCTTATGCAGGTTGATTTGATGTTGACAAAAAGCTGGATCAAGCCCCTTCATATCTTCAAAAGACTAGGCAAAGACATCCTTATATTGCGTTAATAATGCGTTAACCTTTGTTTGTCAGCTTCTATCATATCTTTAGCAATGAGTACTGTTTTCCACTCATTGTCCTTATCTTCTTCTACCAAATTTATTTCCTCCAATGCTGAAGCTTGAACTCATTGGGACACCATCATCTCTCTGTCGGTAGCTTCTTGATGGAGTCATATTTCCTTCATTGCTTGCTCATCTATTGGCAAATCCTCTTGGGAATCCACATATGGTGTCAAGGCTTGTAAAATATCTACTTCGAACAAAGGAATGATTTTTGAATTATCATCAAAATATTGATTTTCTTCGACCTCGTCTAATCCTTCCATCATATTGACGGACTTAGCATACACAGGCAAACACTGTTTGCTTGTCGCAACCTTGTTCTGTGTCGACACCCGGATTTTCGTTTTGCCTTTTCTAAATGTTAGTTGATTCTGATTCCAATTCTGCTTGATGTTAGCAGTCTTTAACTATCGGCGACCTAATAGCAAAGGATATGCACCAGGAGCTTCTAAATGAAGTATTACCGCCGATATAAGAAAACTATGACCACCCAACTCCACCTCTAATTGTCGGAGTAAGCCAATTGGTTGTACTGTACTAGTATCTGCCATTCTTAGCCAAAATGGGCAAGCTTCCCATTTAGTAATACCTAACCTATCACAGGTGGCTTTATTAATGACATTTACTCTTGAGCCACCATCGATAATCGTATTTTCGATTTCCTGACCATGAATTATTACTTTAATTGATGGATTTTGCTCATCCATGATTGAAGGGCTGGTGCTCGGCTGACTATAGTGTACCGATACTTGTTCTGTCCCCTTTTGGCAATCAATGTTGCCACCTTTTCGGTAAATCTAGGAACCAACTTAAGTAATCCGGTCAGTGGTAATGAACTTGACAATCTGCTAAGATCTTCCAAGTTTCCTCTTGTTCTGGTACAACAATAACTCCTGGTAATTCGGTAGCTTGGTTAATTTCATTGTCTTGGAGCATCCAGTTTACATTATTTTGGTTTGCTTCCTCTACCCATTCCTTGGCTGCTTTCCGGACTACTTCCTGAATCTCCCACTCAGATTGTTTACTTTTGCTTCTAGTGGTTACTTGATGTATTTCCAGTATAAGCATAATGACCAGTTTGACGGCAAATATAGCAAGTAGGAAGAAACGTTCCACTTCCCTCGCCTTGCACAAACTGATTAGTCCCATCATTTTGCATAAACTGTTGACCATCATTCCCATTAGAATTCGGCGATTGCTGAAACTATCGTGAGGCTTTCGGCTTGTAGAATTTTTTATTTTTATACCGGTTTTGCTTAAACCGTCCTCCATTTTGCTGTTGTTGATTCATATTCGGTGCTACCGAGAATTCTTGATTTTGTTGAAAATCTTGATTGTGCTGAAAATTACTTTGTTGAAAGGACTGATTATTTTGTTGAAAAGTTGGATTCTGCTGGAAATTATTTTGTTGAAAGGCTTGATTTTGTTGAAAATTATTTTCTTGACTTTGTGGAAAACTATTCTGTTGGTACCCATTATTGAATGAATTCTAGTTATTGTGGTACCCGTTTTCCGGAAAAATTTGTCTTACCAGAGCCGTCGTCTTATTGAGCAAATTATACTCACATTGCTTGATCGAATGAAGTTTAGAATGACATATTGTGCAATGTGTTCGTAGACTACATTCGATCGTCGAATGACTATTATTTAGACAAGTAGTACATTGAACTGCTTGTCGAAATTGTAACACCTCCATTGTTGGCAGTGTTCGATTTAGTGCTGACATATCCATACTCCGTACATTTATTGGCGGTCGGCCCATAGCGATTGCCTTATCAATCACTTGCTTGATATTCTGATTCTGGAAATCGAACACCTTCAGTGTTGTTCATAATGGTTCACGAAATGCTTCAAGGAATACATCCTTCAATTCATTGTCCGGAATAGGCTTGGAAATTTGAAGTTGTAAATTTTGAAAACGAATCACGAATTGAGACACCGTTTCATGCTATTCCTGATACAACCCATAAAATTGCGCTATCAAATCCTTTTGAGGTATCTCACGATGAAATAACTACAGAAATTTGGTGGTCAATTGTTCGAATGTTTCAAACCCACGAAGACCATTTTGTGCAAACTAGTTAGCGGAATAACTAGCCAATGACAAAACGAACTCAACAATCTTAGACTTATCTTCGGCTACCGCCGACAGTCTCTGAGCTCCATGGTTAATCTCCCATGTTGTCAGGAAATCCCCCACATGCGCTTCTGCATCAGTTCCCTCACGGAACTTAGAATACGGATAAGGCATATTGTCGTCACTCCAGATATCGTAAAATGATACCTCTTCTGGCTGATTTTCGTTCGAACACTGGCTATAAGTTAAATCAGGAAATACAAACCACCTTCTACTTGTTTCCAACTGTAATTCCTCAACCGATTCTTTCTCTAGTGACTTCGTAACAGAACACGTACGAGGACGTTTACAACCGACTGGTGTATCGGGATTAGACGACATCCATTCGTCTTGTTCTTTGTTATTTGTAGATGTAACTGGGCGTGCCAAAATTATACTGTGTTGTTCGGTCAACAATTACTACTTTGCCGACACATGATAAGACGAACGTTCGTACCAAACGTTCTATCAAGAAGTTGTGGTTAAACGAATAGATACGAATTAGTTGTAAATTTATCAGTGATAACAGACACCGAGATCGTGACTTATGTAATATAGTTTAGACAGAATGAAATAGATAGCAAGAGCAATTCGTACACAGAGATTTCCTAATTAATGTTTATATTACTAAATACAACGATAGATTTCCTAACTAATCCTTTTATAGGTAACTCAAAGGTCTTTTCTCATCAAGAAATCCTACTGTCTATAATTATCAAGAATTACAAAACTTCGTAACTAACTATATCCTATTCGGCTATTTGTTGAGTCATCGATCCGAACTGTCGATCCGACTCTGACGCATCCATACTTGTCTGGGTAACACTGTTCCAGAAGAGGCGTGCGTTACACTAGACTCCATTCGCGCTGGTGAGCCCAAGTGCTCCCCGACTGGTTCTGGGATGTAGGCACCCTCCATGTCTCTGTAGTGAAACCGGCTTTAGCCGGCGTTGTAATGACCGTTGTATATACATGATTATATATGTGTCTTATGAAAGAGGGTGTTTGTGAGTTATAGCTCTCCACTTTGTCTCCGGTGTGTACATGTGTGTGCGTGCGGGCATGGTTAACTGGGCTGTAGCCCGCGTACCTCTTTCGCGCCCTCTGTAAATACGGTTATGAGGGTGTTATGGATACGCATACGTGCACCCTCTTCTCCTACGAGTTCTGGTCATTCCCGAAATGCATTCGGATCCGTCCATATCGGTCTTTCCCAAACAACATCCGGAACCGATCCGGCCAGAAACGAAACCGGCTCTAAAGGATTCGTCTTTCTAGAAACTCGTCCCTCCCCGGTCCAAGACCTTGGCGGTTCCGCCTGGATCCGACATGCATGAACGGATTTCCGCGACATCTTTGGTGAATCTAATATGAAAGGCGGCAAGGGAGGATGGAGTTGGATGACGAAGACTTCGAGAAGAGGAGGCAAGAAGCGAGAAGCGACACAACGGTTCGAAACGAGTCCGGTGGGTTCGGCACCGGAGCCGAAACTCTGGACATTGGAGAAGCAAGCCCAGGCGAGGCTTGTGCGGTCATAGAGCAGATGCTTTCCACCGACAACACTAAGGATTCGGTGGCCTCGGACAAGTTGTAAGGATTCAATTCGAAATCGGTCTCCTAGGAGTTAATTCGGAATCGGTCTCTCTACATCTAATCCGGAGACTTCGGCAGTCTGGCCCGGGAGCCGACGTGAGACCGCAAGAGATGGGAGATGGAGGCGGAAATACAAGGAGGAGGACGACGAGTCCGAGAGAAGTGCAATTGGGAGGCGCAGAAATGAGGTGCGGTCCTATGGGTCTCCTCACACTTAACCCAGAGACTTCGGCAGGTGGCCCCAAGAGCCAATGTGAGACCAGAGAGATGGATGGTGGCAGCGGGAGAACAGGACTCAGCAATGCGGAGCGCTACAGATGGGCCCAGATGCTAACTAGGAATGTTAACTTCCGGATAACTGATCTGGAAGGGAGAGGATGGATGATGCGGGCCACCTTCTCGACATGACGAAAAAGCACGACTAGGGACAAGGTTGAGGTTGGAGATGCGACGACCACCGGTTCAGGAAGGGATGAACATGTCCGGACACGATCGTCCGGAATGTCGATTCGAGAGAGGAAAGCAAGGTTGAAGCTTGCATGGGATTGCCATGGGCCGCGACGTCGAGCAAAAGTGGCTATGGACAAATTCCGGCTAGGTGATCCTACGGCGATCCGGAGACTCCGGCGGTCCGGCCCGAGAGTTGACGTGAGACCAAGAGAGATGGACTGTGTTGGCAGGTGAACGGGATCCTACTATGTGGTGAAGTGCGGATGAGCGATCCTCACACCGATCCGGAGACTCCGGTGGTCCGGCTCAAGAGCCGACGAGAGATCGAGAGAGATGGATGGTGTCGGCAGGTGAACGAGATCCGACAAAGCAAGGACCGAAAGAGCATAAAGAGGTATAAGGCCTTGTGTTGAGCGGCAAGCTCAACCGGATCCGGATTGGCTAAATAAGCCTAAGCCGGATCGGCATCCGGAAGGATGAGCCGGATCGGTGAGCCGGTGAGCAAGCGAGCCGGTGAGTCGAATCAAGCAGTAACCGGAAGCCTAGTAGTAGCCTAGACTACTAGGTAGTTAATGTCTCGTAGTTAGTGTCAGACACTTGTGTTATCATTGAAGTACATTGTACCTCTGTTAGTCCTCTTAGGACTTGTATAAATAGTGTTGTTGAGCACGTTGTATGTATAGAGAATTTTACAGAGTGTTTGATAATAAATTTAAGTTGTTCTGCTCTTTCTCTGTCTCTCCTGCGTACCTTTTGTGTATTAATCTCTCTCTCTCTCTCTCTCTCTCTCTCTCTCTGTTGTTATCTGGCTAAGCCTGTTGTCTAACGCTTCCGCACCTTCGTTTTTACACCTTGGTTGCTCGATGCCTCTCGATACGGCAACGAACCGAAAACAGACCCGATCGGTAGGATCGAAAGAACGAAGGAAGGATGCGCAAGGTGCACGGGTCGTAGGCCTTAAAGGACAAAAGGCCCGAGATGGATCCTCCACACTGGTTCCGGAGACCTCGACAATTTGGCCGTCGTGGCAACGTAAGATCGAGGAGATGGAAGGTGGCAGCCATGGGACGAAGGCTGTAGCAACAGAGGCATCGAGCAACCAAGGCGTTACAAGGACAACGGACGCTAGGTGGGCCGAAACTTACAAGGGTGATCCCCGTACGAGTACCAACGCGGAAGGCTACCAAGGACACCCAAGTGAAAAGCAGTGTGCCAAACCGAAAAGGGCACACCCGGAAGCGAAATGAAGGATGTGCGCTTTGACAGGATTTGCACGCTCCCTATACGCAACGCTCGGCCACAACCGAGCTTAGAATCATACACAGAAAACGGGAAATAATGAACGACACGAAAAAGAGATGAGTACGCAGGATGTTTACGTGGAAAACCCAAACTAAGGGAAAAACCACGACAACCCACAAGCTGCAAACTATCACTATGGTAGAATGTACAACAGTGAGTTCACGGAGGCAACGACCTCGTGCTCACGATCCTCGCCACAGGCGGCGGTTACAATAGAGGCAACGACCTCTTTCTCTCTCTCTCTCTGTACACGGTTTCACATTATCTCTCTCCTTGCACCAACAAGAATGACCACAACAACAGTTATCTAAAAGTTTGCCCTAAGTCATTTTTATACTAATATGACTTTTCGGCTATTTACAAATATAGCCTCGATGGACTCTCAGAAACATATTTACGAATATGTCTCTTCATCCGGTGAGCACTTCTCACCGGGTCTGCACCATCCGACTCTTCGTAGCCGGGTACTCCTCATCCGGTCTTCATCGGGTCTGCACCATCCGGCTCTCCGTGGCCGGGTACTCCTCATCCGGTCTTCACCAAGTCTGCACTATCCGGCTCTCCGTAGCCGGGTACTCCTCATCCGGTCTTCACCGGGGCTGCACCATCCGGCTCTCCGTAGCCGGGTACTCCTCATCCGGTCTTCACCGGGTCTGCACCATCCGGCTCTCCGTAGCCGGGTACTCGTCATACGGTTTTGGCCTCGGCCGAGTTTGTTCATCATCACTGTTCTTCTCCTTTCCCATCCGGAGGGACCTGTCTCCCAACACGCTTGACCATCCAGGGCCGAGGTAAAAGCACGGGGAAAGACCGGAGTTCGTCATAGGTGGTGCTGAGAGAAGGAGGAGAGCGGACAAGCCTCTCACAAGGCGAAGTCCAAGGTAGGACGACACACAGAGGTGCCGGGACGGAACCACGGGCGCAGAACAGGCTGCAAGGGTCGGTGGCCCTGAAGGACATCGGAGGTCGGAGAGGGATCCTCCGCACTTGTACTGAAGACCTTGGTGGCTCGGTCGGAATGGCAACGGCCGGCGTGGCAAGCGTAAGCCCGAGGTGACAAGTAGGTGGGGGTGAGGGGACAACGGCGGACGACACCAAACCGGTCGCAGCGGCATAGGACGAAAGGGGAAGAGCGGGCCATTACGGGGTGTTCCTCGGGCACGGAGGACACCGGGTATACGGTTGAAGCGAAGACGCGTGATTTGGCCGGGCAAGGGCTGAGTAGCGTGCACGGGACGTTTGGCGTGTGGCAAGGCGGATCGAAACGTGCACGGGCAAGGTGCAACCTCCGATGATCGGTCGGAAGGAACGAGATCCACATCGCGCAGGACAAAGTATATAACGGGCTTTGTAACTGAGCTCATAAGGTCATTACTATTGTTAGAGAGTGGTTGTCTCCATTATCGTAACTATTCCAAATAAAACCGTTTGATTGTGTGCCTCGATCTCCCTCTCTCCCTCTCTCATTCTGTTCTTTGATCTTGCCTTCACTTGTGCACTCGGTGATCGTCATCTCAAGGTGTTGTTGATGTTTCCACACTGACGGCCTTAGTTCACAATAGACCGCATTAACAAATAGTATTTTTTGAACACACAAGGATTCAACTACAACCGAATTAATCAAAACATAGACAATTTGAATTGGCTACACCGTTGATCGCCTAATAATCACACAACAATTCAAAACTTGTTTTACAAATTAACATACATAAATCAATAGCAAAAGGGTATTGTATACACAAAACTCTTATATATTAATGTTCCATTTATAAACAACTTTATACAAGATTCATGCCCCTTTTTATAGGTAAGCATGCACTGTTACAATGCATCCTTTCAAATCATCCTCTAATGGTCATAGTTATTCAGGTCTATATTGCTTCATATCCAATTAGTATTTTGGCTATGTTAATATTTATAATAATACTTAATTACTACTTATTTCTGGGTTCACACTACTAACCGTCCATCCGAATCGGCATTTAGCTTCGGCCTTCATGCTTAGCTGGCTCCTAGCCATTTGGCTTATCTCTTTGTCTTCTTTCTGCTCCTAAGGGTAACACATGGCACACCCGTGGGACAGTGCCTTGCACGACGAACCCACAAAATTTTCGTAAGCTTTTCACAACATTCTTGTTTTGAAACATGATGCCTATCTTCTCCTAGAATTCATGAGCCTTACTCTCTTCATTGAAGTTGTTGTACAAGCTCATATTGATGAAGCATCGAATGTAGGTTGTTGTCTTCATGTGCATCACCTCCTAGGTTGGCACATCTATTTTGTCCGGTTTTGCATCTCCAAACTGTATAGGCAGCCAGAGATCTTTGACCATCAACATGTCCCTCATCTTCGACTTCCATACTGAGTAATTGGAGTCGGTGAGCTTGAACATGCCGTCGAATGGATCTTCCATGCTCTCATACCAGTTTGATGAAAAATAGTGCTCGGCCACAATCGAGTCTCAATCGCGCAGTGGAAGAAAACTGAAAACAAAAATAAGACGACACAAAATATTAATGTGGAAAACCCTAATTGGGAAAAACCACGAGAGTTTTGAACTCCGATCAGGATCACTATAGGGAGCAGGTATTACAGTAAGAGTCACAGAGGCAACAACCTCAAGCTCTTTTTCTTCGCCTACTGGCCGTTACAAACAGAAACAGATTTCTACATCTCTCTCTCACTCTTTGTCTCACTCTGTGTCTCTCTCTATATACAACAACGAGAATGACAACCACCAGAACCAATATTTCCCTAGTTATATTTATACTCATATAACTTTAGGGTTATTTACAAATATTACCTAAAACAGTCACATCGAAACATATACATAAACTAATGTCTGGCCAAATACCGATCAGATCCATCCAATCTGGTTTCCAGATATCTTCCGGATCCATTCGGTCTGGTTCTTTCCTTTGGCTCGTCTGATCCGGCTTGTTCAGTTCTCATCTGAATCCCATCCGTAGGGACCGAATACCCAACAAGTTGTTGGCTCCCGTTCCTCGTTGGTTTAGATCGGCTCTTCTGCAGTTTTTTCTTCTTCAGCTCCTTGTTTCAGTTGCTCCTCCGAGTCTATCTTCTTGATTAACTGCCCTACTTGCTCAGTCAATTCCTCAATTTCGATGTTCGGCATAACGTGCTCTTCCCTTGTCGGTTGTGATGGCTCCAGTTGCATCACCTCCATTGATCCAAGTGGATACTCGTTAGCATCATCCTTCGGTTGTTCCTCCTCAGTTCCTTGCTCGCCTAGACCTTTTTCTTCAGTCTGTTTGGCAATCAGTTTTGCCTTATCACTGATCATCATTTGTTCATTTTGGGTTTCCTCCGGATGTGCCTTGGACGTCTACATTTGTTCTTTCTCGTATGTTTCTAACATATAGAACAAAGCAAGATATTGAATGATTGAAGGAAGGTATAAGAGAATAGAAGAAGAGAGGAGCATGAATTGATAAGAGAAGAGTGAGTTTATCAGAATAGAATGAGTACAAGGATGAGTTGGATACAAGGTAGGCTTGGAGCTGAAGAGTGGTGTTGATTCAAACTGATTTGATATGATCTATTTGTCTCTATTTATAGGTTTCTATAGAATAGCTTAGAGATTTCTAGAATGTTCTAGAATGTTCTGGACCTAGAATATTCTAGGATGTTCCAGAAGATTTCTAGAATGCTCTAGAAAGTTCCAGAAGTTCTTCTGATACAATAATCACTATGAAAAGTAGCCTTTATCATTTCACGTCCTGAGAGGTTACCTTAATGGTTAGGCTTCGAATTTTGTAATACAAAGTCCCGGGTTCAAGTCCAGGTGAAGCATAAGGTTCATGGATTCATGACACTATCCGTCGTCTTAAAACGATGAGTGGAAGGAGTTGTTAACAATGTAGGGCCGGGTTTGTTGGGATAGTGGTGATGGAAGTCGTCGATAAGAGCTTGAGTATTACAAACATTATCGACAGGTTCCCATGTGCTATCGCTCGGGGTATACCCTAGCCAATCAACTAGATAATACAACGTATTACTCTAGGCCATCAGCAAGTTGGAGAGGAGGCGGTGGCGGCACAACACGATTAGGAATCGAGCTGGCGTGGCAAGGTTCCAAAAGAGAGCTATGAAAGACTAGATGAAGCTAGAGATTTGCAGGAAGACCAAGAAGAAATGTTGCATCGTTAATCCGCTCCATGATGACAAAAGGACTGAAGCGTTTATAATCTAGATTATCACATGGTCGAGTAGTCTTTATGTGATAGTGTAACAACCATACCCGATCACCAATCTTGAATGGAGACAGAAGATGATGTCAATCTGTGTGGGCCTTATGTTGGGCTTGAGCTTTCTGAAGATGTGAAGACAACTCGGACTGGAGTTGTTGTAGTCAGTGGAGGTGCTGCTCTGCACTAGGGTTTGGTGAGATCACTGGAATGTCCAAGAGACGCCATCAAGGATGGTTGCCAGTATAGGAATAGAAAGGTGTGACCTTGGTAGAAGAGTGTATGGTGTTATTGTACGCAAACTCTGCAAGATGCAATATATGACTCCAATCATCTTGTTGATAAGTGATGAGACATCGAAGATACTGCTCAAGTGTTTGATTTGTATGCTCTGTTTGGCCATCAGTTTCGGGATGATATGCTGAAGAGAGTTTGCAAGAGATTCGGAGCCCGTTACATAGGTGCTTCCAAAAGTGAGAGATAAATTGTGGACCACGATCACTAATTATGTCGTTTGGAAGACCATGATGGCGAAATACTTCACGCATAATGATATCTGTTGTACGCAGGGCAAAAAATGTGCCATCTTGCATCAAAACCTTGTGAAGGTGGTAGATTTGTAATGAAATCCATAGAAATTGACTGCCATGGCTTGCTCGGAGTTGGCAATGGTTGTAAGAACCCATAAGGATGATGCTTATGCATTTTGGCTCGACAACATGTGTCACATGTGTGAACGTAATCTTCAACAAATTGTTGTAAATGAGGCCACCAAAATGATCGCTTCACTAGCTCCATGGTCTTAGCAATACCAAAGTGTCCGGCCATACGGGCATCATGACAGTGCTCCAACACTCAAAGGCGTGGTGATCCATCAGGGACATAAAGGAGATTCTTGTAGAAAAGTAAGTTATCTTGCCGCTTGAACTCCTTATAGCGTCGAGATGTCCCTGGCAATGCATGATTTGGACCAAGGTGGGCGAAGACATCCTTAGCAAAATCATCAAAGTGAAGTGTGATCCATCAGGGACATAAAGGAGATTCTTGTAGAAAAGTAAGTTATCTTGCCGCTTGGACTCCTTATAGCGTCGAGATGTCCCTGGAAATGCATGATTTGGACCAAGGTGGGCGAAGACATCCTTAGCAAAATCATCAAAGTGAAGTTGTTGCCGGCCATACGGGCATCATGACAGTGCTCCAACACTTGAAGGCATGGTGATCCATCATGGACATAAAGGAGATTCTTGTAGAAAAGTAAGCTATCTTGCCGCTTGAACTCCTTATAGCGTCGAGATGTACCTGGCAATGCATGATTTGGACCAAGGTGGGCGAAGACATCCTTAGCAAAATCATCAAAGTGAAGTTGTTGCCGAATAGTATCAAGAAGACTTGAATACAGTGGTGTGGCACAAACCGTGGTTGCTTGTAGTTTTGATGGACCAAGGAGAACTTGCTTTTGATGGTCGAAAGCTGGATCTCCACGGTGAAGTGCAAAATATGAGCGTCGAGATAGAGCATCTGCTTGCCCTTGTTGTTTCCCTAGGCGGAAAATGATCTTGAAATCAAAACAAGTTAAAAATAGTGCCCACCGAGCTTGTCGCCTATTTAGCACTCGAGCCGTCTGAAAATATGTAAGATTTTTGTGGTCACTATAAATGATGATTTGAAGAGGCGAACCTTCCAAGAAATGTCTCCATTGCGCAAAAGAGTCGACCACACCTAGTAACTCTTTGTCATGCACCTCATAGTTGATCTCCGCAACATTAAATTTTCTTGAGTGAAACGTGACTGGATGCAACTACCCATCTTCACATGGCTCTGATAGGATGCTCCCCAATGCAAAGTCGGATGCATTTGCCTCAATGGTAAATGGCTTTTCTGGATCAACATGAGCTAAGACAAGAGTTGATGTGAATGCCTCTTTCAACTGAGTAAAGGCTTTGTCTACTTCAGGAGTCCAAACAAATGCTTGATTTTTCTTGGTGAGTTGACTGAGTGGCAATACAATCTTCGAATAATTCCATATGAATTTGCTGTAGAAGTTGGCAAATCCAAGGAAACACTGGACATCGCGGACGGAACTTGGAGTATGCCATTCCAATATTGTTTGAATTTTCATTGGATCCATGAAGATACCTTTGGAAGAAATGGTATAACCTGTAATGGACGCACCAACCCTAGACTACGACAAAGCACAGATGACGAGGTGATGATTGATAAGGTTACGAACGAGGAACTAGAAGTGACGAGGCTAGAAACTCGGGAAGTTGGGAGCGACAAGATGAGGAACTTAAGAGCCTAGGAAGAATACAAGAGCATAAAGACAGAGATGTAAATCAAGGAGAGAAGATGGGCTAAAGAAGAATACTAGATTGATGTGTCAATGACTGGTGTGAATCCCTTGAAAGGGACTAAGCAACTTACAAGTATTTATACTGTGAGTTGAAATACATGCAATAGAATATTCTTGAGAATATTTTCCTTCTTGTCTACTTGATCTTTATCTCTATCTTCATGCACTTGTGTCATTCCTACCTTCTCAAGTTCCACGCTCTTAGCTCCATCATCCGTGCTCCGTCCGAGTTCGCGCTTGGTGTGTCTGTGACAGTTTGAATCCCTTGAAAGGGACCAAGGAGGTTACAAGTATTTATACTGTGAGTTGAAGTACATGCATTAGAATATTCTTGAGAATATTTTGGAGAATATTATAGAACCCTCCAGAACCTTCTAGTTCTAGAACTTTCTAAGAACTCCTAGAATGTGAATACATAACACGATTATGTACTTCGATGTGTTGGTTACAATATAGCACTTGACTATAATACAAGAGGTCAACAGTTCAAATCTTGACATAACCGTTGTCATGTCTGTGACATATGGGACCAGAGTCCTTCTCGGTGGTGTCTTAAGTATGGCACTTAATTTATCACTCCCTCTTAGTATGTTAGCATATCTTGAACAAATTGCACTATATGTTGAGCATGTGAAGAGAAAGTGACATTCAACCTCTACCATGCCTTCATTGCATACTTTGCATGTCTTCAAATTAATTACATTTTGATACCATGATGCAACTTCAATACCTAACTTGTGAGATCGAGTGTGAAGTAGCGAGAGAGGAAGTTTTGTCTTTCTTATTATCATTCATGCCCCATGTGGGGTTATATAGTACAAGAGGATCATACATCAATGTGATATATAGGGGTGCATACCCCTCTATCCATTCACACACCCAAGTCACTCACACTCTTTCATATCTACATGCACACACATGTGCATGTGTTCATACACATACATACTTCCTCACTCTTGTGCACATTACACATACACTTACAACAATACGTTGTCGTGAAGATTTCCAGTTGTAGTGTGAAACTGGGGTGGAATAGGGCAAGTCGGTGGTGTGCAACATGTGCGCATGCATAGTAGGAAAATGGTGTATATAATAAGGGGGAGTATTGATCCCACATTGTAACGTCTCTCCCTCCATGGGCTATAAAAGTAAGGGAGGGGTCTCTTGTATGGGGTTGCCCATTTTTGAGTCGTAAGGGTATACCATTTTGTAAAGGGTCTTTCTTTTGTTAAGAGTTCCTAGGGTTAGTAACTTCCTGTTTCCTTTCTTCTTCTTCTCCTTCTTGAGAAATCGGGTGCCGCAGCTATGGCGGCGAAGCTGTTACGTTAACTTCCTTTCTTGGGAGCGTAGCCAGCTTGAAGCCGGGGTTGTATCTTTTCCTCTGTAATATATACGCTTATACCTGTTTGTGCATATTGGTGTATCTGGTGGTGTCAGGAGCATAGCCCCTTTTCATTCCTGTGCATAAGAGTCAGTGTCGCGCGCATGCTCTTCTCTCTCTCTCTCTCTCTCTCTCTCTCTCTCTCTCTCTCTCTCTCTCTCTCTCTCTCTCTCTCTCTCTCTCTCTCTCTCTCTCTCTCTCTCTCTCTCTCTCTCTCGTGTTCGGTTGCCTCCGGGTCTTGTCCGGAGTCAGTTTTCTTGGCATCCCTTTCTCCCTCATCTGAGACCCCCATGGTCCCGCCCCTTTTGCACGCACGCGTGTAATAACGCGACATCTTTGGTGAACCTGACGTGAAGGGGCAACAAGGGAGAATGAAGTTGGAAGAAGACAACTTCGCGCAACTTTTTGTCGAAGCAGTGAGGGAGTTTGGACGAGCAACAACAAGAAGAGAGACGACGCAGCAAGTTGTTGAGCGAGTGGTCGAAAGAGTCGGCTGTTTCAACGGGGACAAGGTCCCATTCTACTTGGAAGCCTACAACGCGGAAATGGAGGAGCGAGACGTAGACGAGGCATTGAGGTTGAAGTTCTTCTGTCGGGTCGTCATCATTTGTATGCACGCGGAAGTGAAGGAGCTCCGAGAAGCTCATAGTTCGTGGGAGGCCTTCGAAGAGGCACTCCTGCAGGCATATGGAGGACGACAGAAGAGCCGGGGACGACACAGCTTCGACCAGTGGGTGGCATCGGCGAAGACCTATCGGTGCGCAACGAAGGCGTTCCGAGAGTTCGAGCGACGACTTGCTCGACTCCCGGAGCGGGAACAAGGTTTGGTGGGAGCGGACAAAAGCCCTCGGAACCGATTCCGGAGAACTTGGCATTCAGGCCCTTATGCCCACGTGAGACCGAAGAGATGGATGATGGTATCGAGGAGTCCTGGCACGATGCCAACGAAGATGGATGGGAAATGGCCAACGAGAAAGTCGACGAAGGAACCATGAAACGACCCGACCGGGGACCGACCCGTGCGGCACTCCGATTCGGGTGGGGCATGATCCGGTCGTGGATTGTTTGATCGGGGCCAGAATCTGCATGAAGGCGAACAACAAAGGGGCGTGAGTCACCTCAAAGAAGTTGATGGTCGAGCGCATGTAGTCATCAGTCACGAGGTCTATAGCTTCCTGGACATGTCGAATCGCATTCGAGAGCGGCTTCTGTCTCAGCTGCCCGGCTTCGGTGAGTGTGAATGTGAGCACGATGTTGTTGCCCATGTAGCCATGCAGGAGCGAGGGCACGAACTTGGCACAGCCGTCCACCGCGAAGAGAAGCTTCGTCTTCTACTCCTCCTTCATGTCCAGGGCCTCGGTGCACGCCTTCCACACCAGGCCTGATAGGGCTTCATACCTGGTACACTGCCTGGGGAGCGTGCCATCGGCCATGGCCTTCTTCTTCAACCGCTTTAGGCTGTCGGGTGAGAAGTAGAAGGAGCGTTGGACAATGTTGTCGGCATCCAGGGAGAGGACCTACAGGCCGAAGGAGACGTCTTCGATAGCTTGGAATTCGGTGTGTGGGTATTTGATCTGGGGTGGGACTCGGGCGGCGAGGATCGATCTGTCAAGGCTCGGAGGGTTGGAGAGGGACAACCCGTGGGCGGTTTCTGCTCACGAGTTCACGAATTCCATGGCAGCTACGCCGTCAAGCATGCAATGGTTCATCCCCAAACCTAAAACAAAACCTCAGCATTCGAACGTGGTCACCTACACAGACCACAAAAATGCAAAGATTATTAATTTACAAGTACAAGAAATATAAAATTAAACAAGAGGCTTTGAGGCATGGCTGGTTAGAACTAGGTGTGGGGGGATGGCATTATGATACAATCCGAGCCTCCATGGGAGGGCATCATGGAGGAGGCTAGGATCCATAGCATAGCATAACAGAGGAAGGAAGGAAGGGGGAAGTTACTTGGACGACCACAAGGGGTGTGTCGAGGGTGGTCTTGACGTCCACAAGGGGTGTGTCGAAGATGCACAGTTTAATGGTAAAGGTTTAACCCTTGTAACACAAGGTCATGGGTTCAAATCTTTTTGGTGCCATATCATGACACTATCCCCCCCTTTAAACGACGAGTGTTACGAGTCGTCTTTAATTGAGGATTTGGTTTTTCTGGATATTGACGATGGAAGTCTTCAAGAAGAGCTTGAGCATTCGCCGAATTCGTCACTGGTTCCCAAGTACGCTCGCTTGGACTATATCGTATTTAATCGACTAAATAATAGAGCTTGTTGCGAACCATCTTGGAATCGAGGATGGCAACAACCTCGTACTCAGGTCCATCTTCAAGTTTGATCGGGGGTGGGGGTGTGGTAATATGATCTGGGATAGTGCAGTCCTGATAGGGTTCTAGAAGAGAACTATGAAATACCAGATGTATCCATAGTTGCGGAGGTAGATCAAGGCGAAAAGGGGCATCATTAATTTTTCCGTTAATATGGAAAAGGCCTAACCGTCGATAATCCAGTTTGTCACACGGTTGAGTAGTCTTGATGTGTTGTCGTAATAGTCATACTCGATCTCCAATAGCAAAAGAGGATGGAAGCCAATGACGATCCACATAGTCTTTCTGTGTTTGCTGGGCGCGATGTAGATGGATAGATAGCTCTGCCTGAATTCGTCATAGCCACTCCAAATGATCCTCTGCACTAGGATTTGTGGGTAACTCAGGAGTTTCTAACACACACCAGTGAGGATGATAGCCGGTATAAGCATAGAATGGTGTAACCCTAGTAGAGGAGTGGATAGAATTATTATAAGCAAATTCAACAAAGTGTAGAATATTTCCCATATTATCTTGTTGATAGTGTAGGAAACACCGAAGATACTATTCCAACGTTTGATCGGTATGTTCTGCTTGTCCATCAATTTGGGGATGATGGCATCGGTTTGGAGAGATTGCAAGTGACCTTGAGCATTTTTAAGAGATGCTTCCAAAATTTAGAGATGAATTGAGGTCCACGATCACTGATGATATTGTCGGGAAGACCATGATGCCGAAATACTTCACGCACAACAATTCCCACGGTTTCTTCACTAGTGATTTCCTTAGTACACAACACAAAATGTGCCATCTTAGTATATCGATCTACCACTATTAAGATCGCATTGAAGCCCTTCGAATATGGAAGATCTGTAATAAAATCTAGAGAAATAGATTGCCACGGTTTGCTTGGGATCGATAACGGCTTGGGATCGATAACGGCTCCAACAAACCATATGGATGATGTCTAGGCATCTTCACTCTACAAATGTATCACATATCCGAACATAGTCTTCGACAAATCTTCGCATATGGGGCCACCAAAATGATCGTTGTACTAAATCCAACGTTTTAGTACAACCAAAATGTCCGGTTGTGTATGTGTCATGACAATTTTGTACTATTCGAAGGTGACAAGAACCATTGGGAACATACAAAAGTTTCTTAAAGAAGAGTAAACCATCATGACATTTGAATTGCCGATAATCCATACCTAGTTGTTGTGACCGTGAACAAGATGCTCGAGAGGGATCAATTTGATCTAGAATAGCTTGAGCAAAAATATCTGTCTTTAAATCTTCACGTATGGTATCGATAATGTGAATCCAATGGAGTGTCAAAAACCCACATTGCTTGAAGTCGTGTTGGACCTAGGATTACTTGCTTTTGATTGTCGAAGGCTGGATCACCAGGACGAGGAGCTAGATACGAGCGTCGTGATAATGCATCTGCCTTCCCCTGTTGCTTGCCCGGACGATATGTAATTTTGAAGTTGAAACGAGTGAGGAACTGAGCCCACCGAGCTTGTCTTCTATTTAACACGCGGGCATTCTGGAAGTAGGCAAGATTCTTGTGATCACTAAATATAGTGACTTGATGAGGAGATCCTTCTAATAAATGCCTCCATTGTGCAAAAGATTCCACTATTGCTAATAGCTCCTTGTCATTTATCTCGTAGTTGATTTCAGCGACGTCAAATTTGCGCGAGTGGAAAGTCATGGGATGTAGCTTCTCATCATCGCCTTGCTATGAAAAAATACTACTAAGGGCGAAATCTGACGTGTCTGCCTCAATGACAAATGGTTTTTGAAGATCAACATGAGCTAGAATAGGAGCCAATGTAAATGCCTTCGTGAGACTGTGAAAAGCTGTGTTTGCTTCCTTAGACCAAATGAACGATTGTCCCTTGGTAAAATAAGCTTTGAGTAGTCTTGTATAAAGTTGTGATAGAAATTTGCAAATCCTAAGAAGCATTGCACATCTCACAACGAACGTGGATTTTGCGACTCTAACACAATACTTTAGTTGGATCCATAAAGATGTGTTCCGAGGAGATGACATAGCCTAGAAATTCCACTTGGTTAGCGTCAAAACTACACTTTTCCCCCACTTTTCCAGCTTTGCATAAAGACCATGTTCTCGTAGTCATCTTAGTACTAATAGTACATGAGAATCATGCTCCTCCCATGTCTTTGAATAAACGAGCAAATCATCCAAGTAGATGATCAAACAAATGTCCAAAAGATCTCAGAATATATCATTTGCCATGTGTTGGAAGAGTGTTGGCGTATTGATGAAGCCGAATGCCATAACCATATGCTCGAAGTGTCCATATCGGGTGCAGAAAGCTATCTTCCATTCTTCTCTCAATTGAAATCTTATGAGTACATCCTTGAGGTTGTCGATACCTGATTTCTCTTGTTCTTCAATCTATGTCCGGATTGTGTAATTCGAACCATGGTAACCCCAAAACAATTGGATGCTCTCGACTACTAATTACATTAAATGCTACTACACACGCCAAATTATTTAGGACAACACTAATCGGCTCTGACTCTTCCACAATATTTTCGGAAGCAATGGGGCGACCATCAATGACTACTACAAAAGCCGGGCTGAAGGGAGTTTTCTTAGGGATATCTGATGAGTTTGGGCAAAATTCTTATCCATGAAGCAAGAGTTGGCTCCGGAATCTAGGAGTGCTAAGACATGTGCTGGAGGGTTAGTTTTAGTACTAATTGTTAGTTGAGCTAGGAAGACATTGCTAACTTGCTTAGAGGGAATGGAACCACTAATGGGCTGCACAGATCTAGAGTTGTCCAACCAAACGGCTCCTATTTGGGTTGGACTTAGTCGTTTAACTCTTCTTCTATTTGACTAAGGATTTCAAATTTGTTTGATAGGCTTGGGCTATTAGGACCATTAGACACTCCTAATGAAATAGACTCGGGTTTAGTACTATTAGTACTAGCAGCTATTTGATTTACTTATCTTCTTGGCCTATGAGGATAGTTCACTGCAATATGCCACGGTGCACCACAATATAGACATAGTCGATTTGCTCGGCGTCATTGCTTTTCCTCTTCCGATAATGGTCCGCGACGCCATGGCATGTCAATTTCCATTGGTGTTAGAGTATTTTCCGGAGACCCATTATATAACTCCCTTGGAAAAGGTTTTGCTACAATTGAGGCGTAGGTGGGCTCTAGTCTTGTCCTTGGCATTTGGAACTGACATTTTGAATGTCGTTCGAAAAGCCGGTTATTGCATCGTACCATTCGATTGATTGCTTCTGTGAGTGACTTTGGTTCTTTGGGAAAAATCAAAAGTAAAGCCTTGACGTCATTACGTTGTCGCGTGGCGCGTGACACACGTGCCAAACGTCGCGATGTGCGTGTCACACAGGCGTGGACAAACACCGGGCCTCTATCCGCTAGTGGTTATGGAGGAGATGAATTTGCCGTTTTAGGTTTATTGTTGGGTTGTTCTTTGTTGTCGAAGACGCACCCGAACTAGAATCAGCGGTGCAGTGGATTGATGTGTAGGCGGCGGTACTGTGGTGGTGTGCAACGTTTAGCGGGCGATGACGACGGCGAAATAATCTTTGCCAATGCTATTTCCTTCTTGATGAGAATTCCAGAGATAGAGTGAATGATCACACAAAATGAAATTGTAGTAGCCGAAGTGACGCTCTAATGTGACTGTGTGTGTGTGTGTGTGTGAGAGAGAGAGACGAGAATTGAGGAAGTGTTTAAGATAGATAGATAGATGGATGGAAATTCCAATTCCGGGTTTTAACCCTTGACATCCAATGTTGAGAAACAAGACAAGTCCCAAATAAGATAAGTAGGTTTTTTAATATTAAGATGTTGATTCAATACATAGCTTGATTGATGCATAGATTGATTCCCCCTTATATAGATGCCCCCATGCATATGCACATGTGAGGGTGTAAGACATGCATACAATACATGAAATGCATGATTGCCATTTGGCGCTCATGCATCACATGTGATGCATGATGACCATGTACCTCATCCAAGCTCTCATGTATGAGCATTCACACATGAAAAACATAATGATGATCTAAAGAAATAACTTAGCCTAATGGTAAGTCAGTTGTCTTCTATCTTGGAGGTGCAAGGTTCAATACTTGCACCCCTTCGTATGCTTGAAAATGTAAATAGGCTTTAGGTGTTCTTATTACATTTATATTTACAACATGCTAACATATGAGTGTAACCATCACCCCTTTCATTCGTGTGCACATTACACCTTCTCGATTCCACGCGATTTTCACACCGTTGCCGAAAATCTTCACGACAACGTAGGCCATAACGAAATTGCTCCATCAATGCTTGGTCATCTTGGCAATGAATATCAATGGCAAGAAGACGGAAATCCTCAACATAAGCTGAGGTCGGCCGATCACCTTGACACAATCTTCGAATTTTATTGATTGCCGTCCTAATGTTGTTGGTGGCTCCGAAACAAGCTTTAAACTTGCTAATAAATTCCTCAAAATTATTTAATAATGGAGATTCTTTTTCTAACAGAGGAGTCAACCATGCCAAAGTTTTGCCACTAAGCAACGTGCCTACTAGTCCCACTCGTGATGCATTGATGGGATATCGGGAAGGATGCATTTGAATCACCAGACGTACCTGATTAAGAAATCCTCTAAATTGTGATCGTGTTCCATCAAATTTCATAAGAAGACCGATGTTGGGTTCTTTATGAATCCCTTGAGTACTTGGTCCTTGTTGTTGCAATGACAAAGTGGTTGCTTCCAGTTGTTGCACACGTAACGCCAACTCCCCGTGTTGTTGTTGCGTTTGCTGCTTTTCTAGAGAGATTGGTTGAAGATCCCCCAACAACCATTGATTTTCTTATTCTAGTGCTACAAACTTTTCTTTCAAGCACTGCAGCTCCAAGAAAACAGATTGGTATTCGTGAGCGCTAACAGTTCCATACTATTGGAGGAAGGAAGGATAAGAAGATTAGTATGAAGGGAAGGAGGGATACGAGGCTGAAGGGAAATTCGATTTAAACAGTTAGGGATAGTACTAGAGGCAAGGAGAATTAGTACTAAATATAGAGGAGAAGAATGAGGATTAGTACTAAGAAGGGAAAGAGTATGTGAGAATCACGAGATGGGAAGAGAGAGAGAGAGAGATAATGATGACAACAAGAAGTATATTATATTATATGAAGAAAGATACAAGAAAAGCTAGGAGGCTTAAGACTGGCGTTGAACCGAATTGGTTCTTAATAATGCCATGTGCCTCTATTTTTAGTACTGTCAGGAGTACTCCTGAAGTTTCTAGAATGTTCTAGAGAAATCTAGAATATACATGAAATAATAAATGAAAATAAATTTATTTGTATTACAATGCATGGTTTAATGGTAAAGGTTCAACTTTTGTAACACAAGGTAATGGGTTCAAATCTTTTTGGTGTCATACCATGCCATATCATGACAAGTATGGTCTTCAATGTATCCACGCTTATTAGTGGGCCGTGCTGGTTTGTTAATGGGTGCTTTTAATATGTGTGTTGATGCTTCACAATCTACTTCACGATTCTCATTGATGGATTCTCCTTAGCAAGCAGTTTGGGACAAATTGGCATCAGAGGTTTTAAAGTTGGAAGTATGGAAATGGTTGCATCAAGATGAGGTTGGGTTCACATTTCAATATGTGCAATATAAGGAAACATGGAGCAGGCTGGATAGGATGTATGTTATGCATGATGAGTCCTTTTTGTTAGAGATGCTTAATATGTCAATTATGCAAGAGTTTGTGACATCGAATCATTTTCCCATATGTTTTGAGTTTAATAAACATGGGGTAGATATGTACAAAACATTACTTGATCGAGTTCCATTGAGGTTTAATTCTTCTTTATTATTACATTTGTTATTTGATACCTATATGCAACAAATTTTTGGCATGTTTTCAGAACAAGTTATTTCAAAAGGATGGCATGCATGGGATACAAATGTAAAATTCGTGTTCGTTTAGCATAACATTTGTTTCCTACGTTGGAAAACGAATGCGAATGTTATTCAAAGATTCTTGTGTATTTTTTTGTTTTTTTCCCATTTTTAAAATATTTTTTTCTGTTTTTAAAATTTTTTTAGGCTTATTTACCTCATAATAAATAGTTAATCTAAAAGTATGGTATTTATCATTCTTTGACGGTGTTTTTCTTACGCGAATGCGAATGCGAATGCACATATGATACGTATGGTTCATACTATGCTACAAAACACCAGTGATATTCATCGTATGTATGGTATGGCTAATGCTAAAAGATGTACGAAATTTATTGATAAGTTTTCATATATTCTTATGTGATGCAATGTACTATTGATGAATAATCTGTATGATGAAGAACTTTTGGATGTTCAAGTTCAAGTACAGGACACTGTGAAGAATTTGTCTTGTCAAAGTTACCAATAAACAAGACTACGTCAATTAAAGGAGGGATTTATAGATAATCAATCACAATCTCATATGTTTTTTCAAGGATTAAGACCACCATATGATCATTCGAATGTGGTACAAATTAAGATAGGGGATGACATTGTTGTAGACCCAATCCAGGTTATTGAGTTATGTATTACTCATTTTAAGAATTTGACTGGGCCAGAATTGATTATTAATGAGGATGTGTTGAAAGCACGACAAGAGTTTTATAATGTAATTGGGTGTGTCATGAATACAAATATTTGTCAATAATTGGATGCTAATTTTGAAGAAGTTGAGGTGGAAAAGGTATTGTTTCACCTTCCAAATGGTAAAAGCCCAAGTTGGGATGGTATTACAAATGAAGTTTTTAAGAAGTATGCTGACATGCTTAAGAGTCCATTCACACAAATGTTTCAACAATGTTTGGATTTTGGTTTCATGCCTAAGAGCTGGAAGGTGGGGTTAATCAAATTGATACCAAAGGTACTATCTCCGAAGTGATTTCATCAATGGAAGCCTATTTCATTGATGGGAGGGTTGTACAAAGTGTTTGCAAATATATTATCCAACAGACTTAAGAAATTCTTAGCTCAACTTATTTATCCATCTCAACTTATGTAAAGTCTATGCATTTCTACGAAAGTTGAAAGGACTATTAATGTGACAATTTTCTTTATTGGTGCAAGTAATTATTTCCTCAATGGAGTGTTCATCTTACCTATTAACAATTTACATGTTCCACCACTCATGTTACACTACTACATTGTGACACCCATTCTAAGTAGTTTTTACCACACACGATTACTAGAATACATAATTGTAATTGTGTCTTTTCATCAAACATTATGATTTTGACTATGAGAAGCCATAAGTTGGAATATAAGATTCACTGTTCAAATAATCTTCAAAATAACTCCCAATGGTTCTAGACTCATCCTAAGTGCAAAGTACAATGAAATGATCTTATTAAACAAATTGTGTCTATATGTATAAAGAATTTACATATATATAACTTAAATTGATGTATAATAACAAATTTGATCATTTTGATTAAGAGTCCATACATAATGTGTCTCTTGGATAGGGAATTAGTGAAAATTGTGTATTTAGTCTCATTCAAAGTTATCACATGAACTATCAATTTGGGGAATAATAACAAGAAATGAAGATCATAGTTGTGGATACATTTAGATGTATAGTTGGTCTTGTAAACAGAGTTTCCTTGTAGCGATCAGGAGGAGGTCCTCCATGGTGGTGGGATGCAATGAAAGGCCAACTTGACCAGAGAAGGTAGCGAAATTCTCGAGGTCGGAGGTGGACGCGGAGACGCAACGAAGGCACGAACCGAACGCATGTGTCTGGAAGAGCGAGACAAACGCATCGTCCACCTCTGCCAATGATATGGCTAGCTCCACACAAAAGCGTCGTAGTCTAGGGAGCTTCATGATGGAGGATCCCCCATGGCTCTTCAACATTTCGACCAACACTTTCACTAGTTCTTCCTTGTTGGTACCCGCGTTGTCCAACGTCTCGTCAAGTACTATAGACGGCAATGTTAGTGTGGTCGAGGAGGAGTTCTTGAGCATGAGAATGGTCTTGGCGGCCAGGCCGATCGCGGCCTCCTTTATCCTCTCCCCTACAGCTGGATCGATCACGAGTTTCAACATCTGCGAAGGAGGACACCAGAATCACACGTTATAGCATGGAAACCAGTGGTCACCACGAAACATGTGCTAAATGTAAATGCTAATCATCAGCTTGTTCGATTTGACTTTCTTGCTAGGGAAATTCCCAGTTTACTCATTTAAATTGGGTCCTTACCTTTTCTATCTTCTTTATCAATTTAGGACTTAAATAATGGCAATGATTGAGACTTGACGACAATGATTGATATTTCATGGTTGGCACTTAAAAGACAATGATTGCCATTTGATGACAATGATTGCCACTTAATAACAATGATTGGGGGCACAATTAAATTATGCAGTACCTGAGGCGTGATCGACTGCCCAATTCGTATCTTGCAATCGTCGGAGCATTCACATTCGTTCTTACCCTCGCAGAAATTGCGCAAGAGGAAGAGCGCATGCTGGCCCCGAGGGTCTAATTTGTAATTCCCAATCCCATAGATCAATGCGTCCACTATGCTAGGATTGATTGCCTCGCTGTCGTTAGCCGAGAGATTCGTCAAAGAATTGATCGATGAGCTCTTGCTTAATCTGATATTAAAACTCGTTAATTGACTCTCTCCCATTATATCTTGTGGTTTAATGCGAAGCATTCTCACGCAATTCCTCGACAGAGTGTTGTCGAATCTCGGTAGAGAAAGCAGAGACAGAGCCTTTCCAGCAACCGTAGCGATTTTCACTCTTAGTTTATGAATGTGGGGTTTAAATCTATAATCCGTGGCATCGTAAGTGCCGCTGCCGAGATTGATGAAGAATAACGCGAAAAGTGCGTGCATAATGCCGCCTGTCCTTCCGATGACGTCTCGCACCTCCTCATCCATGGCGAGATTCGAGAGCGTATCGGCGGCAAGGAACTTGAGCTTCAAAAGGTCCACATACTCTCCTTCCGGCATTCCGTTTAGTGAGGATGATGTCTGGTTGATGGTTCCACTGGCATTGTCGATTTGGAGCAGCTTTTCGTTGAGAATATCTCTGAGATGAGCTATGGAAAGCACAACCTTGGCTATGACTTGGCGTAGAGTCCTCCCCGCAAGGCCGTTGCAGGCAGTCAGATCATTGATGAGTTGCAACGACAGCCATAAAACGATATTGTAGCCGTCCTTCCCGCCCGACTTGGAGTTGGAAATGTCGATAAACGAAACTATTCTACTCAGGAGGCCGCGAGTCGCACCGATCTGAGCGCATACCATCTCGTTCTTGTACGCTAGCTTGATCAAGATCCGAAGCCCTAATTGCACACGCAGATCGCTGGGACGATGGAGCATGGGATTGCGGGGGGCAATGGCGATACGATCCGAAGTAGGGTGCATCCACTGGGTCCAGGAAAGCATGGCCGCCAATTCCCGAGGTCTTGATGGAAGTACCTTATCTACCAATGGGTCAGGATCAGGATGGGCCTCTGGGGCAGCTAGCAATCCAGAGATAGCTTCCATTGATCCTGATATGGCACCTACCCGAATGCCCGCGACGTTATTATCCACGAGCTTCGACAGGAGCATGGCCGCCCAATCTCCAATGATGCGGTGATCCTCGTTCTGCCATGTCAGCATGTCTAATAGCCTCTCGACTGTGCCGTGGCTGGACGTAGAGATGGATTGGAGTGTCACGTGCCGGCGTTGATCGAGGTGGGCAGCTTCGGAGTTAGGGTGGTTGGGTGGCGATGCCATGGCATAGAGCGCCTTGAGCCCGAGGAGGTGCTCGCGATGGGCCTCGGGACCATCGGATTGGAGCCATTCCATGGCGTAATTGAGGAGGCTCATCTTCAGGCCTTGGAAGACGCTGTCGGTGAGGCACGTGGAGTAGACGTCGTAGAAGAAGCGGCGCAAGGTGTGGCCCTCGGGGTCGTGGGGGAGGAGGCCGCAGCGCGCGTTGGTGGACTTGAGGATCTTGCGCACCGAGATGTGGTACTGCCAGTAGGCGCGGCCGGAGAGGAAGATGGCGGCCTCGGTGAGAGTGAGGGAGTAGAAGATGAAGAGGGAGGAGATGTGGGTGCGCTCGGGATCGGATTCGCCCGGGATGAGGTAGTCGCGGATAACGAGGCGCCAGACGGAGAGCGCAATGCAGACGAGGGCCGAAGCGATCTGGAGCCAGTAGAGGAAGAGGCTGATCCGGCGGGCCTGGAAGAGCCACTGCCAGCAAGGTAGGAAGGAGAAGTGGGAGGATTGGGAGTCTGATTGGTGGCGGCGGCGCTGCTGCTGCTGCTGCTCGAGGTCCGGATAGTCGGCCTCGGCGGAGTGGAGGCGCGGGCTGACGAGCGTGGTGAAGGCGCGCTCAATGGAGTGGTAGGCCTCGGTGATGAGGATGGCCGGGGAGGAGGAGCCGCCGGTGTATTGGTGCTGCAGCTCCAGCTCGTGGGACCTGCTGAAGATGCGGAAGCCCTCGGTGACGAGGATGGTGGTGACGATCCAGAAGTCGTCGCTCTTCATGGAGCTGGCGTAGCCGCCCAGGAGGACAACGGTGGCCCACAGGAAGCTGAGCGCGCCGATGTTGGTGGCGGCCTTCTCCAGGACGGCCACGCGCATGGCCAGCATGATGAGCGGGCGCTCCGGCGGCGGCGGCGGCGGCGGGGACACATTTTGGGGGTCCTCCACGACCAGGAAAAGGGGCCTGGCAGCGGGTGGTTCCGGTGGTGGGAGGTGGAAGGACGCGGCGGCGGCGGCGGCGGCGTATTTGGGAGCCTGCTGGAGGCCTCGGTTGCTACCGCTGGAGAGATAGGGGGAGGGGCTGAATTTGTCGCTGAAGGAGGCGAAGGCGGCGGAGGAGGATTTGGAGGAGGAGTTGGAGGAGGAGTTGGAGGAGGCTCCTCCGCCGCCGCCGGTGGCTGCCGCCTCCAAACCCCAGAGGTTGAGGGAAAGGCGATGGCTCTCGCTATTCCTCATTCTCTTTCTATTTGGGTTTTGCTGCCTATTAAATGTATTCTATTTTTTCCTAGTTTTTGCTTATGTATTTGGTATTTGGGTATCGTATGTATATGATGCTATGTATTTGGGTATGGTATGTATGTATGTATATGATACTATGTATTTGGGTATCGTATGTATATGATGCTATGTATTTGGGTATGGTATGTATGTATGTATATGATGCTATGTATTTGGGTATCGTATGTATATGATGCTATGTATTTGGGTATGGTATGTATATAATGCTATGTACTTGGGTATCGTATATGATGCTATGTATTCGAATATCGTATATGATGCTATTTATTTGGGTATTGTATGTATATGATTCTATGTATTTGGGTTATTGTATGTATATGTTGCTATGTATTTGGGTATTGTATATGATGATGATGAAGGAGAAGGAGAAGGAGAAGGAGAAGGAAAAAGGTGTGTGATGAAATGAAATGGAGGGATGATGGTATTTATAATACGAGAAAAACACTTCATGCTCGGCCTCCATACGTCATGGGCCTTGACTTTGCATGCCCATGTACGAGAGATTCTCGCGGCATCTAGGGAGAGAACGACAGACATCATGTGTCGATTTTATCGACTAACTAACTACTTACCTTGTACTCCTAACGAACAAACGAGTGTACACAATCGATGTCAATAAATGCCCTCGCTCATGATCACACGTACTTATTGGATCGTAGTTTTTGTCCCTTTTTTTTTTTTAACAAGCATGGCGATGTGTGGCCGATGAGCATGCCAACAACTACATAGATTGATAGAACTAGAACGAGAAACCTTAAGCGTCCACGAAGACGTCACTCTTGACCTATACACAAAAAGTTTCTTTATGCACATCTCTTTCCTAAAAAGTGTCCATGTGTGATTAGTGCACTCGGCATGTGAGTGCAACCTAAGTTATCATTACTTCTTAATATGTCTCATGAATCACAATCTATGTTGAGCATGTATAAAGCAAGTACATGTACATATATGTATGTCTGTGTGTGTTGGTTCACTCATATTGATATTCTTGTATCTCTTTATCCGTAAATTCACCTTTAACATGGCGCTTTAGGAATCATACACCTTTTATTTTTCTTTGGATATCCATACCATGAATTTGTTGATACTTCATAGATTTGTCTCATAGGCAACTTTGGCCTCGTGTAGACATTACTATATGTATATATTTCTTTATCGTTTTGTCTCACATTGTCTTCTTTCAAGGTTCACAAGACATAATTGACTACACAATTATGTATGTCCCTTTCCTTGTTTACCCCATATTCTCTTTCTTGAATAGTTAATGTCACAAACTAGTGTAGATTTGAGAGGTCTACTCCAATCCTATTTATTTTTTCCAACCGTAAATGGCAATGTGCATAAACTCTTGTTGACGTAGACACTTCATTCTCTGATTATGAAGTATGAATATTACCGTTCTTATTTATGATGCAACTAGGGCTACCTTATTGGTAACCCAAGTTTTTCTTCTAAATGTACTAATCAATCCACGACATAGTGATTTCCTACTTACCCTAGCAGATCAGGCAAAAACGTACTATATTAATGACACCTCTTATCACTTCATCTTGTGCTTGGATTTTAATTTTTCACATGATGTAGTTCATATCAGATAACATTATCCATATATTTTATTTCTAACTTGTGTGTTGTGCCAATGTGTTTATCAATGTTGGTCATATAAATTTATGGTGATATTGCCAATAAATATCTTGCTATGCTAGAGGCATAACAAAGAACATTTGATGGTATTTGATCTTCTTTGAGCTCAATTCTAATGAGAAGCAAAATGTGTCGCATGTGGTTGGTACTGTAATTTGACAATCAACACATTTGATGATTTGACGACATTGGTGAAAACATTTTTTAATCTCAAATATAAATTGCAAAGATATATCAAAATGGTGCTTCATAGGAGTTCGGTTGGCTCAAAACTAATCTTAAGTGCTCACTTCTAGATTATCATATTTCAAAATTATCAAGATTTATGCAGTTTGAGTAAGTGTTAAATGGTGAATTATCTAAGCAATTTTTGAAAATATCCTTGTTCAAAATGGTTAGTCATAAGAACTAATAAAAAACTTAATAAACCTTTAACCCAAACCACTCAAACTTATAAACCAACAAAGCTGAGTTTTAGAACCGAACCGAACCGTTTGTTAATAATAAGCTAAACCAAACCAAACCAAACCAAACTATTTAATTATTTTGGAACTAATAAACCATGGCTTTACTGGTACGGTTCAGTTTGAGTTGAAATTGGGCCCATAGTTTATTATCAATCGAAATCTCTATAACCTTTGAATGATTAGGAAAATATCATAAATGGTTTGCACATATAGGAAGGGAAATATCAATTATGCCTTTGGTACATCTAGTACTAAAACATTTTTTCATCATGCCAAACTGTAGAAAGAGAAAAAAGAAAAAAGGAAGAAAGGGATATGTATGTTTCTATATATTTATTTTTTAAATAACACTAAAACTAATCAAGCTTTAAGAAAATTATTCTTCTCTTTTTGTTGTTTGATAGACGAAAGTTTTTATATCATGAAGAATACTAGAGGTATTTATTGGCCCTTATATATGGGGTATTTATACCGAGAATAATCATAAGGTATTTGAGTAAGAGCTTACCCATAAATATTGGATGGTCCCACAAACAATTGAGTTTTTGATGCATGTGCTTCACCACTTCGATTAACCATTGGCTAACATATAATGCTAACGTAAGTGGTTGTGTTCATGAAGAAGTGGCAACCATACTTAGAGATGCATTACTTTTGTGAACAAGAACCACATTGCTAATTTAGTTGCATGATTGCTTTGCCTCTAATTTATGTAGGGAAATATTTATCAAAAAGGAGATACAATAATGTATTCACAAGGAATGGATAGCAATCATTAGGGGATCTAAGTCTTCCATGCAACGAAAAAATAGCACTATACTAATCAATGGTTGCTTTAATGTTATTGAAAGTTTTGACATTTGTTAGATGTCTTTTTCATTAGACAAATGCAATAGCTCAAATCCTTGAGAAATCAATTATGATGTTTTGTTATGGCATAGTCTCAAAACTTCTAAATCCCTTGAGAAGATCAAAGTCCAAATAGAAATTTTTGTTGTTGGATGCAAAAGAAACATGTTTTTATCAAGCCAAATATACAATCCATTGAATCAGATATTAAAAATTTCTCGAATCAAAACTTCCTCTATTTAGGTCATCATTAGAAATAATTGTCCTATGGTGGAAATTTTCATTCCATCAAAAGATCACCTGGAAGAGTGCCATTTTACAACGAAACAAATGGTGGCAAAACGAAGATAGGGCTTCGTCTATTATGTACAAACATGCCTTAAGTGGCATAGTCCTTGTGCTCATTTAAGAGGAAGCACACGTGACAACATGTAGAGCATCCTTAGGCCTAATAGTAGAAGGCCAAACAATTTGAAAACAATATGTAGTGTAACGGTGAAGGCATGTTAATGAAAACACTAACATAACTAATAAGTAGCTAAGAAGATGATATCTAATTAGTTATTGTTTTAGTTGTTCTTTAGTGGGTGGATCTTAAAGATAAATACCATTAATTATGTGGAGTGAAATATGGGAATACCCAAGTTTTTGAATTTGAAAATTGGAGTTTTGTGCACTTATGTTTGGGCATTTAATGTCAACACACTCCCTCAGCATCTTCAATATTGCATTGAAGTTCAAATAGATGGAGCATTGTGAACATGAATGTAAAAGGACTCCATGCATCAATAAGAAAACACATAAATCAATAGATAGCCTAGTAAAGCCGATTTATAAGAGGACCTCATTGCCTTTTCATCTAGATAGTTATCAATATATATAATATATAATATATATATCTGACTTTATTTGTTTTTGTTTCTAAAAATCTAACCACTGATAGGTTTTGTTTTCTTGTTGATTTTGACAAAGTTGTCACAATGATACATGAGGATGTCACGCAAGTCGCAATCTAACAAGATAATTTGACTATTCCTAGTGAATAGGGTTTATGTAGAATCATTTAGTGATTTCACTCAAATATTCATACATTTAGGGCACACACATAATTAGGGTTTTGGTTAGAAGCAAACACTTACAAGTATGCAATGGTGGTTATTAGTTAACAAACATACATTTCTCTTTAGGGCTAAAATTAGATTTTAATAGATTTCTAGGTAGGGTTAGAATCAAATTCTTATAGATTTGCAAATAGGATTAAAATCAAAATCCAATACATATGTAGATAAGGTTTCAATCATATTGTGAAGGTATATAGATAGGGTTAAAATCATATTCTAATAGGTACGTAAATAGGGCTAGACTAAGATCATGACATATATATAGTTAGGGTTAGAGTCACATATGCAGTATGTACAATTAGATTCTATATGGTACATATAGATGTTTTCATAATCTAAATATATTAGTTAAGTTTGAATGCAGGTGGCTAATTCCTCCCTATCCTAAGGTGTTCAATTATCACAAGTTCTATGAGATAAATGATGATTTTCTACTTTGTATATGGTCATTCACTATGTGGTATTGACCATTGCAGTAGTAGCTGCAAAGATGATATTTGATCTAGACTGGTTGTTAATTTATAACGCAACTAAAGTAAGGGGGTAGGTGACGATAAAGCATATATGTTGTGAATTTTATTACACTTACATGATGATTCATCAAAAAGTTTATCAAGTTATTACCATTAATAACAAGCTATCATTTGCCTTCACAAGGGCATTTGCATACAAAAACTGTTAAGGAAGCTATTAATAAAGAGAAGTACATGATAGCATGGGCCATCAATAGAGAGGCTATGGAATGCAAGGTCAGTATGGTTTTCACGGAAATAAGGAGAAAGGAGGGAAGGGTCTCTAATGGCCAAGAAAGGAGGGAAGGGTCTCTAAGTATCTGAATTATTGAGAGAATTTGAAAAGAAGTACATTGAGCTCTCGGTGTGGGATTGAGAGCTTCTTCAGTCATAGAAGGTAGATTTGTTCGTCCAAATTGCTTTGAAGGGGGGCATTGCGGATGGAAGACCACGAGGAAACCTCGAAGAAGATGGGAAGATTCATTTGCTAGAAACTCAAACGCCACTTCGATTCAACTTTGAAAAAGGTGGAATGAGAAAGTTAATGGAGAATGCTGAAGCCAACATGAAATGCATTGCATGCATAACCATAATTTATCCCATGTTAGTTTTTATCATAGTATTCTACACACTAGGATGAAAGTGTGAGGGTCAATCGAGAGTGTAAAGAAAGGAGGATTACACTTAATCCTAGGGATTGATACAACACATAAGGGACAAGTATGAACTTGATTTGGGGCCATAGATCTGGCTATAATTATGACGACTAGCTATCCTCATTACATACATTATTTGGCTACGTCGACACTATGATCTTGTGGTGAACATACTCTTGTGACGAGCATTTGTCAATACTAGTTATGACTCAATGCCATGACAATGGTATGGGATGTTATTCAAGAAGATTAAGAAGAATCTCATAAAACCCTAATGGTGCAATCTTGAAACTCAAAATGAGCGACCTGAAACAAGCCCTCTTCCCCTCCTTTTATAGAGAAGGAAACATTGCTATAACCACTATATCTTTGAACATTGCTAGTAGCAATTTGAACTTTGCACTACTTGTATTTCATTAATAGCTCTAACCACCATATCTTTTTGCTATATTTCAGTGGTTGTTGCTGGACCCCTTTTTTCTATCGACTTTCTATCGACCACGATAATGTTGCCCAAAATAATGAATTAATCGACCAACTACATAATTTTGACATGCAATAGAAATGTTTTTGAACATTTGATACAACAATTCTTTGAGTCCTCCGACCTTGCAACAACCCCACTTAGCCCTAAACTTGATGCAACTAGTAGCAATGGGCTCGGTTTCGGCTCAAACCAAACAGAACCGTTAAGCCATACTTTAAAGGTTTATAAGTTCCAAAATAATTAAATGATTTGGTTTGGTTTTAATGATTAATAAACGGTTCGGTTTTAATTTGGTTTGGTTCTGAAACTGGGGTTTATTGATTTATAGGTTTAAGTGGTTTGGTTTAAAGGTTTTTAGGTTTTTGGGGCAACCTTTTTTATCCCTTACATGTTTATGTAATTTAATTATGGTTTAATTAATGATAGAGAGTTAGGTCGGAAGTTGAAGGTTATCCGAACCGACACAGGTGGCAAATATAGAGGGCAATTCGAAGAGTACTGCAAGGCCCAAGGTATTCGAATCAAATACACAGTGCCGAAGATCCCTGAGTTAAATGGGCTTGCAGAGAGGATGATTCAGACGATTATGGAGAGAGTGAGAACCATGCTGTCACATGCTAAGCTACCAAAATCATATTGGGTTGAGGTGATGTATACGACTATTTATCTTATCAACAGATCTCCCTCAGTGCCATTGAAAGGTGATGTCCCATAGAGGATGTGGACAGGAAAGGAAGTCTTCTACCAACACCTGAGGGTGTTCGGATGTTTGATGTATGTATGTGGCTAAAGATTAGAGGTCGAAGCTCGATAGTAAGTCGAAACCATGCATATTCCTTGGGTAGTCAAAGGATGAGTTCGGCTATAGGCTGTGGGACTTAGTCGACAAGAAGATAGTGAGGATTCGGGATATAGTCTTCTTGGAAGACAAGACAATCGAGGCAACAGAAGTTAGAATCAACCTCCCAGTCGATTCCCATTATCGTCGACTCAAGACCAGACGAACTAACACAATCGACTATTCGGAGACAGTCAGTCGGCACATCCGAATCCAAGTCGGTCGACTTAGAGCAACCGACCAATACATATGAGTTGCAGTTAGCAAATCTATTGAAGTCGATCAAAGAATACGAGTCGGACTCAACTAATCCAGAACAACCGATCGACATGTATGAACCTGAGCCGAATGAAGAGTTGGTAGGACCAACCGACCTTGAGCTGACAATAGGAGGAAGGAGATATCCACTAAGGGAAAGGAGAGCACTAACTACATATGCCAGTTAATACATTCTCTTGACTGATGAAGGTGAGCTTGAGTGCTATGATAAAGCCATGGCTGACGAGCACAAGGAGAAATGGAAGAGTGCAATGCAAGAAGAGATGGACTCCTTTGAGGAAAATTACAATCACAACTTGGTAGAGTTACTAAAAGGTAGGAGAGCAGTTAGGAATAAATGGGTCTATAAAGTAAAGATTGGAGAAGTCGACAACGCACCCAGATATAAAGCCCGCATTATGGTGAAGGGGTTTCAATAGAAAAAGGGTGTCGGCTTTCACGAAATATTCACACCAGTCGTAAAGATGACATCAATCTGAATTGTTCTGAGCATACCTGTCAGTATGGACCTAGAGATCGAACAATTGGACGACAAGACAACATTCTTGCACGAAGAGCTTATTTGGATGAGAAATTTCCTTAGTGAGTTGGGAATGAAGCAAAGAGAGTTCTTGCTTCATTGTGACATTTAGAGCGCCATACATCTAGCCGAGAATGCTGCGTACCACTCCCGAACCAAACATATACAGAGGAGGTATCACTAGTTGCCGGAGAAAGTGGAAGAAGGAGAGTTTACCCTTGTGATGATCCATACTTATGACAATGGATCCGACATTCTCACGAAGAACCTACCGATGGACACACTCAGAGTCTGTCGAAAGAGGACAGGAATAATTGACCCCACCCATAGTAGTGAAGGGGGAGTTTCTTCGGAATATGTCCCTCCTGTGGGAGGTGCCGACTATTCAACTGAGTAAGAGCTGACAGTCGAAGATGCGGAGAGTCGACTAGGAGAGTTGATAGTATAAGTGATCCAAGTCGAAGACATGACAAACTAGTCAGGCCGACTGGATGGTCGACGATAAGGCCGACTAGTCGGGCCTATTGGACAATCGACACTGGAGTCAGCTAGTCGAATTGATTAGTTGATCAATTGGCTGATTAGCGACTGTTACTGTTATTATTAGTTAATAATAGTAACAGACATATTTGTAAATAGCCCATATACCAGCTGACGACTCCGACAACATATCTGATGTCCGACGTGGTGCAGACCATCGCGTACATCAAGCTTCCAACTACTGAGGCATATGGAGCCTTGCTCATCTCAACCCTCTCTGTTTTCCTCTTCAGACATTCTCTCTTGGAAAACTTGCAATTTGTTGACAATGTCGAGCCGACTAGCTTCACGTTTTCCATGTTGAGTCTCTGGAGCACCTTTGTCACGTATTTCTCCTGTCATAGCTACAACAACTTCTTTAACTTGTCCCTGACAATGTGCATTCCTAGGGCTTGCTTTGCCGAACCTATATCCTTCATCGCGAACAACTTGCTTAGGGTCTTTTTCAAGCTTTCGATTTTCTTCAGGTCCTATCCAACAATCAACATGTCATCAACGTCCAACAAGAGGATCAGGAAGTCTCCTCCTTCATAGTGGTCGGCTTGGGTCTTGTGGAAGTCATGATCTACCAAGAAGGACTCGAATTTCTGGTACCATTGTTAGGGTGCTTGCTTCAGGCCGTACAAGCTTTTCCTTAGATGGCATATGTTAGCCGGTCGGCTACCAAGGATCGGAAGGTTGGAGTCGAACAAGTGTGGAAACAAGTCGGGGTCAGATTGCCAAAGTGGATCGATGAGTTAGAAAATAGAACTAAATATAGGTTAATATTTTGCTAGGTAGTAAAATAGTATATAGTTAGTTGAAAAAGTATTGTCGTAGTTCTTGCCGAACATGGCAAGTGTAAATCTTGGAAGAGAGACTCTCGGATCACCTATAATAAGGGACTGAGAGCATTGTAATTTGATTGTTCTATTTTTTGTTTTATTATAAGTTAGTAGTTAGTTATCTATTGTGTCAACTATAATATTTTATTGTATGCTTAACGGTTTTGTGTCTGTGTCGAACTTCTGGTTACCACACTTGCTAATTACCATATTAAATTGAATAGTCGTTCATCAAATACTTAGCAACCAGAGTAGTGTTTTCTGTAAATCAAGCCCGAGTATAGACTAGTACTAGTAATCCAATTTCTTACCACAATCATCTTGACAAAACGTTCAAGGAAGAACGTTTGACCTATTGTGTCTATCTTGTTACACAGGAGTCGACTGTCGGCAGATCAACACAATATTTTGGCACGCCCGGTGGGACTCGAACCCACAATCCCTTGATGACAACATTTGCCACCGAATGGGGAGTATTCGTGGTAGTGGTGAATCTGATGTTGGGATTAGGAAAAGACATCGTTCACCACCGAATGGGGAGTATTTCTTGGTAGTGGTGATGATGTTTGTCTTGAAAACAACTTCGATGACATTTCAGAGAGTCATCTAAGAAATTTTTTCAGATTATATACCAACATTTATGTAGGTATTCTTGGACGATTTTGGAGTTTATAGCAGGAAACCCGACCATTTTGAACATCTCTGACTATGCTTAGAATAGTGTCGCCAAGGTTGACTTAGTCTGAATCCAACTAAATGTGCATTCGGTGTAACGAGTGGTACGTTGCTTGGCCATATCGTCAGTCAAGAAGGTATTACTGTCGACCCAAACAAAGTGAAAGCTATAACGGAGGCTCCATCGCCAACAAATGCCAAAAGCTTGAGTAGATTTTTGGGTCAAATAAGATGGCATAGTCGAATGATTTGGTACCTAGTTGATGTGGCCACACCTCTACATGCGATAGTACACAAAGTACCTCTTCAATGGACAACTGCCGAACAAGATGCGTACGACTATCTCAAGAAGATGTTGACAAAGGTACCAGTCGTACAACCACCCGTTTGGGAAAAATGATTTTCATGTCTTTGTGGACGCTTCCGATGTCGCAATCGAAAGTTCTTTAATGCAGTTGTCGGAGCTGAACTGGTACCAGTCAGTATACTATGCGAGTCCGAAATTATCAACTGCTGAACACAATTATTCGACAACCGAACGTGAGGCTCTCAGAATGGTCTATAACATTAACAAATTCCGACATTATCAGTGGGGTTGAAAATTCACATTTCATGTCGATCATTCGACATTATTGTACTTAGTCTCCAAACAAGAATTAATAGGTAAATTGGCCAGGTAAATTCAAATTCGATATAATTCATCGACCAGGGGTCCAACATGCAGTAGCTGAGTATCTCAATCCACTAGAATATGAAGTGCTAGGTACAGGAGTGGATGATGATTTTCCCAATGCACAACTCTTCCGAGTCGGCACAGTGGTTTCGATTGAAGTAGACGAAGAGACGACTAATTTATGGATCACGGAAATGTCAATCACAATCTCTATATGTCGCTCTCTCTCTCTCTCTCTCTCTCTCTCTCTCTCTCTCTCTCTCTCTCTTCAAAGCTCTCTGTAAGTTCACTCCGGCCATCTTTTTCTACGTTCTATAGCTCGTTAGAAAGCTCTTTGAGAGAGCTTTCTAAAGAATGTTCATTTATTGAATTCCGTTACCACGGCGAGAAGTTATGAGCATTTTCATCCGCAGCCATCTTTGCCCCACGGTTCCTCAAACGGAAGGTAGATTTTGATGCCCTAAATCGAGTGAAAGGTACATTCTCTCTCCTTCCCTCTCTATCTCTCTTTTCCCGTAGGGTTTGTCCCTACAATGGCAAATACTCGTAAAATCGCCGCAAAGTTCGGGGGTATGATTGATAATGAGCCGAGATCACCAACAAATCTCGATTCTAATGCAATGGACAAAATGCTTATGAGTCACTTGATTTCTCTTCAAGAAACCATAAACAAGCAAGGTGAAGAGATTAGGATGTTAATGAAAGAGAATACTAAGCTCCAAAGTGTTGTCATTGAGAATGAAAGTCTTAAACAAGTGGTTGCAAAACTTCAAGAAGAGATTCAAGAATGTAAAAGAGCTTCTTTTGAAACAAATGAGCGCCTTAACAAGATTGAGTTAAAGGAAACATTAAAAGAAGAAAAATTGGACATGATGAGGCGGGATGTAAGTGAGATGAAAAATGTATGTACAACGAAGTCATGGGCCGATGTATGTGGTGGGGATGTGTTATCAAACTCATCTAATATGCATGTGATGCATCAAGAGAAGAATATAGAAAGCATAGATGTCCGAGAATTGAAAGAACGTGAACGACGATCAAAGAACGTTGCCGTCCATGGGATTAAAGAAGAGAGTATGGAAACACCCGCATCCCTTGGAAAGGCCATTGGTGAATTTTTTAGCATGCATTATGGGATGTCAGATGTGAATGTTTATGGGGCACACCGAGTTGGGAAACATGGTGTTACTCGCTTTGGAGAAAGGCCTATTGTATGCACAATGACAGATGATACAAAGCGGCGAATCATACTCGAAAATAGTTGGGTATACCTCAAAGGTACACAATGCTTTGTGAGTGAAGATCGTACTATCTCACAACAAAATGCTTGTCGTAAAGCATATGAAGAAAGATTGAAAAACAAGGTTAAGGATGTGCCTAAAGATGGAAATGTAGGCAAATAGGGACACGTGATCTATGAGACTAACCCATGCCTTTTACGACTATGCTTTTGGAATTGCAATGGATACCCATGGAATGCGGGATTTGGCATAGAGGAGTTCACTGATGACTCGGATATCACACTTCTTGTTGAAACATGGGAGCATGATACTCAAAGGATTCAAGGTTTAGGAAACTATAATGTACACTCTTTGATATGGAAGAAAAATCCAAGACAAAGAAGAGGACAAGGAGGGGTGACATGTTTGATTAAGAAGGAAATAGAGAAATATGTGTCAATCATAAAAAATGATGAAAATAAAGGCTACATATGGCTCAAAATAGAAACACCTAATGATTTGCCCACTTTTGTAGTTGGATGTTACATTCCTCATCAAGATTCTAACTTTTATGCTTATTTGGATAAAGATCAACCATTTGCCAATATAGAAGATGATATTGCTTATTTCAAATCCAAAGGGGAAGTTATTGTCTTTGGTGACATGAATGCTCGTACAAGAAGTTTCCAACTTGACTCACAAGAATATTTCATGCCACATATCTCAAGGATGCAAGAGGATATGCAAATGTATAACCGCTCTTCTAGCGATGAAAAAGATCCGGACCAATTTGGGAAGTTACTCCTACAAATGTGCAATAGTACCGGATTGCTTATTGCAAATGGTATTTCCTTATGGCCCAACACTAATGGTTTTACATGTAGAAAACACAATGACAATAGTGTAATTGATTATGTGCTACTTTTCGAAGGTATTTTGGATCGTATACATAAATTCTCACTTGGTGAATGGACACCGGAATCCGATCATAGGCCTTTATGTATTGATCTCAAATGTATGCATAGGTTTGATTGTGAGAAGGCTATTGAAGATAATAAACAACCGCACTTGAGCATGAACCTTAAGCGAGCACCCATGTATTCCAAGATGGTTGAGGATATGTTACAAATGACAAAGATACAACATGGTGTCACACTAGAATGCAAATGGGAAGCTTTCAAGAAAGTCATTCTCTCATGTACAAACAAATGTTTTTCGACCAATCGCACATCTTGGAAATGCACCAAGAAACTTAGGAAAAAATGGTTTGATAAAGAATGTCGTGAAGCTCGAAAGTGCCTTATGATTTTGGATATAGTTAAGGATAAAGAGATTTACCAAAAGCATTTGCATGAGTATAAAAGACTTATTCAAAGAACGAGAAGAATATGGGAAGTTACTCAACAATTTATCCAAACGCAAGAGAAAGCACATGCATGTGCTAAATTTTGGGGAAATCTAAAGGGAAAACGTGTTGAGAGTTATGGTGACTTAACTCTTCACGACTTGTCTATGCATTGTAAGAATTTATATGAGTTATCACTTGCCGGAAAGATGATGTGTTATGGTTCTCTTTCACATATGCCTCCCTTCTTTACAATTGAAGATATATGCATAGGACTTAAGAAATTGGCCTCTCGAAAGGCAAGTGATCTTCAATGTATAAAGGTTGAAATGCTCAAATGGACGGGAAAGGAAGCACATATATGGATAAGCGATATGTTTAATGATGCATTGCAACATGGTATGCCATACGATTGGACTACAAATTGGATCAAACCTTTACATAAAGGTGGAGATATAAATAATGTAAACAATTATCGAACCATCATGGTTGGCTCATTAATGGCAAAACTATTTGGATGTATAATGGAATCAAAGATAAGTGTATGGGCTGAAAAAAGTGGTAAGAGAGCTTATGGACAAGCTGGCTTTTGGAAATACCATAGCACCATTGATCACCTTATCACCCTTCGAGTATTAATGGAGGAAAGTCACCTTAGAGGTAAAGGTTTATATTGTTGCTTTGTAGACTTCAAGAAAGCTTTTGATATGGTACCTCGTGAGCATCTTTGGAGGCGAATGGAAGAACTTGAGGTGCCAAGTGAATATATGCTTGCAATTTCCTGAATTTATGAGAAGGTTATATGTTGTGTGCGCATGAGAGATAAACTTTCAGATTTTTTCAAAAGCACTATTGGTGTTAAGCAAGGATGCCCACTCTCACCAACACTATTTGGTCTATGCATTGATGAATTGGACGGATTAGTTACCAAGTTTGCAAAGGAAGAATGTGTTGAAGAAGTTGTCATTGGGAATGTTGTGATTATGCTTTTGCTATATGCAGATGATGTAGTGCTTTTTGCAAATACTTTAGGAGATGCACAAAAGCTTATGAAGGCATTGGAAATTTTTTGCATGCATACTAAATTAAGTGTCAATAGCTCTAAAACAAAGATTATGCTTGTGAAGAGCCAAAAAAGAGATAAACCATGCATTACGTACAACAATGAGCCACTTGAATGTGTGGAAAGCTTCAAATATCTTGGCCTTGAAGTTCCTTCAAATCATAGATGGAATGAATGTGCTACGTGCCGCTTAGAGGCGGGCAAGCAAACATACTATGCATTTGAGAACACATGCAATCTGGGAGATATTAAGTGTTGGGTCCTCAAGAAATATCTTTTTGACACTTTGGTGACACCGGTTCTTCTCTATGGGGTGGAAGTATGGGGCGGTAACATCCCTAAATCTATGTGGAAAGAGTTTCTTACCAAGTTTCTACAAGTTAAGAAACAAACACCCTATACCCTCCTCCTCCTTGAGACGGGATCACTTCCCATTGAGATCATGGCCATGGAAAGGGTTGTTGAATACATGCTTAAGGTTCAAAAAAGTTCCTCACATCGACTTCCTAGAATTGCGTGGGAAGCAAGCAAAAAGATCCAAAAGACACATAAAAGCAAAATTTTGTGTTCCGGTTGGATGCAAGATATAGAAAAATGGTTTGGTAGATGGGATGCGAGACACTTGCTTCATGATGCATCATTAGATTCCTCTGTAAATGAGGCATTCTTGCAACGCCAATGTATCATGACATGGGACAAATGTGGAGGCTCACGCTTCACACATTATACTACACATGTTGCACCTAACTACAAAACCATATTCTTTGCGGAACGGGGAAATCGTACACATCCATACATGTTAGAGCCCATACCGTTATCTGCCATTCGAACCATTGCTTCCATGTGACTTAGCTCACATGCATTGCGATGTGAAACAGGGCGTTGGGGTACAAGTGATGAGAGTGGTCGGTTATGCACACTTTGCCGTAAACAAGTTCGCGAGTCTGAGTATCACACTTTGATACAATGCTCTGCCTTTGATCATATTCGACCATGCTTTCCACATCTCTTCGATCGAGCCCAATCTTTGCATGAATTCCTCTCACAACCACAATGTGCACTCTCGATTGCAACATTCATTGGTAATGTTCTTGAACATCGAGAGTCACTACTCACTTTCACACGTATCACGTGAAATGTAATATTTTTGGTCTCATAGGTCATATTTGACCTCCGAAGACGATAATATAATCTATCTATCTATCTATCTCTCTCTCTCTTAGCACATATGTTCATCTCGAACTGTCAGTTAGTCTCCCTCCCTCTCTCTCTCCCTCCCTCCCTCTCTCTCCTCCCCCCTTCTACTCGCTGATTCCCGAGGTTCGTACCTCTTCTCCTCCTCTCTGTCTCTCTTCTACCTTCTATACAGGTGTCTGCAGACTCCAAACACGTCACTGCTCGTCCTTCGTACCTCCTCTCCCCCTTTGTCTCTCTTCCACCTTCTACATAGGTTTCTACAGACTCCAAGCACATCACTGCTCCTCTTTCGTACCTCCTGTCCTCCTCTATGTCTCTCTTCCACCTTCTGCATAGGTCTTTCAACCTCTCTAGGGTTAGTTGCGTTCTCTCTCCCTCAACTGACCTTGTTCTCCCTCACTGTTAGGTGTTCTGTGCTCACCGTGTCCTAACGACATCGACCTCTGCTCTGCTGGTCGTGTCCCCTCTACTGGTTCTGACCTCTGCTTTGCTCTACCTCCAGGTGTTCTCAAGTCATTGTGTTCCCTCTACCTGGTGTGTCTGTTTGCTTGCAACCCATGCTTCAAACGTGTCCCCTCTACAAGGACTTCAGAAAGGTAATCCTGCTATCTGCAACCCTAACGACATTTGAAAAGGTAATCCTGCTTTAGGCTTACCTTCACATTCTGCTACATGTTAGGGTTTTGTTGTTGTTGTTAGTGTTGTTCTCCGTTGATCATTTCAGACACTTGTACATGCATATGCTTGAAATTGAGAGTGTTTTACATGCATATGTCATTTATTGCATGATTTAGAATTCGGTACATGTTGACATATTGGAAGATGGTTCTATGATGGTACGTTGCAATGATTTTCCATGGTTTAGCATGTATATGTTGTGTATCGGGAGTTGTGATTGCTGAAAAAAGACAGTTTTGATTGATCTATTGTTATTTACTATTATTGTGTGTGTGAGGTGAAGAAGAGAGATAAGACTCAAATGACAAGGAAGACACCCACGAAGACGAAAATGGTCAAAGAAAATGTCAGCACGCCATGCAAGGAAAGAAAAAGGACCCCCATCAAAGAAAGTACGATGACCCCCACCAGAGGGAGGTTTAAGTTGTCAACATCTCAGGGCAAGAAAATGTTCACAAACATCCTTCGAGGTAGAAAGTTAGGATGGGGATATTTCCTTCGTGGACGACCTGACACTTATGAAGACGTAGACATGTGGATGATCAAAACATGGGGCTCATCACAACCAGAGACAAGGAGAGGTTTTCACCTCACTCAATTGAAGAAGGATTATATCATTGAACTAAAGTCACGATATGAACAAGTTTATGATACAAAACATATCCTAAACAATGAGGTAGGAACTATTTTTGCACGTGCATTTGCATGTGAACTCCATGGTGGCATTGAAGTTGATTGGGAAGATTTTGCTCATCATCGATCATCACATTATAGAGGGTCCTCAAGTACCAACAGTACTATGAAGTCTGAGGATACCTGTCACATTGAAATCCCAACTAGGACATCTGTGTTGACTAAACAGATTGCAAAAGAAAGAGTTACACTGACAGAAAAACATGAACAACGATTGTTGCGTTGCATAGCTTCCATGAAAACAAGAATGCAAGCGCTGCTCACCGATTTGGAATAAGTTTCATCTAGTGAGATGGCGGTAGAGAAACAATTCACATCTATATCGAATACATACGAATGGATAACAACAACAATCCAACATTCTGAAAACGATGTGTTGAAAGAGGAGTTGAAGAAGGAGCTGACAAATATGGGCACTCAACTAGGAAAACAGAAGAAAGATCTAGACACATGGAGGTAATCTCGTTCTGAAATTGATGATAAGTTATCAACCTCAAAAAGTCACTCTGAGAGCTTGACATGTTTGATGAAGGGTCTAAAAGATAAAGGTTTAGATCCTCTATGGCCAGAAGTAGTTGAACATCCCACTTGCAATGAAAGTACCATTACAAGAATTATTGTATCAAGGTAATGGTTTATATTTTTACAAGTTGACCTTCTATTGTATAAAATATCATCATTGCTAATATAGTGTATATTGTTTCTCGTATTTGAAGGTGTGTATTCTGTGGCCTTGGATTCAAGTTTGAGGCCATGGATGTTATCATTACACCATGCTTGCACACATATCATTGTTTATGCATTAAGTACCATTTTGAGAAAGAAAATATATGTTTACACTGTAAAAGTACAGTTGGCGCCGAATGGTACTTAACTTGGGGTTTGAAAGTACATTCCTATGGTATGTGATTAAGAACATATGTAATTTTTATACTATGCTTTTATAATTTTAACATTTGGTTATGGTCTTATACCCATGAGTATTGTTCCTTGGTGATAATTTTTACATGATTTAATACTAACATTACTGATTACATTGTATTCCTTGGTGATCAGTTGACAATGTGAATCTTATTTAGTACTGAGGATCTTAAATGTTTAGTTGTATAACTTGCATGTGCACTAACATTATTCATTACATTGTACTTTCTGTGTCCACTTGGCTTAGGCTCTGGATGACCGAACAAATAGGCATGAAGGTCTAGGTTTTTTAGTACTAACATTGTTCATTACATGAAATATGTAGGTCCAGGTGGTTGTGTAATGTGCCCTCAAGTTCCTTGTTGGAGGATTCAGTACTAACATTACTGATTACATTGTATTCCTTGGTGATCAGTTGATTCAGTACTGATTATTTAGTACTGAATGTCTTAATTGATTGGTTGTATAACTTGTATAAGTACTAACACTGTCCATTACATTGTACGTTTTGTGTGCAAGTGGTTCAGTACTGTTCTCTCAAGTTCGTTGATTGATGTTTTAGTACTAACTTGCTGATTACATTGTATCCTTTGGTGTTCGGTTGATTCAATACTGATTATTTAGTATTGCACGTCTTAAATATTTAGTTGTATCACTTGTATGTGTACTAACAAATAGGAGAACCAAACAAATAGGCTCTGGATGACCAAACAAATAGGCATGCAGGTCTTTTGTTTAGTACCGAACAAATATCGACAACATGTCCAGATGGTTCTGTATTGTGTCCTCAAGTTCCTCTTTGTTGTTTTAGTACTAATATTACTATTACATGCATATTCCTTGGTGATTAGTTGGAACAAGACTGATTTTTTAGTACTAAAGGTCTTAAATGTCCACTTGATTTAGTACTGATAATATTTATAACATTGTCTTCATGTTAGAACTATGTATGATTATAATATCAATGTTGTTGTATCAAGCAATAACACACCAGGGAAGGTAACTGACCAACCAGCCCCCGCGCTACTACGTACAGAGTCTACTGCAAATTCCAAAGTCCATGGTCATTCCTTAGTGGTAATAGAGGAAATTTATGATGACGATGAATGTATGAGAAAGGCCATTGGAACAGTTGAAGACGTGTTGCTTCAAACAAATTCTCCTAGCTCGACTCCCCTTGACTGTGTGAACGGTAATGCTAATTGTGTGAACTTTTAATGATGCATTGTTGCTATACTTCTAATTTCTTATGTTTCTATCAAAGAGCCTACAAAGAAGCGTAATGCTACAAGGAAATTGTATGGAAAGGGGAAGAAATGCAGAGTTCATTGTAGTGGCGGGTCATACAAATTCTCACAAACTTTGAGGGCCGTAAAGTTAATGAGTTAGACTAAGACCACGTGCTTTTGTTGTTAGACAAGGAACAAACAATTAATGAAAATGGAGATACTGATTTAGAGCCACAACATGAAGAAGAATTTATCATCCTCGCAGGTACATGTTGTGAACCCTCTTATATAATAGTTATTTTGACCATATCACCCAAGTGACAATAATGGTTTTGGTCTATTAATATATAGAAAGTGATGTAAAATCTTGGCATGATTCAGAGCCCCAACCTGAGACTGGTACCATCCCAAGCAATAATGATGAGTGTGATACCAATGCAAACCAGGTCTTGCAGCACATGACAAACACAATCATCTGCAAAGACTCATCTTCAAAAGTCCCAGATGGAGATGTAACAATAGATAAACGATTGTCCCTTAATCTAGTATGTTAATTGATATGGCGAGGTTCCTTCACTTTGTAAGAATGTGAATTGATATTGTTCTTGTTATTTAGGAATAGAAGAACATGGAGATTCCCAAATAGCATCAGATGATTTAGGTAGTCTATGGAGCAATCTTGATTTTTCAGACTCAAATAGCACCACACATGAGGAATGTGAAATCACCCAAGAAGAGGAGCTGAAGAAATTTGACAATACCGTAAACATGGGGCAAGATTGTATCATTAAGGAGATTGTAGCTACCACCCAAGAAGAGGAAAAAGGTGGTACTACGAATCACATGTCTTACCAAAACACTGAAGTAGCTTGCACTTGGAACAAGACTGTACAAAGAACCAAGCGTCTAGCTTCAACCACGAGGAGTTTGCAATGAAGATGGCAACCTCCCAAGAAGAGGAACATGTTTGTACTACGAATACCGTGTTATTGTAGAACACTGGTTCTACCCATGAAGAGCAGATTAATGCTAATACTATCGACAACATCTTCTTGGAAGTGTGTGCGTCTCAGGCAATTCCAGTAGAGCACAAGGTTCCCTCAAGCTTGCCCCCCCCCCCCCCCCCCCCCCGATGATGAACTGCCACTCAGTAGTCTACTACCTCATGGCTTTAAGATGAAGAAGAAGAAGGGTGTTAAATCTGAGAAGAGTGTAACAAAAAATAGGCGCATTACAAGATCTAGAAAAAACTAAAAACAAAGTTTTTTGTATTTAGATTGTTGTTTGTAATTGATTACCATATGAGCAAGTTTTTGATTAACTGCTTCTTGACACTGTTTTGGTTTACTTATCCTGAATTTGAACTTGATACTATTTGAGTACTCATCTTAGTGACTAATTTAGTACCAACTTGATATGCAATGTACTAACTTTGATACATATATTTGTAAGAATGTGAATTTGATACTATTTGAGGTCTCATCTTAGTAAGAATGTCACTTTTTATGCACACATATGACACTGTTGCTTGTTATGGACACATATGAGACTCCTGTCTTGGATATGTCTAGGTTAGTAAACACTTAGCACAATATTAGTACTATATTTTAATGCATATGAACATGGTATGTATACTTGAATGAACCATTGTATTAGTACTAGCAATTAACATGTTCAATTTGTTCCCTCATCTAGTCAACCACACCCTCATGAGTGTACCACACACTAGAAACATGTGTGGAATCAACACTCCTATCTTAGATATCTCTAGGTTAGGAAACACTTAACACAATTTTAGTACTAACCAAAGATATTTTTCACCATAAATTGTATGTAAAAGATACATACATATCTAAACAAAACACCGAGATTAAGAGCTTTGTCATTTCAAACTCATAAGAAAACCAAAGATGATATATTTCCACTCATTTGTAGGCCAGAGTTTACAAGACATGCGAATGTTACATATGAACAGTGCTTTCCATTCTAAGAATTAAAGAGGGAGACCTCCCCCAATATGTGTTCGTGAACCTCTTTCGGGATCTTGTAGACAGTGTTGTATCCCTTAACCTTGTGCTTTTCCTAACTCATAGTGAACTTGATTGCGATGACAGCGTCAACAAAGATTATTGCAGTGGGTGCATCTTTTAATAATGCATATGTTGTCACGCTCTTACGCGCGTGCGTTGTCGTGAAGATTTTCGGCAATGGTCTGAAAATCGCATAAAACATACGAAATCGAGTATGAATCATACAAAACAATAATAGTGGAAATACTATTTTAAATAAGTTTAATATCTTAGTACAAAAAGATGGAGGTCTTCAAGAGCTTTCGAATGCACTTTACTACATAAGAAACAGACATCTAAGTGTAAAGTTATGTGGGTATAAAGTTTTGCAAAAGAAAAAGAGAAATATAAAACTGTGAAATATCCCACATAGATAGAAAAAGTTTAGGCTCCAGCTATATAAGAAGATTGAGATCCATCATATTTCATCTATGTGTGAAGAGCACATATCAAATAGTTGGACTTGGGCCACTTTTGTCTAGCTGGACATATGTGGCTAACTGCCCGAAGTGGCCCGTGAAGAAATTCAAACCGACTGATGACAGAACTGGAAATTGGATGGATCCGACAGACTGATGAACGGCATCTGGTGATCGGTGACAGGTGACCGGATGGAACCGGCGACCGGTGAACGGCATCCGGCGACGGAACTGGAAACCGGCAAGTAGCAACAGGCCGGTGATTAGCAAGCAACTCGGGATGCGGACCGAACCGCATCGGGATGCAGACTGGGCCGGACCAAATGTTACTCGTAGGAGTTGTACAGGTATAAGGGTAAAACACGTTAAAGGGGTTGTTCGGTATGTGTAATGTTTATAAGTGTGAGGATGAGTATGTGTGTGCACATGCACAATTATGTGCATGTGACAAGAGTATAACGGTCGTCTCTTTTGTAACGGTCATTATTTACCGTTACATTATGTATTATATAAACCCTTGATGGGGCAAGTAATTGGATATACATTTTTCCCCTCTCACATTGTTGTGTCATTTCTTGTTTTCACTCTCCTTCTCTCTCTCTCTCTCTATTGTAACCTCCTTGGGAGGGGGATGAAGCCATTCTAGGCTTCACCCCGCCACCCCAACAACACTTTTGGCATGCCCGGTGGGACGAACTCCCTTGAGAAGAAGTCACTCTCTCCCTCTCCATCACTTAATGACATCGAGGTATCCTGAGAGGACGGTGAAATATCCTCCATAGAGGATATAAAAGATGAGATCAAAAAAGTTAAAGAGGAGGTTAAAAATAACATAGAGTTAGCAAAAACGGGTTGGGTAGATGTGGTTAAAAGAAATAAAAAAGAAATAAAGGATGAAAATATTGTTAATGCCACCCTCGAAGAGGAGAAAATGCATCAGGCCCGATGCCTAAATGTGCGTGTCACTGGGCTCAAGGAAGGTGCATCCCCGGACGAGGATGCACAAACACTCAGGAAAATGTTAGGGTACACAACGACCCTACCTATCACCAAAGCTTGGAGGGCCGGACGCGACACAACTAGGAAGAGAGCCTTAGTTCTTCAATTTAAAGACTTAGACTCTAGAATCACTTTCTTTAAGAAGAGACCAATTCTTCGAGGATTGGGTGGGGACCCTATCTATCTCGATGAAGACCTCACCAAGATGCAAATTGAGCATCGCAAGAGTTCTATGCCAAAGGTTATGCAAGCTCGTAAAGAAGGGCATCACGCCTTTTATTGAGATGGGCGAGTGATCATAAATGATCGCACTACTAATTGACGGCGTGTGGCCCATGTGACAGAAAACACACTTAGGATGACCTTATGGTATTGTAACGGCGCACTCTGGACACACCCCGGCCACCTAGAGGAGATATTAAAGGAATCAGATATAGTTTGCCTAGTAGAAACACACCAAAGCCCAAATAGGGGACTCCCACAAGTTGAAGGATTTCGTTGGGAGTCGGATTTTAGACAAACCTCACGTCGATGCACTACCAGGGGATCTAGAGGTGTCGCAATATTGTTTCAGAGGGAGCTACATAATAGGATAGAAATACCGAGCACAGACCCAAAAGCTCGTTTTATGTGGGTGAAAGTCTCCACAAGCAAGGACAAGGCAGTATTTTTCGCCATTTGTTACTTCCCCCCGAAAGGCTCTCGTTATAATCTGGTTGGCGAGGCGAGATTAGTTGATGAAGGAGTTCCACATGGGCCTTCCCCATATGAAACTCTATCGGATGACATAATTTGATATTCTTCCCAAGGAGAAGTATTCCTTGTAGGAGACTTTAATGTGAGAACCCAATCCCGACAATGCACAATATTTCAAATGAATAGAAACCTAGAAATGGTAAATGTTGATCCTTTAGACATAGACACCACACGTAGATCAAAGGATCAAGGTGCGGACGCCACGAGCTTTGGCCATCATTTGCTCGAACTTGGCAGTCGGCACCAGATGGTCATATATAATGGTTTAGCCAAGTGGCCAGATTCGGAAGAGTTCACATGTTTCCCACATGGAGGAGGGGAAAGCACAATTGATTATCTAATAGGACGCCCTGAAGCTACCCACATGATTAACTCCTTCCGAGTGGCCCCATGTCCTATTGGCGCGGACCATAGTTTCTTATACTTTGAGCTAAAATGCGATATCTCGAACGCACCAACTCTAGTCAACAATGCCATGACATCACAATACATTTCACACATGAACTCTCTGACATATATGCTCGACATGTTCAAGCCCATCTCTCCTCCCTTGATCCCTCCCTACCTTTAGAGAGCCTTAGTACGAAACTCACACACATCCTTCACTCTGCAGTAGTTAGCAGTTTCCCATACACAAAACACTCCAATCAAGGTAAAGTAGGATCTATGCCACAAAATAGATGGTATGATGAGGATTGTAGGTCCTTACATAGAAAACTTACAATATCGCAACTCAATGGTAGTATTACCTCAGTACAAGCTCGTAAAGAAATGTGCAAGATGACACGTCGTAAGAGACGAGCATGGGAGGCATCCCAATATTGGGAACTCTACCATATGCTCATGAATAGCGATTGTGCCACTACATGGAAGAGATTACAGGAACCAAGACCACAAACACCCATCGAAGATCCCGAAACTTGGCACACTTATACAGAGAGACTTTACCAAATCCCAAACCAACCACCCATTCCAATGCCTTCTACACCTCGACCTACTGTGGGGACACTCTTCACGACCTCTAGGGTCACGAAGGTCATAAAGAAATTACAACATAGGAAGTGCTAGACCACACAGGATTGCAAGTAGAACACATCATATATGCGAGAGAGTGCCTAGCTCCCTTGCTAACTCTAATCTTCAATCACGCCCTCGTAGAGGGTTTTCCACCACAATGGACCATGAACACAGTGGCCCCCATACATAAAAGGGGGGACCCCATGGACCCAAATACTTATAGGACCATTATGATAGGTCATACCCTTGCTAAATTATATGGTGCAGTAATGGAGGCAGAGCTTAGCGATTATATGGAGACCTTAAATCTTCGTGCACCTGAACAGGCTGGCTTTAGACAAGCCTTCTCCACTATTAATCATATCTTCACACTTAGATGCTTAATTGACCAGACTAAGGCTCGCAAGAAGAAACTATATTGTTGTTTTGTGGACTTCTGCAAAGCCTTTGACACGGTCCCTAGAGAGCGGTTGTTTGATAGTCTTAAGAGCTTGAGGATACCAGATGACATGGTTTGGGCCATCTACGCACTATATGAACAAGTGTCCGGGTGTGTTCGATGCCCAGGTGGCATATCTAATAGTTTCACTAGCACTATTGGTGTAAAACAAGGTTGCCCCTTATCTTCGACTCTTTTTGGGATCTACATTGATGAGATCACAGATTTTATTGCTCATAAGGGAGGCAATGGAGTAGTCCTTGGGGATATGCAGGTGCGTATCTTGCTCTATGCAGACGACATAGTTTTGCTCTTTCAATCCGAACATGACCTACAAAGGCACCTTAATGCCTTAGATGAATTTTGCACACAACGAGGATTGGTAGTGAATCTAGGGAAAACTAAAGTCTTTATCTTCCACACGTCGGCCCAAGTTAGAGCTAAGTGTCACCTAACTATCTCCCATAGCCCAGTTGAGGTGGTTGGATCATATGTCTATCTCGGAGTCACTTTCAGTGCCCGCTCATGTAAATTTTCGATGACACAACCAGCGAAGGATAGACTTACAAGAGGACATGCATCCCTCTCACTCCTCGAGAGACAATGCCCCCAAGCATACTTCCAAGAGCCACGAACTAAAGGGTGGTTCTTTGACTCATTAGTGACTTCCTCTCTCATGTATGCATCAATGGTTTGGGCTCTAGGACTACCATCTTTCATGTGGACGCAATTAGAGAGACCATTGGTGATGTTATCACAACAACTCCGAAGCAAATCATCGGTCCCACATGACATTATTAGGGCTGAGTTCACTCTACCCCCTATGTTAGTAGAAGCACTTTTTCAACTTGTAGTCTTTATCCAAAGGATACATAACCAACCACTTGATAGAATATCCCATCAAGCCTTTAAGGCTTCTTGAGCACTGTATGAGTCCGACTATACTAGATCATGGTATGGCATGATGGTGAGTTGGCTTCTTGCCAACGGTCTAGAAATTAATAACCTCCCCCCCCTTAAGTACGACCACACGACTAATAACACTTTAATCTCTCATGAGGACCGTAATAAAGTAATACGCCAAGAAATATGGAAAATTTATACTCGATATAAATGGATCACCCCACTAGAGCCACTCCCATCTAAAATGTCGTACTATAAGGAACACTTTATGCACTTCTCTAAGTTAGGTTTTATCATGCGACCAAGATATCTAGATGTATTCTTACCACATGCGCTAAGGGTTGCCATTGGTCAACTTAGAATATCATCTCACCAACTTGAGATTGAGAATGGACGTACTAATGGAGTCCCTAGGGAGGAAAGGATATGTAGGTTATGCCACATAGAGATAGAGGATGAATACCACCTATGCCGAGATACGGGCAAAATACCAAGACATACTTGGTTCCTCTCCCACCCTCCCTAAACTATTAGATACACTAGATATAAAGAAATTAGATAGATACATCTTAGAATTGAAACAACACAGAGAGAATAAGTTACAAAACGTTGATAATAATGTTGCTAATGTTTACCAACATGTAACAAATGAAGTTTTTCAGGAACAGGGGGAGACAATGAATGTCGACACACCTGCATCACTCGGGCTTTTCCTTGATGAAGCAGAAAATCAAAGAAGAACCAAACGCCATTGGATGCCGGGTTTCAAAGCAACTCGATGAGATGTAGAAGCAATAAAGAAAATAAAGGAACGTGAACTACACCGCCTAGAAGCCATGGCTAGGGCACTCTATGCATCGGGACCATGGGTCACACCCACACCAAAAGCTTTTGACCTCCCACTTCTTTTTGAGAGACTTGGGTGGAAATGAGATTAGGCGTAGTGCAAAGTTTTGTACACTACTAGAACTCTCTTAGCTTAAGCTATTTTCTTTTATTTTAGTTCTGATGATTGGATAAACACTCATTTTTGTTGTAAACCAATTGTCTCATGGGCCAAATTTGGCCTTAGAAGACGTTAATATATATCTTTCTTTCTTTCTTTCTGTGTCAGTATCTGTGTTACATCGTTCTCGTGGCCTTAGAAGACGTTAATATATATCTTTCTTTCTTTCTTTCTTTCTGTGTCAGTATCTGTGTTACATCGTTCCGTTGAGAGAAAGTTTATCTTGCATTCTCCCTCTCTAAGTATTTGTCTATGTTTACTTCCTGAAGGGAAAAGCTTTACGTCATATCCAAGTCTATCTATCCCTTACTATCTCTCTCTACATCTTTGTGTCTGCGTATGTGTAAGCTCTGTGTGTGTGGGTGTGGAGAGATAGAGAGCTCAAGTTTTGGCGCCATTGAGTCGAAGGAAGAGAAGAAGAAGAATCATCCACCATGATGTAATAGACACCTTCTGCCTATAAGAGACCTAGACTTCTCCTCCCATTCTCTGTGGAGATAACGTGGAGGAAAGTGTAGAAGAAATGTCAGTGATAGAAAACTATGGTTGCCACCACCAACAGATCCACAAGGTCTTCCTTGTGCACCTGCGTTCCTCTCCTATCATCATCATCACCAACAAAACAAACAACCATCATCGTCTTCTTCCTCTGCAGATCATCAACACCATCACCATCACTGTGACGGTGATGCCCTGACTGCTAAATCAGTGTAGATAAAGAAGAAACAGCAACAGTAGAAATCTCGGAAGGTGCAGCCTGCATAGAAACCCCGGACTACTATGAGAAATCTCTGAACAAGGGCCGTGGTGGTGGAGGAGGTGCGTGCGTGCTCATCAATGTCAATGCCATATTCATCCCTACCCTCCTCCTCGATCTCTTCTTCCCAAACCCCCATTCTCTCACCCCTAACAAATCTCATGCTCTTCTTGTTGATCATGATCACGATGATCATGTTTCCACGATTTCAAGATCCAACCCTCTCATCAAGCTCATTGGCATTCAGACTAGCCTTCCGCTTCCCTCGTTATGGGAGATAGTTGCTCAGATTACAATCTACTTTCTGTTGGAGGATTATGGTAACTATTGGATTCATAGATGGCTTCATTCTAAATGGGGATACAATAACATCCACTACATGCATCATGAGTATACTGCACCCATCAGCCTTGCTGCTCCTTACACACACTGGGCGGAGATTTTGCTGTTAGGGTTGCCTTCCTTTGTTTGTCCTGCTTTGGTTCCTGGTCACATGGTCACTCTGTGGTTACGGATCTCCCTTCGGCAGCTTGAAGCCATTGATACACACAGAGGCTATGAATTTTCGTGGTCACCAACAAAATTTATTCCATTTTATGGAGGATCTGAATACCATGACTACCATCATAGATCATTAAAAGACCAGGTACCAGACCAGATGATAAATTGGATGCTGTCGCAATAGCCGTCACCGCCATTGTTGCCATCGCCACCGCCACCATCATCGCTACTGCCAAAATCGAAATGATGGATGTCCACTGACTAGTTCAAAACTCCAAGAGTAACAAGAAGCCAAGCAAGAGCTGAGATGAAGAAAAGGAAAGAAGACAGAAAGGAATAAGAAGAAGAAGAAGACGAAAGTAGACAAAAAGAAAGGAAAAGAAGTAGAAATTAGAAAGCATGGAGGATGAAAGGAAGAAGACAAGAAGATGAAAGCAGATGGTAACAACTACCTCACCACCACCACCACACAGGAATCGCCAGACAGACAGAGAATAAAGGAAGAAAGAAAGAAAAGCAGAGAAGCAGAGACTTAAAAGAAAGAAGGGCATCAGATGAAATTTCAATAACTCAAGGGTATGAAGAGAATATTTCAAAAACATAAGGGCAGAGAAGATGTTATTTCGAAAATTCAAGGGCCAAAAAAAAAATTTCAAAAAAAAAACTTGAGGGTAAAATTTTTTAGAGACCAAGGGTACAAAACACAAAGCTCAATTCACATGACGAAACCGAAAAATACACATACATGTAACAGAATCATGAAAGGCCCATGCCGCAATGGAGGAGCCAATTGGTGTGTGATCCAATTGAGCGACATGATGACCGAACGAGAAGGTTCGAGTCAAGCAATGCTCCGATCGAAGTTATCGATCGTAGAGTTATGATCCGGTTGATGGATTTCCGACTGTTGAGACAACCGATGGAGTTTCGGTCATTAACAGTTGCCATGGCGACTGGGTTCACCGTGCGATGCACTGTCCCACGAGCGTGCCATGTGTTACCCGTAGAAGTTGTACGGGGCGGTATAAGGGTAAAACACGTTAAAGGGGTTGTTCGGTATGTGTAATGTATATGAGTGTGAGGATGAGTATGTGTGTGCACATGCACAATTATGTGCATGTGACAAGAGTGTAACGGTCGTCTCTTTTGTAACGGTCATTATTTACTGTTACATTATGTATTATATAAACCCCTTATGGGGCAAGTAATGGATATACATTTTTCCCCTCTCACATTGTTGTGTCATTTCTTGTTTTCACTCTCCTTCTCTCTCTCTCTATTGTAACCTCCTTGGGAGGGGGGTGAAACCACCCCAACAACACCAAACAGATACAAATCGGACGGATCGATAGGGTCGGTGTTTTAAAGATATTTGGTCCAAAAGATATTTGGTCCAAAAGCCTAATACTATTTTGTGCTTTAAAAAGGATGTAAGGAACACTTGAACCATGCACCTCCAAGATAAGAGGTAATAGACTTCTCACTAGGCTATGTCATTTCCTTAGAAATGTTTTTCTTATCATTATAGATTTTATATAAATTCTTATATTAGAGCTTGATTGAGTGACATGTGATGCATAAGCGCCAAATGGCAAACGTGCATCACATGCATTGTATGCATATCTTGTACCCTCACATGCATCATATGCATGGGAGCATCTATAAAAGGATGGATGAAAAAAATATCAAAAGGGTGCTATGTATTATTCAAAGAATTTAAGAAGAAGAAAATTCGTTCTTCAATTCATGGTGTATCTTATTCTTAAATCTAAAGTCAAGGGTCCAATCTCAATCTCTCACTATCTCTCTCACGCCATATCAATCGCTCTCGACCCAAAGTCAAGCATTTAAATCTCTCTCTTTTAATCTATCTTAATTCCTTTCTCGCTAAAGCTAGTGCAAACTTCGAGTCCTTCCGGTCCAGAACCCCAGCGGTTCCGCCTCGTGATCCGCACATAGTGACGAATCTTCACGACAACGTGTAGAAACAAGGACTATTCCGAACACGTATAGGAAGCCGCCGAGGACAAGAGAGGAGAGAGAGAGAGAGAGAGAGAGAGAGAGAGAGAGAGAGAGAGAATAAGCGCGCAACACCGACTCAGACCACGCCTCGTATGTATAGAGAACAAAGTAAGGGAAACACACGCTACACCGGCAGAAATTCAAACTCTCGCATCCTTATATATATGTATAGATATGTATATTTACAAAGATAGATACAAACCCTGCTTTGAGCTGGGCTACGCTCAGAACAGACACGAGGTCTCAACACGCACCAACGTCGAAGAAGGAGAAGAAGAAGAACACAAACCCTAATAGAGCTTTGCCACCATGGCTGCGGCGTCCCAACTTCTCAAGAAGGAGAAGAAGAAGAACACAAACCCTAAAGAAAATTACTAACCCTAGACAAATTCTTAAGGAAATAACCCTAGACCAAAATGGTATACCCTTATGACTCAAAATGGGCAACCCCTTCACAAGAGAGCCCTCCCTTCCTTTTATAGCCCAAGGAGGGAGGGACGTTACAATGTGGGATAAATACTCCCCCTTATTCTATACACCGTTTTCCTACTATACATTTGCACATGTTGCACACCACCAACTTGCCCATTCCACCCCGGTTTCACACTATAGCCGGAAATCTTCATGATATCGAACGCCCACCAAACCGCATATCCATCGATATGTGCCAAGAAAGGGAAAGGGTTAGAGATTTCGGCGACGGTGATCAACCGGGTCCTCCGCCTTACCGGCACCCGATTGTCTCGCCGACTCCTTACCAGCCCTGATCCGTCTTGCCAGTTCCTTGCCGGCCCCCTATATCCGGCATTCGCGCCTTCTTCCCCGATCAGTCCTCCCGAACACCGTTGTCGATCTGGTCACTCCTTCTTTGTTTGCCGCGTAGGTTCTTCGATCGCACGCCGGATTCCGCCCCTTGCATACCGCGTGTGTTCCATCTCCGGTTCAATCGTCTCCTCATCTCGAACACCTCGTCGTGCCGACTCCCTCCGTTCCATGCTTGCCTTCCGTAGGTGCTGCCTATGTGTTATCCTCGTCCTCCAAGTGCACGTTCGTTCTTCGGTTCTTAGGTGACCCCATTACGCGCTCCTTGTTCCTTCTATGGTCGTCGTGCCCTCTCGTTCCCCGCACCGTTGTGTGCCATTTTCCGCCTTCCTTGTTCGGCACCGCCTATGCCGAACGTTGTCCCGTACTCGTGCTTGCTTCGGCCCTCAATGGCCACTCGCATGTCTCTTGTTCCGCTCTGTGTTTACCCCTCACCGGCTTCCTTCCGAAACTGTAACAAGGTAGTAAGGGTTCGGCCCTCATCAACTCCGGTCTTGCCGGCTCCCGGTCCGCTCTTCCTGCATCGACGATTCCCGTTTGCTGACGCCACCATCCTTCTCACTTGGTCTCACGTTGCCACGTCGGCTTGAACTGTCGGTGTCTCCGGATTGGTGTGAGGATCCCATAGGACCGGTTTTTCTTTCTCTTCTCCCGCCTTCCGCATTGTCTTCCGACCGGGTCAATTCCCGACTCTCCCCTTTGTTTCCTTGCCAGAAGGCCCAGTTTCGGTTAGTGGCCGCCTCACCGGCCCGATACGGCCATGCCCGCTTGTTCTCTCTTCCCGTCGTCCGATCACATTCTCCTGCCGCCACCATCCTTCTCTCTAGGTCTCACGCCAGCTCACGTTGCCGACTTCTGGAGTCTCCCGATCGGTGTGAGTGTCTTCATGGGACCTCCCCTTTGCCGTCTTTTGTTGCCCGCCTGGCCGCCGCCACTGTTCGTTACTCTTGGTCTCACGCCGGCTCTCGGGTCGACCGCCGGAGTCTCTAGAACCGGTGCGTGTAAGGTCACGGCAACACCGCTTGCCGTTTTCCTCTTGCCGTAGTCCTGACCTTTGCGTTGGCCTCTTCTGTTGGGCACGCTCACTTGCCGCCACCGTCCTTTCCTATAGGACTCACACCGGCTCTTGGGTTGACCGCCGATCTGGTGTGAGGATCTCCGTAGACCGACCATCCGTAGTCCTTTTCCTTCGTCCCCTTGCCACCACCATTCGTCACTCTAGGTCTCACGTCGGCTCTCGGGCCGACCGCCGGGGTCTCTAGAACCAGTGTGAAGGATCCTCCTCGGGCTCGTCGTATCTTTGACCCTTATCTCAGGTCTTCCTTCTCCGCATGTCAAGAGGGTGGCTTGCTCCACACCCTCTCCTGTGGTACCGATGTACCGTGTTCCGGCCTACATCATAGGCCTGCTTCTTCCTCCCTTCCGGATCGATTATGCGGAAGCCCACTTCGCCCGGTTCTCGTCTGGGTCCGTCCATCACTGCGCATTGCCAGGTCCCGTTCTCCTGCCGCCACCGTTAGTATCTTGGTCTTACGTCAGATCTGATGCCAACCGCTAGAATCTCTAGCCCAGTGTCGCGCTGTTACGCGCGTGCATGTAAAGGGTGGGACCACAGGGGTCTTGGACCGAGGAGTAGCTGAGAAATAGGAGAACGGAAAGGCAGCGGACGCACTTGCACATACACAGACGCGGGAGCACACAGGGATCACAGTCCGACAACACAACAATGAGACGACTACAGGCCGGCAAGGCGAACACCGACGCTTGTTCACTCACATGCAGAAGAGGGAGATGGAGACTCTGCTGGAAGCACACGGGCGTTCCACGGAGCAGAGTCAGCCTCCCAAAACCTTGCGCCAGCAAATACAAAGAAAGAAGGAGGAGAAGAGCTTGGTCCCAGTCCGACAGCACTTCGTCCTCGACAAAAAGCGATCCCCTCTTTTTTTTCATTCCTCTCCCTCTCTTTTATAGCCCAAGGAGGGAGGTCGTTATCATTCGTTACATCATATTAATTCTTTGTCCTTTTGGACAGAGATACACCTCGATTCTCTCCTTATTGAATGCGTGCTACCTAGGATTTCACCTCAATCGACTTGTACCTAGCTACTTACTATACAACGAAAAGTGTGCTTACGTGTAAGGGCCGGTTTACACATGCTAAACTCGGTTTCTGCCTAGGGACGGTTTTCTTCACGACATCCGCCCCCACCTAACCGCGCATCCACCGGTATGCGCCAAAATTAGGCTCTTGCCGGAGAAAACTGGTCCATGCTCTACTCGTCCTCCGGGTCGTCATCTGCCTCGGACTGCCCGTCGTCGCCATCCACGCTTTCCAGATCCGGTTCGCAGTCGTGTTGTTTCTTAAATGCTTTGACCCTCTTCCCCGCTACCGGTATCGCCATCCTCGTACCGTTGAGCTCCTCAAGATGGTAGGTCCCGTTGTCGTTGGCGCCTGTCACCGCGTAAGGCCCGAACCACCTCCTTGCAAACTTCTGCGTCACCCTGTGCTGGTTGTCAAGGCTGCTATCATACACCAGGACCCAGTCGCCTTCCTCGATTTTCTTCGGTCGCAGTCGGTGAGTCCAGTCCAATTGCTCTTTGTTCTTCAACCTTGCTAACCGAAGCTTCTCCGCGGCTCTTTCCACGTCCTCCGACCTTCGCTCGAGCTGTCGAATCCGTGCCGCTAACAGCTCCTCCCGGCTCATCTCATCTCTCCAGTCCACCATGGCCCATGAGGAGATGGTTCGCTCTGTTGGCATGATCGGCCTCTATCCGTACATAAGCTCTGCCGGCATGAATCCGGTTACTGAACTGTGCGTAGTTCGGTCCGCCTACAAAGCATAAGGTAGCAGTCGCCGCCAGTTCCCGACTCAGCCTTCACACGCCCGTACTAGCGCTTTGATGATCGGCCCGTGTCCACGCTCCACCTTCCCGTTAGCCTCCGGAATGTACGCTGTGGTGAGCGAGAGTTTAACCCCTAGACGGTCAAACAACTCTTCAGCCTCTTGCGCGTCCAACTCTCCGCGGTCAGCCACGATCCTCCCGACGCACCCGTACCGACACACTACCTCTTCGATCAGGAACCGGCATACCGCCGCGGTTGTCTTGTTCTGCAGTGCACGACCTTCCACCTGGTTCGTTAAGTCTTCCCGCGCAAGCACCAGATACCGCATTTGTCCCACCCCCATCGGCATCGTCACCAAATCCACCATCCATTTGAAGTGGAGGGTCAGAGGGTAGGTCAGGTGAAGCTCGTCCCGGTGTCGGACTACAGAGTGCATCTGACAGCTTTCGCAAGTCGTCACGAACCGAGGCACGTCCTGGTACAGTCCCGGCCACCAGAACTTCCCCTTTAGCTTCTCAAACGTGGCCCATGTTCCGCAGTGTCCGGCGCAGGGACTCTCGTGGTAAGCCTCCAACAACTCCTCTTGTTCCTCTTTCATTGCCACTACTTGGAGCGGGATGCTATCCCTCTTCTTCGGGTGCTTCCATATGTACACGTCCCGAAGAAAGAATCGGTACGCTTTCTTCTGGATCCGGTTGGTCTCTTCCTTTGTCCACGCCGCATCCGGTGTCATTGTCTTCAGGAGCCCGCCGATCCGGAGCCACTCCTCGTCATACTTGCTCTCGTCGAATTCGTTAAGCGCCGGAGTGCTCCCCTTTCTGGTTGTCACGTATGCCGCCTCGAAGAAATCTACGCCGACTTCCTCGTCCTCCGAAACCATGTCGTCCTACTTGTCGAACCTCGCCCTCGAGAGCATGTCGGCCGTGGCATTGGCTTTCCCGGAAATGTGTCGTATCTCCGGATTCAGGGACTTGATGTACGTTATCCACTTGAGCATTGCCAGGTTCGGCGTCGTGCATCCGGAAACCATGCCGAGGATCGACAGGCAGTCCGTCTCGATTATTACCTCTGTCCTGATCAGGTAGTCTTTATCGGCCTTCACCGCCGAAACGATACCCCAGAGTTCGTGTTTAACCTGGGCGTATCCTCGCTGTCGCTCACTGAGGACCTTCGCGTCGAACCGGATGGGGAACCTCGTGCCAACGTCATCCTCTTGGTTGATCACCCATCTGATCCCGGTCAGACTCGTGTCTACGGTTACGTAAATCGGAGTGTCTTTGCCGTAGACAGCCTTTCGGAGCGCTGGTGCCGTGGCATGTGCTTCCTTCATCTTTCGGACTGACTCCGTATGCTCGTCTCCCCACTTGAATTTACGCGCTTTCTTCAGCAACCCATACAGCGGCTCCGCGACGTGGGCGTAATGTGGGATCCAGATATGGTAGAACGCGCATGCTCCCAAGAATCTCCGTACCTCCGTAACCGAATTGCAGTCTTGCTTCATCGTGGAGATGGCTTCCACCTTGGTCGGAGACGGTTTCCGACCGTATGGTCCGCATAGGTGCCCGACGACCATGATCTCTGATTGCCCGAAGGCCGATTTTTCCCTGGAGAAGGTGAGCCTCGCACCATCTAGTCTCTGCAGCACCTTCTCGCAGTCATCGATGTGAGCCGCCACGAAATTCCGACATCTGTCCGGTCCGATCGTCTCGTCCTTTTCCTCCACCGGGCATCCCCTGATCAGAATGTCGTCTAAGAATGGCATGGTGATGTCCGGGATACAATCCCTGAGCACTTTGTTCATCGCGTTCACCATGTGAGCCACCGAGTTCGTCCCTACTTGTGGTAGGGTACACATCCGCACTAGGCCGAGAGGAGTCTGCATCGTCGTAATGTCTCTGCTCTCCACGGCTAGTTGGAACTGATCGTACCCTGAGTACAGATCACCAACAAAGTAAATCGACCTTCCGGCGAAGGCCTCCGTGAACTCGTCTATGGTCGGTCCGATTCCTGCATTCCGAATGGTCACCTTGTTGACCGATTGCAGGTCCTGAATGGAGCGCAACGTGCCGTTCTTCTTCGGCACTGTAAACCACCGATTCGAATACGAGGCACTCGACGGTTCGAGGATGCCCATCTCCACCTTTTGCTTCAGAAGCTCCATCAACTTCGGGACATGAGCTCTCGGCACCGGAATCGGTTTGAGATTCCATGGTACATGCGGTACCGTGAAGATCACCATTGGTTCGACGATCGTCGGGTCCACGCACCCGATCTCCTCCGGCGAGAACGCGAAGGCTTTCCCATGCCTTCCGAGCATTCTCCGAAACCTATCCTCCTCGGCTGGCAGTAGAAAGCCACCCCCACTAACCTTGAGCCCCCGTAGCGTTATGTCGGTGAACTGGTGCCCTATGCCAGCCGGATTCCGTAAACTTGGGTCCGACGCGACCCCTTTTATCTGCTCCTCGCTGCCCTCCGGCAAGGGTGCCGCGACTGGCCTCACCTTCCGGTCCACAGTCTTATACTTTGTATGCACGCGGGCCGTCCGATCCGACCCGATCCTTTCCCCGAAGTCCGCGATGACTTCGTACATTCCCATCGAACTAACCGGAACGGTTCAGTCTTCTCTAAGGTCTTCCCCGATCACCTTTCGTAACTCGCCAAAGGTGTCGTCAAAAGAGACCACCTCCACGGCGCCGCTGATCTCTTCGTTGGGGGAGAGGCCTCCGCATTCCCTGAGCTGCTCCTCCGCTCGCTTCCTTTCCCAGCCACTGACGCCGGTTATAGTACAACCCCCGCTGTCGGAGAACCAAAATTTCCTACCTATGGTATAGGTCTTCTTCCCTACTGTATATTTGTGGGGTTTTTCCGGGGTGTCCGGACTATCGCGGCCCCACACCTTGATAGCCCTCTCCAAAAATCCCCTCGGGTTTCGCCTCCGAGGGTCTCGCGGTTACGCTCATGGTTTGGTTGCACCGTAAGGAACTGGACCGAGTGACGCCCGTCTTGGCTCTTCACTCTTGCATAGGCCGAACCGTTGTCCAGCACCTTGGTCTCCATCTGTGTCGCCGTGATGTATGGTTCTCCTAGTCCGGATGTGAGGACGTCTCCTGCACGAAGAAGTGCTGGTCAATCTCGACATCGTCGATTTTCACCCGTACGTTCGGGCAGGCTCCATGTAGTTCTTCTGTGGCGCGCGTCGCTGCCCGTATTTTCCAGCCGTGTTTGGTGTTGATCAGCCATTTCCCCTTCTTGTAGAAGTCCATGGACATCAAGTTAATTTCTGAACTGTGGTCCACCAATGCCACCACTGGCTCCTGGACATCCCCGATCTTAACAGGGGTCTCCGTGGTTGCTCTGGCCTAGTACGGCCTCGAATAGTGGCTTTCTGCCAACTCGTCTTCTAGCGCCACATCCTCTATGTGCGTCGTTCGCACTTCCACCGGCTTCCTCGGCTCTGGCTCTGTCGACAACCTCTTCCTCTTTACCAAGTCTACAATGGAGTCGTGGAACTCCTTCTTGGCGATCCCGAGCACTTCCCTCAGCGACAACTCCACTTTGCTGTCGAGGATACGTTCCTCTAGGACCTTTCGCAGGTCTGTGGTCCTTACAATTTCCGTGCTCAACCGGTACCCGGCCTTCTTGGCTTTATCCGGTGTGCCGGTCGCACCGGCCTCATTCTGCCTTTGGCCGAATCGGGTCTCATACCGTTGCGAGAGCCCGGCCCCTCCGGTTTTACGTACTCGCTTGTCTTCCACCAGAGCCTCGTAGTTCTGGCATGCGGCTTCAACGAAGCCCGTCTTCTCTTCGACCGGGTCACTCCACCCGGTTACCTCCCGGACCCGTTTTTTCGCGCGGTCCGCTTCTTCTTTCCTTAGCCGCGCGCCGGCGAGGCCTTCCAGCATCAGTGGCCAGAATCCGGCTTCGTCCGTCTTCCGGGCCTCACCACCTGCAACCCGGATCCTTGCTGACGCCGAGTAGTGGACGGTCTCCGCGTGGCGAGCCGCTGCTTCTTCCATCATCCGTTTCATACCCCCTCGCCCGACATTCACACCACATTGGCTCTCATTGCCTCGGCGAAGTCCCCGCAGTCCCTCCGGACGTGGCCGACTGCGTCACACCACAAACACCGGTTTCCAGCCAGAGGCCTTCGGTCACGGGCCTGTTCGCCGTCGTCCCTCCGTGCTTGTGCAGTCTGGAGGTCCTTTACCATCCTAGTAAGCTCCTCTAGAGCTGCTCCTCCGCTCGAGCCTCTGACCATGTCGGTCGGAGTTGATCCGGTCTCGAGCCAGTTTCAGGTCTCTTCCCTTCACGTTGGTGGGGTTGGCTCAAGATTCCTTGCTGCTATAGAGCCTGCCCCCGTTGATCCTTTATCGACCCACTCTCGTCGTTTGTCAAAACGGCCACAAACTCTCTTCACCACGGCCCAGTCGGCCGTTAGCTCATCATCAGTGTCCAGTAGGAGACCCACTTGCTCCCGGTCCCTCGCATCCACCGACTTAATGAACAGCAGGACGCGACTTCTGTCTAGTACGGTCCGGTCGAGTGCCGAAAGACGCGCGAAGCGTTCTTCGAACTCCCGGAGGAGTACTCACGCGTTTCTCCCCTTTTCGGGGGTCTCTACCCATTCCATGAAATTCTGTTTCGAGAGCCAAAGCGCGTCGTCAAGCCCGTATTTTTCGAGGAGCCGACCTTCAAACTCTTCCCAAGTCCAGTTCTCAGCCTGTACCTTGAGCACCTTGGCATGGATGCCCGGCATCGCCACCCGAGGGAATCCGGTCCGACGCCTTTCTTCCGGAATGTCTCTCATTACCATCTCGGCCTAGTAGGCCTCCAAATAGCTCGTGGCGTCTTTCCCACCGAACCGGCCTATCGTGCCGACGACCGCTTCAATAGCCCTATCGAGGGCGCCTGCGCCTTCACGTGCACTCACTATCCGATCCACAGTTGAAGCCATGCCTTCCGCGAGATCCGACCCCCTCATCTTTCTATTCCTCTGCCGCTCGTTCACGTCGGGTTCACCAAAGATGTCGCGTTGTTACGTGCGTGCATGTAGAGGGCGGGACCACGGGGTCTTGGACCGAGGAGTAGCTGAGAAGGAGGAGAACGGAAAGGCAGCGGACACACTTTCACACACACAGACGCGGGAGCAGACAGGTATCACAGTCCGACAACACAACAATACGACGACTAGAAGTCCATGTATATGAACGCGTATGTATAGAAATATACAAAGATATATCAAGACGGTTACAACTACAGGCTGGCAAGGCGAACAATGACGCCTGTTCGCTCACATGCAGAAGAGCGAGATGGAGACTCTGCTGGAACCACACGGGAGTTCCACGGAGCAGAGTCAGCCTCCCGAAACCCTGCGCCAGCAAATACAGAGAAAGAAGGAGGAAAAGAGCTTGGTCCCAGTCCGACAGCACTTCGTCCTCGACAAAAAGCAATCCCCTCTTTTTTTTCATTCCTCTCCCTCTCTTTTATAGCCCAAGGAGGGAGGCCGTTATCATTCGGACAGAGATACACCTCGATTCTTTCCTTATTGAATGCGTGCTACCTAGGATTTCACCTTAGCGGACTTGTACCTAGCTACTTACTATACAACGAAAAGTGTGCTCGCGTGTAAGGGCCGGTTTACACATGCTAAACTCAGTTTCCACCTAGGGACGGTTTTCTTCACGACACCGGTGTGAGGTTCTCTGCTTCGTCCCTTGTACTTCTCCCGGATTGGTCGTCGCTCTCTTTGTTGTGCTCCTGCCTCCATCTTCCATCTCTTTCGGTCTCACGTTGCCACGCCGGCCGAACTGTCGAAGTCTCCGATCAAGATGTGCGGACACCGATTTTGTAACGACTCTCGACGACTCATCCGCAGGCTCCGACCCTTTTAGTGGTGTCGGTGGAAGGCATCCGCTCTATGCTCAATCAAGCCTCATCTGGGCTTGATTCTCCAATGTCCGGAGATTCGGCTCCTATGCCGATCCTTCTTTCCGATTCCCGACCTTTGCCCGGCCGATCTTTCTCCCCATGTAAAAGAGGGCGGTTCGTCCCACACCCTCTTCCATGTCGGCACCTTCATGCCGAACCTTGCCCCAGTCGCACGATCCACGTCCGGATCGTGCTCCACCCGAATCGGGATACCGACCAGTCCAATCCCCGGCCGGTTCGACTTCCGATTTGGCTTCTTTCGATGCCAGCTCTCATTTCCTCCTTCCTTACCGCGGCTCCGTCCCCGACCTCCTCGTAGGCCATTTCCCATCTGTCTTCGTTGGCATCATGCCAGGACTCCTCGCTTGTGCCTTCCATCTCTCCGGTCTTATGTCGGCACACGGCTCAATTGCCAGAGTCTCCAGAATCCGCATGGAGGGCTCTTCTCCGCTCCCGACCTCCTCCTTGGCCGGTCTTTCTCCGCAAGTCGAGAGGGCGTCTTGATCCACACCCTCTCCCATGGTACCATCATGCCAGTCTTCGGCCTCTGCCTGGGCCATGCCCGCCTCGTCCGGAAGGTCGACTAGCTTTGAGTCTTCAGAATCCGGTCGCGTGCCGGATCTCTCTTCCTCCTCAACCATCGCCTTCAGAGCCTCGAACGCTTCCCGGATCAAGGCTTTGAGATCGAGCTTCGCCTATCCTTCTTGATGCGTGCTCGCTTCCTACCGTGATGACACGCCGTCACACGTTATCTTTCTTTTTCCCTTCGCGGACCGCTCCTTGTCCAACCGTCAGCACACTCGTTCGACTTCGAACCAGTCCTTAGTAAGGCCATTCGCTTCGTCATCGACTTCGAGCTCAATCCTGATCGCCTCCCATTCTACTCTTTCAATCGACCTAACGAACAACAAGACTTTGTCCACCCCAACCAGACTTTGTTCCCGCTCCGGGAGTCGTGTGAAGCGCCACTCGAACTCCTAGAACGCCTTAGTTAATCCATGGTGGGTCTTGGACAATGCAACCCACTGGTCGAAGTCGTGTCGTCCCTGGCTCTTCTGACGTCCTCCATATGCCTGCAGGAGCACCTTTTCGAAGGCCTCCCACGAACTATGAGCTTCTCGGAGCTCCTTCACTTCCGCGTGCATACGGACAACGACGATCCGACAGAAGAACTCTAGCCTCAACGCCTCGTCTACGTCTCGGACCATCCATTTTTGCATTGTAGGCTTCCAAGAAGAATGGGACTTTGTCCCCGTTAAAACGGTTGACTCTTTCGACCACTCACTCGATAGCTTGCTACGCCGCTTCCCGTCTTGTTGTTGCTCATCCAAACTCCCTCACCGCTTCGACAAAAAGTTGTGCGAAGTCGTCTTCTTCCAACTCCATTCTCCCTTGCTGCCCTTCACGTCGGGTTGTCGCGCTCTTATGCGCGTGCGTGTAGAAGGGCGGGACCACAGGGGTCTCGAACTAGGAAGAGATAGATGCCGGGAAGCCGACCCTGTCCGGTCCAACTGCAGCAGTTGTGGTACAAATCGGGGCTATTCCGGACACGTACAGGAAGCCGCTGAGGACTAGAGAAGAGAGAGAGAGAGAGAGAGAGAATAAGCTCACAATATCGTTTCACTGACTCAGAGCACACCTCGTATGTATAGAGAACAGAGTAAGGGAAACACACGCTATACCAGCAGAGATTCAAACTCTCGCATCCTTATATATATGTATAGATATGTATATTTACAAAGATAGATACAAACCCTGCTTCGAGCTAGGCTACGCTCAGAACAGACACGAGGTCTCAACATGCACAACGCCGAAGAAGGAGAAGAAGAAGAACACAAACCCGAACAGAGCTTTGTCGCCATGGCTGCGGCGCCCCAACTTCTCAAGAAGGAGAAGAAGAAGAACACAAATCCTAAAGAAAATTACTAACCCTAGACAAATTCTTAAGTAAATAACCCTAGATCAAAATGGTATATACCCTTATGACTCAAAATGGGCAACCCCTTCACAAGAGACCCCTCCCTTCCTTTTATAGCCCAAGGAGGGAGGGACATCACAATATACACCGTTTTCCTACTATACATGTGCACATGTTGCACACCACCGACTTGCCCATTCCACCCCGGTTTCACACTATAGTCGGAAATCTTCACAACAACGTGTTCTTGCATTGTGGTAACTTTGCATAGTAGTTGCCATACACGTCACACTCACCAACGTTGAACATGTTGCCCAAACCTTCCCTCACGACTTCTTCCAATATTATATTTCCTTGCTTGCACACCACAATGTAGTAGTCTTCAAAATCTTCATTTTGAGGAGATTTGAGCACTGCAAAATGATCTCCAACTTCCAATAATACTGCCAAGTCCTCACATTGGTTGTAGTATACAATATTGTCTGCATGTTCGTCTTCCGGGATATCCACACATTGTTCAATCTCAAGCTTCTATAGCTTCCATGGCTCTACAATTGATAGATTGGTGCATTCATCCCAAGCTTCATCTAAACACATGGAACAAAAGCACGATAAACTGCGGAATAACAATCGTGTTGTGTCCCTGCAACTGAACCCTAAAACACAATGTGTCTTGCGCGTCCCTTTCACAGTTTTACAACCATACGATTTACTCCTATCCACCTCATTAGCACCAACCTCAATAAACAATCTATTCTTACCATCATCTGACATCTTCCATGTCAGCCACCCCACAACATCATGTGCATTTTGTAACTTCACACCTTTATTATCCAACTGTTCATTTGTAAGAGCACGCTTGATCACAACCCCCGTGCCATCGTGCTCTCCTTTTCCATGTCCAGACCCGAAGTAGTTCCATTGCATCCTAATGTTTGTGAATGAGAAGTATCTGGGTGTTTTGCATGACAGTTAGCCAACAAACAGAGTTAGTGCATTACTAGAGCTTACATCTCTTAACATGACTTAAACCAAAATTTCCACTAATGCATGAGAGAGGACAATACTAAGTTATAAATTAAAAGAAATGAACGAGAGTGGATAGTACTAAGCTATTGATTAGTACTAATGCATGAGAGAGGACAATCCTAAGTTATAACTTGGTCTTAATGAACAAAGTTGGATAGTACTAAGTTAATAATTAGTAGTAATGAGCATAGTTGGATAGTTCTCATGCTAATAATTAGTACTAATGTTTGTACTACTGGGCCATGACAATCATAAGTTATAAACTTGTGTTAATGAACAAAGTTGGACAGTACTAAGTTATTATTTAGTACTAATGCACTAGAGAGACCCATCCTAATTAGTACTAATGAACAAAGTTATAAATGAGTAGATGACTGAAAGAAGATAGTACTAAGTTATTCATTAGTACTAATGCACGACAAAGGACAATGCTAAGTTACAAATTAGTACTCCTGCCTGTGGGATGACACCACAAAGTTATCAATTAGTACTTGTGAATGCGGGATCTGAGTACTAAGTTGTAAAACATAGTCAATACTTGTGCATGTGGGATGATAGTATTAAGTTGTAAAATAAGGGTACTTTACAAGGCGTTGAACCGTAGTCAGTACTTGTGCATGTGGGATGATACTACTAAGTTGTAAAATAAGGATACTTTTCAAGGCTTTGAACCATACATACAAAACTTACACCATAATTAATACAAACATTTCAAGACAGTACTGGTGCATGTAGTAGGAGAATTACTAATTGTATTTTATACAAACATTTTTTATGACTGTTCATATAATATTCGTACTAGTAGGAAACTCAAGCAATAGATGATGTACTATGAAGTATTACCACAATAGACTTCTAGTTATAAGTACCAATCATATGGATCATTTCCTTACCTTGCAATGAAGTAGGACCAAGCCGCCTTAAATTGCGAGGCAACACCATCAGACCAGACCCAATGGCAATAAAAGTTAACACCCAAGGATAATAAATTTGCGTGGTGAAGCTTAAAACAATGTTGAACAAATAGCGTATCATGCTTTTTGTCATCTAAAATATAGAATATTGATTTCTTATTTAAATCACCATCTTTTCTCTAGTAGAAAATATGTACAAGTATTGTACATTGGTCATTGTACCAATGCATTGACTGAACCTCATTTTGAACTTTAAAGGTATAGTTCTCTGCAAAGTCAATAATAGATACCATAACATCCGATGGTAAGTTATTTATGCATTCCTTGAACTGTGAATTTTGCCAATAACTCCTAAAGTTATGTGGAATGAACTCCCCGAGTTGCTTCTTAAACTCTGAGACAAGGGTAGCAACACATGTCTCCTTATATACTTCCTTGATATGCTTACTAATGAGACCCTTACCTATATTTTCTGTCACATACTCTAAATATTTCCATTTCACAATATGACAATTATCCACGTCAACCTCCTGTATACAAAATAATGGTTGTAGGCAAACCTTACATGTTCTGACAAGACATGTACGATTATGCCACTCAAATGACGGTTGTTTTTCACAAACAAAAGACGTCCATAACTCAGAAACAGTTGCATAAGTCATGTTTCGCGCATTACATCTATTACCACTCCCATTTGGTGTACATACCTCACAAGTGCAAACACAGCCATCCCTGTGTATACCCTTAGAATCAGTACGCATATTGTTCACGCCAAGCCTTAACATGTCCATTTTAATGTGGTACACACAACAACATGTGTTCCGCGCCTTTAACTTTCTAACAAAAAATGGTTTCAAACCTTGGAACTTGTGAAATCCAAGATTGATGCTAAGATGTTGGTCTTTGATGTTCATGAACAATTCAGCCTACATCACTCAATAAATAGGTAACATTAATAGAAGCATTTAGTAAACAACAAAATATTTAAAACCAAATAGATAAAAATTTGAATTACCTCAGTCATCTCCAAGAAGTGTTTTGGGTGAATCTGGTACCTACCCCGACTTATACGTTGTCTACATACATCTTTTTTATTAGGTGAGACACGTGTGTTTTTTGCCCAAAAGGAACCCACTTCCTCAATAATCTCATGAAACAATGCTTGACATCATCGTCTACAGCCTAACCCCAACTACTTAAATTGATTTGATTGTATATTTGTTCGATGCTTCCTCAAGTTCCTTCTTTGGATACTAAGTGCTAAGGCAACTTTAGTATCACTATTTTTTTATTTTTTTGTACCATTTACAACCATGTGAAGGATTGCTCTCTTTGCACCAAGCTTATCTATGCTCTCTACCCCTTTCACTCTTCAATTTCCTCTGAAACACATTGGTCCCTAAACTTAATATTCTCCATGTCTTCATTCAAAAGTTGATGGTGCAACACTTTAGAGATAATATCCCTACGATCCTCCAAGCTAAATCTCTCAATTACTTCTAGTAAATAACGGACTATGTGAAGAACCACCCATCTCTTGCTCCTCTCAGACATAGATTTGCTAAGGGACACCTTGCTCTCCTCATCGACGACCATTGTCACTCTCATATATTCCAGCACCTAATTTCTTGTTATTTCAACACCTAATTAATCAGAATAAGTGCTTAATACATTGTAAAATCAACATAGTTAATACCCCATAGCATAAACATCAACCGGAAATCAGATAAACATTTGAGAGTTTGCCACAATCATATATTCCTTTTCCAAAACAATTAACGTCTAAGAAATAATTGCATCAATTAACTTGTTGTTTGAAATACATAAGTTTTATGACTCACAAGATGATGAGATGCATGCATATTATTTACATCATGAAGTCTTCTTAACTAGAGTTTAAGACTAAGATAAGTATAACATAACTTATGTTATGCATGAGTTCATAACACAAACACTATTCATTTACTTTTTCCATCAAAAACACCCCCATCAATGAAATTCAAATCCGTTGATTCTTCAAACCATTTATCAAGCCTTATTAATAGATTGGTATTCATGTTAAACGTTTCAACCCATATAAAACCTTAACATGGATCAATTTAAGACTCCCCTGAAGATTGCTAGAACATAAAAACACAATTTATGTTTAGCGTTTTCCATTATGAATAACTTATGTCAACTCAAACTATATATTTTGCTGCAGGAGGCTAGTCATTTTACAAGCCCAGCCTGGATGTTGCTAATCCATCATATCATTAAAACATCCACAATGATCAGTAAAATGACCAAAAGCACTTGGTTGAAACCATTGGTCAAAACATTACAAACTCCAAATATGCAGGTTCTAACCACTTGGCTAACAAGGCTGGTGTAAATATTTCAGATTCATGTTATCATGTCATGTTTACATTATTTTAAGATTCCTATTTAACATTAATATTCATATGTGCCAATTTAAGATTGCTAGAGTATACATTCAATTAACAGTACTGTATAGAAATAACCACTTTATAGAAATAGGTGCAGACATACAAAATGAAAGAGAAATGGAGAAGACATACCGATGGAAGGAGAAGATGGGGAAGATGAGTGATGCAGAGAACAACAAAACGACATTTTGAGTGCGCTGTGAAGACCTGAGTTGGAAGGCAGAACACCAAAGTGCACTGTGAAGACCTGTGTTGTCTCAGTTGGAAGGCGGAAGAGGCGACGCCTGGGAGAAAAGCCAAAAGGATTTAATGTGGCGTCCTAAATTAAAAGTGAGGTGGAAAGAGCCCCCAAAACAATCATGAATACGTAGCAACTGTCCCCCCACCCATTCCCTGACTTTAATGCAACGTACACCACTCCCTAAAAAGATTTTAATTATTTTCAAATTTTTTTTAATTCACTCAGTACTAACAATACTCGTGTTATTTTTACCCAAAAATAGTACTTTTTTGGTACATCGTAGCGTGCTTCAACCCGTGTGAGCTTCCCGAATCAAACAAAAATTGTACAGGAGATCCATTGATATACCTGTTTGCACGTACTAAACCATTGGGACCCAATACATAGTGAGGGAAAGAACATTGACAATTACTGAAATGATGTGTATAGACCTGAAGGACATTAGGAATCTGACCTTTATGATCTACAGCTTTAGCTTTGCTGTCGTGCTCTTTCCGTTGGAGCTTTTGACATTGTTCTTTTGTATGACCCTTCTTTCTGCAGAATACGCAAAAAGGATGTTGTCGCTTACAATCGCGATCCATGAATTCGTTGGGTGTCTTGAGTTTTCCAATGAATTGCGACTGCTTAGTCCCGAGCGCTTCGTTGGGTTTGTTGTGGTCCTTCGAAGTGCGTTGATAGCGAAGAACTATGGATCCTTATCGCGCACTATCCAGTGATAGTCTGAATTGGTGATGCCATTGACAAAACAAGCTATTAACCAATTGTCCCCTTCTAGACCCGATTTTTGGATTTGGGTTCTAGCATGGTGGACATAGTCTTCTAGCGAAGAAAATTTCCTGCTAGAGAGGTTCATTAAACCTTGAGTTGCCTCGGTTCGAGAGGGAGGTTGCAAAAATTGGCCCTTAAAAACTCTGACAAAATCTGTCCAAGTATCGAGCAATTTCCCCAAAGTTTGGAGCCCACGCCACTAGGCGGGGGCCTTATCCCCTAGTTCTCGGCCGACATATGCAATCTTCGTAATATGTGGCGTGGGATAGAGCTCAAAATGAGACTCCCATTGGCCCAGCCACGTGCAGATTGCTTCTTCGGTTCTCTCCTTTTTTTCTCCCGTAAATGGCTTAACGACAAACGATGGTTCACCCTGTCGCTCATCAGGTCTATTAGTCTCACGTTGTAAACTAATGACACGTGCCTTGAGAGCACTTTGAGATTGCCGAAGTTCGGTCATCTGTTGAGCGGTGAAACTAAGGTATTGGGTTATTTGCGAAAAATACATAGATGACATCGGGTCATTATTTTGAGCCATTGAATGATTATTTCTGACAAAGAAATAGCATAAGGTCAAACAAATAGTCATAACATCATGTCGTGATGTAAACATATCATGGGCAAACATTAATCGATATCATGATCTCACGTTAATACCCCTCTAGACGTATGAGATGAGGTTCAAGATCAGGTTACTATGGTAACACAAAGGTGTTTTAAAAACCATGGGGGTGACAAATAAATGTCTTTCCCTAATCTCTATATCGATTTTTTTCATGGCGGCTCCCCGAGGCTCAACCATGTATGTTCGCGTCATGAATAGTTTATACACGAAAAAAATGTTAACAATAAACTATGTTTCGGTGCCCACATATGTGGTTTCGGCTCTTTAAGTCCTATTACGAGGACCCCGAAGTGCACTTAGACCTCAAGTCTAAACATGTGTTATAATCATATATATCAACAATGTCGTATGGTCTTGGTCATATTTGAACTCGAGACCTCGAGAACAAATGCATTAAACACTTGAGCCAACCAAGTAGATTGCTCTTCTTGAATGTTTAATGTTTCAGGCGTATAAGAAATATGCGAGGCATTTTCCCATATATGTTTTTTTAAAAGAAACATATATGTCAAGAGTCCTTATTTCCCCCTCGTTTACTACAAAATATGTTGGTACGTTACCTATCCTCAAGTCTCGTAATTACGATGGCATATGCCAAACTGCAACCTAATGGTCAAGCCAAATGAGCCCTCTTTTTATAGTAGGCCCACGTGGCCCATCACATGGTTACGTCATTACAAATGCCTCTCGTAAGAATGATCTCATGGTGGCATCGTATCCATGTAACGAGGGAGGGATGTTGGATATGTGTGTCATAGGAGAGACCTCACATGAAGTGGGTCAAGCCCTACGTTCTCAACATCATTGTGGCTATAGGCATTTCTTTACGTAATAAAATCGAAGTCACCAACGGGAATGTCAACAATAAAAAATTGTTGAAAAAAAGGATGGTGACGACGCCATTCTAACAAAAATGTGAGGATGGCCACCAAGATCCTTTCCCCGAAAAGGAAAACATTCGATATTAAAATCATGTAATAACTTATATACACATATGTATATTATCACATATATATAATCAAATTACGTATACATGTGACCACATATGTGTATATTAAACAAATCGTTACATCAAATAGCCATAAATGATATAATCGAGATACGTAATCGAGGCATATACCTCTACGCAAACGAAACATCCAAAAATAAGGGTTCACCGTAATACGCAATTGAGGTATTGATCTCTTATGCATACGAGACCAAACGCATATCATTTACAACGAAATCGAGGTATTGACCTCATACGCATACGTAACATATGTATGTGAGCGTAATACGCAATTGAGGTATTAACCTCGTGCGCATACGACACTAATCACATATTCAAACTATGTCAAATGAGGTATTGACCTCATACACATATGTAAACATTTTATACAACCAATTAATTACCACTACAACATCATTAAATTAATGAAAACAATTACATATAGACTATACACATGATTAGATGAGAGAAGAAAAAATTGAAAAAGAATAAGGAAAGAGTTACTAAAGTTCCTTTGTTGATCGTTGTCTGGATCAAGGCTGGCCGCACATCGATCAATCACCATCAATCAACAAGACAAAAGACAACAAAAGAAACATTAGAACATAGGCTCTGAAACCAACTATTAGAGACATGAACTAATGTAAGCATAAAATAAGGATAAAAGATAGATCTAGATAGAAATGAGAGAGAGAAAGAAGGGTGCAAATCCACCCGATCACCCCCGAGCGAAGGGATCGAGACAAACTCGAGCCTCGATCGGCGTCCCATACAACCACCATGGCGTCGAATCGTACCTGGTGCTGGCACAATCGCTAAAAGAGTTGATCCACCACGAAATAGAGTCTCGATGTAGTCAACAAGATGATGAAATGAGGGTAGCTAGGCCTCTTATTTATAGCGATACCCAAGGCCCCCAGGCAAGTTCACACTTGGCCTAATGGGTTGTCTCAATCCCGAGGATTAAAAGTAATCCTCCCCTTCTTTATACTCTCGTTTAACCCTCACAATTATCCATGTGTATAGAATACTACGGTAAATTCTCACCACGGGATATTATATGGTCATGCCCGTAATAGGTGGCCTCTGAATAGAGGAGATCAGCAAGTGAAATAGTTGTCCTTTACGGACAAGCTTCGTCTTTACAATGTTTTCTTTGATCCGATTTTGCTTTGAGGTGAGTATTCCCGATGCAATGTGCCCCCCTGGAAGAATAACTTCGAGCTCGATATCTTCCTCCTCATCTTCCATGAACTTGAGTATATTGGGCTCGTCCTCCTCAGGGTGTTGCCTTTTCTTGTACTTCTTATGTTCCGACTTTATTCAGGACCTGCAGCTGGTCAACAAGGTGACCATTCGGAACGCAGGAATCGGACCGACCATTGACGAGTTTTGTAGAGGAACGCATGTCGAGAGGGTGGCTTGCTCCGCACCCTCTCCCGTGGTACCGATGTACCATTCTCTTTCGTCCTCCTCATCATCCGATCGCCTCTGGCCCGACTCCGTAATAAGCCCTTCTTCGGCTTCGATTTCCCCTTCACAAGCTCGCATGCCTCCCGTATTAGCGCTTCTAGGTCGAGCTCCTCCGAACCGTTTTGCGTTGAGCTCTCTTCCGGCGGTAGTGCGTACTCACTCGCCGCTCTCTCTTCTCCGCCGTTCGCGGGCCATGTTGTTGCCAACCTCTCCCCATCGGGTTGCCCGCATACCCACTCCGGTTTCGCGTATCCGTACGCTTCCAATAGAGCTCCCTCGAAGGACTCCCATGACTCGTGAGCTTCTCGTAGCTCCTTGACGTCCTTGTGCACCGATACGACAGCCACTTGCGGAAAATACTCTAGTCACATCGCCTCGTCCACGCCCCCTTTCGCCATCTCGGCCTTGTAGGCTCCCAAAACTTTTAGGACCTCATTCCCATTGAACCGGCCGACTCGATCGACCACCCTTTCGACGGCTTGTTGAGCCGCATCTCGCTTCGCCATCTTCCGTCCGGCTTCCATCACGATCTTTGCCATCATCTCCTCGAAGTCAAAGTCTTCTTCCATCTCCATGCTCCCTTGCCGCCCTTCACGTCGGGTTCACCAAAGATGTCGCGTTGTTACGCGCGTGCGTGGAGAAAGGCGGGACCATGGGGGTCTTGGACTAGGGAGTGACGGAGCGTAGGAAGTCGTGCTTCACTGTTTTTGGGGCATCTCAGAAGCACACCAGAAGCAGCCGAAGAGAGAGAGAGAGAGAGAGAGAGAGAGAGAGAGAGAGAGAGAGAGAGCTTAACACCGACTCACGCACACACACACACACACACACAACCCGACTCATGCCCTTATGTACAGAAAACACAGGAAAGGGGAAGCACCCGACGCCAACAACGACGCGAATATACACAGACAGATGCAAATGTATATGTATATATATATATAAACAGAAGAATACATTCCCGACATCGAGCTGGTCCAAGGTAGGTTACAGTAGTTGTCAGCTGCCAAGCCACTGTCGGGGAGCTCACGGGCTCGTCGCGCCGAGCGGGGTCTTGCGCAAGAGATGAGCTAAACCAAACCCTAAGCAAACACGAAGGAGAAGAAGAAGAAGAAACTAACTCTAAACCTAACGGTATACCCTCTAATGCAAAATGGGCAACCCTTACACAAAGGGCGTTCCCTTCCTTTTATAGAACAAGGAAAGGGATGCGTTACAATGTGGGACAAATCCCGACTTACATGGGATCGTCTGTCCCGACTTGACTACTCTTTGGCGCCATAAAGGCGCCCTCGATATTCACAGTAAATGTACACGGGTGCGTACACACGCTACACCCCGCCGATGTGGCCAATGTTTCCCGGTTTCCGCCTCTGGCCGAAATTCTTCACGACAGCGTTTGATTTGTTTGTTCTGCTTGGCCATCGGTTTGTGGGTGGTAGCCGGAGGAGAGGTTACAAGTGACCTTGAGCATTTTAAAAAGGTGCTTCTAGAATTTCGATACGAACTGGGGTCCACGGTCACTAATGATACTATTGGGAAGGCCATGATGCCAACATACTTCACACATGACAATTTCAGCGGTTTCTTCACTGGAGATTTCCTTAGTACATGGCAAGAAATGAGCCATCTTCGTATATCGATCTACGACTGTTAGAATCGCATTGAACCCCTTAGAGACTGGAATATCTATGATGAAGTCTAGAGCAATGGATTGCCACGGCTTGCTTGGAATTGGTAATGGTTCTAATAAACCATATGGATGATGCCTTGGCATTTTCGCTCTTCAACATGTATCTCAAGTCCGAACAAAATCTTCGACAAATTGTCGCATATGGGGCCACCAAAATGATTGTTGTACTAAATCTAATGTTTTAGTACTACCAAAATGCCCAGCTATATATGTGTCATGACAGTTTTGGACTACTCGAAGCCGGCAAGAACCATTAGGAACATACAAGAGTTCATTAAAGAATAGTAATACATCATGGTATTTGAATTGCCAATAGTCCATACCTGGTGGTTGCGACTGGGAACAAGATGCTCGAGAGGGATCAATTTTGCTAGAATGGCTTGGGCGAAAGCATCGGTCTTCAAGTCCTCACGTATAGTATCGATAGCGTGGCAATCCATGGGCATGCCAAAGACTTGTGTTGCTTCTAGTCGTGTCGGTCCCAAGATTACTTACTTTTGGTTATCAAAAGTTGGCTCGCTAGGACGCGGTGCTAGGTACGAACACTGTGATAATGCATCTGCCTTCCCTTGGTGCTTCCCCGAACGATATGTAATTTTGAAGTCGAAACGCGTGAGGAAGTGGGCCCACCGAGCTTGACATTGATTTAAAACACGAGCGTCCTGAAAGTAGGCAAGGTTTTTGTGGTCCTGAATACGGTGACTTGATGAGCGGATCCCTCCAGAAAATGCCTCCATTGCGTAAAAGAGTCCACTATTGCCAATAGCTCCTTATCATGAATTTTGCAGTTGATTTCGGTGGCATCAAACTTGGTGAGTGAAAAGCCACAAGATGTAGCTTCTCATCATTACCCCGTTGTGACAGAATGCTCCCCAATGCAAAATCCGATGTGTCTGCTTCGATAATGAATGGTTTTCCCGGATCGACATGAGCTAGAATTGGAGCCGATGTAAATGCCTTTTTAAGACTCTGTCGTGACTTGAGAATAGGAGAGAGAAAAACAAGATGACAGTAGAAGGTAGAGGGGGAGAGAGAGAGAGAGAGAGAGAACACTATAAATGGAAAGAAAGTTTATATTATAAGAGAGCAAGGATTACAAAGAGTAGGCTAAGGGGCTACAAACTGGTGTTGAACCGAATGAGTTGTGATGAATGAATAGACACCTGTTTATAGGTCCTTATGGAGTATTCTAGAATGTTCTAGAATATTTTAGATATTTATGATATTTAATATAATCATGGAATATCCTAGAATGTTCTAGAATACTCTAGATTGTAAAGAATACTCTAAATGTCTTGTAATAACTAATAATACATTTATTATAACTATACATCATATATGTTAGTATAATGGGTAAAGGTCTAACATATAGACCAAGACATCTTGGGCTTGAACCCTTGTAAGGCCAAAATGTATGTCGTCGTGACATTATCCCCCCTTTTCAACGACGGGTTCCACGAGTCGAAAGACAAGATTTCGAACTTGGCTTATGAGGATATTTGTTGTGAAATGCAGCAACCATTTCAGAGGCATTAGCAAGATTCTCAAGAAGTTCCCATGTTCGATCATTAGGTGTATAACCTAACCAGTCAACCAAATAATACAGTTTGTTGCGAACGATCTTGGAGTCGAGAATGGCAGCAACTTCATATTCGGAGCCATCTGAAACTTCGATTGGAGGTGGGGGAGATGTAAGACGGCCTGGAATAGAGCTGGTTGTGTACGGCTCCAAAACCGAATGAGTAGTGATGAATGAATAGACACCTATTTATAGGTCCTTATGGAGTATTCTACAATGTTCTAGAATATTTTAGATATTTATGATATTTAATATAATCATGGAATATCCTAGAATGTTCTAGAATACTCTAGATTGTTCTGGAATATTCTAGAATGTTCTTGAATACTCTAGAATGTTCTAGAATACTCTAAATGTCTTGCAATAACTAATAATACATTTATTATAACCATACATCATATATGTTAGTATAATGGTTAAAGGTCTAACATATAGACCAAGACGTCTTGGGCTCGAATCCTTGTAAGGCCAAAATGTATGTCGTGATGACAGACTCTTGAAAGCCATGTCCGCTTCTTCAGACCAAACGAACAATTATCCCTTCCTAGTAAGTTGTGTGAGAGGCAGAACAAGCTTTGAGTAATTCTGTATGAACTTCCGGTAAAAATTGGCAAAGCCTAAAAAGCATTGCGCATCTCGCACCGAACATGGAGTCTGCCACTCTACCACAGTTTTGACCTTAGTTGGGTCCATTGAGATGCCTTCCGAGGAAATGACCTAGCCTAGAAATTCCACCTGGTTGCACCCAAAACTACATTTTTCTAGCTTTGCATAAAGACCATGTCTTCGAATAAACCAGTAGATCATCCAAATAGATGATCAAACAAACATCCAAGAGATCTCGGAATATATCATTTGCCATGTATTGGAAGACTGTTGGCGCATTAGTGAGGCCGAACGGCATGACCGTATACTCGAAGTGCCTATATCTGGTGCGAAACGCAGTCTTCCATTCATCTCCTGGTTGGATCCGTCCGAGGTTATAGGCTCCCCGTAAGTCGATCTTCGTGAAGAACCTTGCACCATTGATCCGTTCTAAAAGACTTGAGATAAGGGGAAGTGCATACCTATTTCTGATTGTAACCTTATTCAAGCCACGGTAATCTACAACGAGACGAAGTGATCCATCTTTTTTCTTGACGAAGAAAATGGGTGCGCCGGCTGGAGATCTCGAATGCCGAATGAAACCATTTTCCAAATTCTCCTCTATATAGGCTCGCAGGACTTCTAGATCGGTTGGTGACAAATTGTAGATCGGTCCCCATGGTGGCTTTTTCCCCGGTTGTAAATCAATGGGGCAATCATACGGTCAATGGTGAGGAAGTGTATTGGCTTGTACTTTATCGAACACATCGGCATAATGATGATACTTCTTTGGAAGTTGAATGGTGGACTCCTCTTTAATGGTGTCTGAGGGTTTTAGTGATATTGCGAAGAGAAACATTTCTTCCTTGCGTCCTTCTTTCCGCAACTGATGTAGCGAAATGGTTGCAATCTCATGAGTAGACCCTCAGGCTTTTCGATACCGGATTTCTCTTGTTCTCCAATGTATGTCTAGGTTATGTAATTCGAACCATGGTAATCCTAAAACAATGGGGTGTTCTGGGATGCTAATTATATTAAATGATACTACACATGCTAGATTATCTAGGACAATATTAACGGGCTCTGACTCTTCTATCATATTTCTGGAAGCAATGGGAAGACCATCAATGACTACTATAGAGGCTGGACACGGGAGTTTTCTGAGTGATATCTGATGAGCTTGGGCAAAGTTCCTATCCATGAAGCAAGAATTAGCTCCGGAATCTACAAGTGTTAAGACATGTACTGGAGGGGTACTTTTAGTACTAACTATTACTTGGGCTACGAACACATTGCTAACTTGCTTAGAGGGAATGGAACCACTAATGAGCTGCACAAATCTAGAGTTTTCCAACCAAACGGCTCCTATTTTGGCTGGACTTAATCGTTTAACTCTTCTTCTAACTGACTAAGGACATCAAATTTGTTCGCTAGATATGGGCTATTAGTACTATTAGGACTATCAGATATCCCTACTCAAATAGACTCGGGTTTAGTACAATCAGAACTAGCGACTATTTGGTTTACCTGCCTTCTTGGCCTATGAGGACAGTTTACCGCATATGCCCTGGTCCACCACAATAAATACATAATCGGTTTGCTCGACGTCGTTGCTTTTCTTCTTCTGATAGCGGTCCACGACGGCGTGTAGTGTCAATTTCCATCGGAGTTGGATTACTTACTGGAAGCGCATTATATGACTCCCTCGGAAAACATTTCGCTACCACTGAGGCATAAGTAGGCTCAGATCTTGCCCTTGGTATCTAGAACTGACGTTCTGAACGTCGTTCAAAGAGGCGATTGTCGCATCTCACTGCATGACTAATTTCTTCTGTTAATGACTTTGGTTCTTCGGGAAAGGTCAAGAGTAAATCTTTGACATCGTTACGTAGACCATAACAAAATTGCTCCATTAACGCTTGATCATCCCAGGGGATATCGGGGGCGAGTAGACGAAAATTGTTTAGTAATAGAGATTCTTTTTCTAATAGCGGAGTGAACCATGCCAACGCTGAGCCACTTAACAACGTGCCTACTAAACCCACTCGTGATGCATCGGTGGGATATCGGGAAGGATGCATTTGAATAACTAGTCGTACCTGATTAAGGAACCCTGTAAACTGCGATCGCGTTCCATCGAATTTCATGGGAAGGCCGATCTTGGGTTCTTTATGAATCCCTTGTGTTCCGGGTCCTTGTTGTTGCATCGCTACAATGGTTGCTTCGAGTTGTTGCACGCGTAACGCAAGTTCCCCATGTTGTTGTTGCGTTTGCTGCTTTTCTAAGGAGATTTGTTGAAGATCCCCCAACAACTGTTGATTTTCTTGTTCCAAAGCAAGGAACTTCTCTTTCAAGCATTGCAACTCTGAGAAAACAGATTGATATTCTTAAGCATTAATAGTGGCCATGGGATGAGTGGAAAGAGGAATAAGAGATTAGTATGAAGGGAGGGAGACATAAGAGGACTAGAAATCGGTTCAAACTGTCAGGATCAGTACTAAGACAAAGAAGGAATTAGTACTAAAAGATGAGGATTAGTACTAAGAGAGATGTAGAACTCTCGAGAGAAGGAAAGAGTGAGCGAGAGAGAGAGAGAGAGAGAGAGAGAGAATGATGATAAATGATATATATTATGTGAAGAGAGTATACAATAGTAGCTAGGAGGCTTAAGACTGGCGTTGAACCGATTTGGTTCGAAATAATGCCTTGTGCCTCCTTTTATAGTGCTCTTAGGAGTACTCCTAAAGTTCCTAGATTGTTCCAGAGAAATCTAGAATATACATCAATTTTCTATAATAAAACATAAATGAAAATAATATTCTAGGTATTACAATGTATGGTCTAATGGTCAAGAGCTCGACCCATGTAGCATAAGGTCATGGGTTCGACTCTTACCATATCATGACACCTTACGCGTTGTAGGCGGACCGAATTATGCACAGTTCGGTAATCGGGTTCATGTCGGCGGAGCTGATGTACGGGTAGACGCCGATCATGCCGATGGAGCAAACAGTCTCCTCATAGACCGCGGTGGACTGGAGAGACGAGATGAGCTGGGAAGAGTTGTTGGTGGCACGAATCCGACAGCTCGAGCGGAGACCGGAGGACGTGGAACGAGCAACAACGAAGCTGCGTGCGGCAAGGACAAAGAACAAGGGGAGATTCGACCGGACTCACCGACTATGACCGAAGAAAAAATCAAGGAAGGCGACTGGGTTCTGGTCTGCAACAGACAACGAGCACAAGGCAATGCTCAGAAATTTCCGAGGAGGTGGTTCGGGCCTTACACAGTGTCAAGCGCCAATAACAGCACCTACCATCTCGCGGAGCTCGACGGAACGAGAATAGTTGTGCCGGTGGCCAGGAAGAGGATCAAGGCGTTCAAGAAGCGGCACGAGGACGAACCGAACCCAGAGGACATGGACCGGAGATCGTAAGATAAGCGCGGGCCTGTCTTCTCCAGCAAAGATCTATTCTGACGCATACCGGTGGATGCCGGTTAGGTGGGGGCAGATGTCGTGGAGAAAACCGTCCCTAGGAGGAACGGTGAATAGAGAGCGTGAACCTGCCCTTGCACGCGGGCACAAGCATTGATGAGGAGTACATAATTGGGGATAGGTCGGCTGACCTAAACATCTTAGGTGGGAAGGATTTATTGTCTGGGAAATCGATGTGTATCTCTGTCCGAAGGGATAGAGAATAAAGGTGATGTGACCAGGGTCTAACGGTCCTTCCCCGGCAACCTATAAAAGGGAAGGGAAGAAGACAGAGAGGGGATCGTGTAGTGGAGGACGAAGTGTTGTCAGATTGTGACCGAGCTCTTCTCCTCTGTCTTTCATCGTTCTCTGCAGGTTTTGGGAGGCTGCCTCTACTTCGTGGAAAGCCCGAGTGCTTCCGGTAGAGGTTCCATCTCGCGTTGTCTGTGTGCATTGTGTGAGTTGGTGTCAGCGCGTTGATCATAAATATATATTCGCCTTATTCATTGTTTGATCTTCATTGTGAGTTCTCTGTGTATTTGTGTGCGTGGCTCGGCCAGGGTTTCGTGTTGCTCCTCCCTTTGTTCAGTTATTCCCCGGTTCAGGACCCCCACAGTCCCGTCTTGGTTTCTCCTATGCGTCAGAATAACACAACAGCAAGCAAGGTAAGAAGACGCTAGAAGAAGCTGACTGCAAGGCTCGGTAGACACTAACACAACAATCCGACCTCAAGTTGAGCTTGAGGGGTAATGTTGGGCTGACAAGCTCAACCGGATCCGGATCGACTGAATAAACCAGAGCCAGATAGGTATCCATATCGGAAAGACGGATCGGATTGTAACCAGTAATCTGTTAGAGGCCTACAATCTTAGCCTAGTACATAGGCATATTCCTTGGAGAGTGTCAGTCGCTCGTATGAGCATTGAAGTACTTGTTAGTACTTCTATCAGTCCTTTTAAGGACTCGTATAAAAAGTGTTCTGTAGGACATTGTATGCAACAGAGAGTTATTATTTGGAATTGAATTTATGTTGTTCTACTCTCTCTCTCTCTCATGTACACTCTGTGTGTTGAAGCTTCCTTTAAACCTATGTTTATTCTTTGTTGCTATCCTGCTGAGTTGGTTTGTCCACAAGCTTCCGCATATTAACCTTTTCACATCGTGACCATAATCCTTAAGCGAGGAAATTTTCTGGCTAGAGAGGTTCATTAGTGCTTGTGTTGCCTCAATGTGAGATGGAGGTTATACAAAGTCTATCCAAGTATCTAGTAATTTCCTAGTAATGCGAAGCCCATGCCACTAGCCCTTACCCCCCAATTCTCGACAGAAATAGACAATCTTTGTACTATTCAACTTGGGATAGAGCTCAAAATGAGACTCCCATCGGCCAAGCCACGTAAAAATTGTTTCTTTGGTTCTCTCCTTTTTAAATTTTCTTCCGTAAATGACTTGACGACAAATGATGGTTCACCTTGACGTTCCTCTTAGAGTCTTTTAGTATCTCGTTGTGTACTATTGACACGTGCTTCTAGTGTCATGAGATTGCCGAAGTTTGAAAATCTCGTACAATGTGGAACTAAGGAAATTTTGTATTTGTAAAAAATATAACTCAATTCGGACAACCCCATGAGTAGTTCCTTAAATCCCCTCCACTTGGGAGGATGCCATTGGGTGGTCATTATTATGAGTCATAAAAATATAATGTTTGGGAAAGAAATATGATGGGTTTAGACAAATAGACATAACATAATGTCGTGGTGTAAACATATCAATCGCAAACATGAACGGATGTCATTATCTCATGTCAGTGCCCCTTTAGACATATGAGATGAGGTTCAGGATCACACAACTATGTAACACAAAGATGTTTTGAAAACCAACCATAGGTCTGACAAATGCATGTTTCCTTGACCTTTATATCGATTTTTTTATGGTGGCTCCCCAAGGCTCAACCATGTTTGTTCGTCTGATGAATAGTTTATACACTAAAAACTGTTAAAAATAAACTAAGTCTCTATGTCTACACATGTGGTTTTGGCTCTTTAATTCCTATAATGAGGACCCTGAAGCACACTTAGACCTAAAGTCTAAACATGTTTTATAGTCTTATGCATCAATTATGTCGATGTTCTGTCTTGGTCACATTTGAACTTATAACCTCAAGAGAAAATTCATTAACAAATTGAGCTAACCAAATGGTTTGCTCATATTAAATGGTTAATGTATGTAAGAGATATTTGAAGCCATGTACATGGATATATTTTCATTTTAAAAAAATTGTAGTCCCCAATCCTTCTTTATTTTTCTTTCGCCTCATTATAACTAGAAAACTATATATTCGTATGTTACCCGACCTCAAGTCTCGTCATTACAATGGCATACCATAAGGAGCAACCTAATGGTCAAGCCAACACTATACCTCTTTTCTATAGTAGACCAACGTCGCCCATCACATGGTTACTTTATTATGAATGCCTTTCATAATTATGGTCTCGTGGTGGCCTCGTAATCATGTAACGTGTGCGGGATATTGGATACATGGGTTTCATAAGGGCGACCTCGTATGAAGTGCATCAAGCCCACAAAAAAATCAAGGCACAATCAAAGCAACCAAGAGTAATAACAAAAAAAATTGTTGAAAAAGGACTGAGACTACACCTTCCCCACAAAAATGTGAAGATGACTACCACGATCTTAACTCCGAACAGGACACCATCTCATATACCAATATCATGTATCAGATTCTTAACATATACATTACATATTTACGACATGTATACGATCAAATACGTATACATGTGATCACATATGTATATATAAAAAAAGCATTAACAACACATAAACCAACGAATGATGTAATTAAGGCTTGTTACTTTATGCAAATGGAACATCCAGAAACTAAAAGTGAAATACACAATTGAGGTATTAACCTCAATACCCATACGACACACATTGCATATCAAACATATTTCAATTGGGGTATTTACCTCATATTAAATGTAACAATGCATGTACTATGCAATAGAGGTATAAACCTCATATGCATACATAATGTATGCACACTTTATATACACAAAATATTACCAATACAACATAATTGAATTATTTACATTTCAAATAACGAATTAAACATGTTTTAAAATTGGGAGAAGAAAAAATAAAATAAAAACATTTATTATTAATCAATAAAAAGGAAATATCAAAATTCTTTTGTTGACGACTTGGTGGATCAAGTCTCAAACTAACATCAATCGATCACCATTAGAAAGATATAAACATCAACAAAAGAAACATGAAACATTAGAAAGTCACTCCGATACCACATAATAAAGATTATTTCTAATGTAAGCATTAAATAAATAAAATAGATAATAGATAGTAACTTGAGAAAGAGAGAGAAAGAAGGGTGTCGATCCACACGGCAACCTCGAACGAAGGGATCGAGATGGACCCGAGCCTTGAACAACATCCCATACCACCACCATGGCATCGAGTCATACTTGGTACTAACACGCACTCACCACAAGATCGCAGTCTCAATGTAGTTGAATAATGAGTCAATGAGGATAGCTAGGTTTCATATTTATAACCAAACCTAAGGGCCCCATGCAAGTAAGGGTTGTCTCAATCCCTAGGATTAAAAGTCATCCGCCCTTCTTTACACTCTCGATTAACCCTCTCACTATTATCCTCGTGTGTAGAATACTACGTTACAAACTACCATGAGATAAATTATGGTTATGCCCATAAACTAATGTACGAGATGTTAGCTTTCATCAGCGTGGTGGTTTCAACTCTCGTCATTCAAGAAATTTATGATTACCGTAGCTTTTCGCTCGATGATCTAAAACAAGTTCTGGAAATTTGTTGTGACCTCTTCACATTTACGCAATGGGTTCTTTAGATCAGTTTTCTAGAATTTGTTTTTCGTTAATTTTCTCCCAAATTTGTGTAATTCCTGGCATCGTTGTCAGGTTTTCAAGCCGAAAAAAATTGTCTTGATCTTTGTTTGATCATGATTAACAACAAACAATAGAATTACTAGAAATAATTTTATATATATGTTTAAATAATGTATTATATAAAATCTCACAATTGAATCATTACAACTTATATAATAGGTAAATAAGATAAAAGAGAATATGATTTGTGGGTAGAGCTTTTAGGGGAGATCCTCAAGTTTCGATGCAATGTCCTAACGTATGACGATCTTATAACCTCTTGTCATTGTTGGTCTTACATGCCTCTTGATTCATAACCCCAAGCTGATTAAAATCTCAACAATGCTTCTACCTTACGTTAAAATCCAATCCCCTATAATGAGCTCTCTTGTCCTTTTTATAGGTTTTCGGAGATCCTCACATAAATATTAATGGTAAGTCTTCTTTTTGCATGCATCTTTACTTAGATTCTTCTTGTTAGCCGGTTGACAACCAAGGTCGGAGTTAGATAGATGTGAAAGGAAGTCAGAGTCAACAAGGTTCAGAGTCAAACAAGTACAAAAGTGTCAAAGTTGGATCAAGGTGTCGCATCGATGAGTCAGAAATGAATTAATATATATTTTCCCAATTAGGAAAAATAGGACAGTTTTGTTGTAGTCTTGCAGAACACAGCAAGCGTAAATCTTGAAGAGAGACTCTCGGATCACCTATAAAAAAGAGGACCGAGAGCAGTGTAATCCTATCGTTATATTTTGAATTTATAAGTTCATAGTTAGAGTATATCTCTAACGACGGTGTTCTTACTATTCTGTACTGCTATTTGTGTCAAACTCTGATTCTGTGTCTACTAATTAATTATATAAAGAATAATAGTCGATCACGGTAACTAAGTAAACACAACAGGGCTCTGTAGAACAAGTCTAAGTATAGATTATTACTAGCCATCCAATTTCCTACAACAATGATCTTGATAGAGCATTCGAGTAAGAACGTTCGACCTTTTGTGATTGTCGGTTACAGTTGTCAATTGTTGGTAGATCAACACAATATTTTGGCACCTTTTCTCTTTCTCTCTCTCTCTCTCACTCACTCTCACTCAACCCCCTTGGTACGGGGGTGGAGCTATTCTTGGCTCCACCCCCCGCCCATCAACACGGCTTTAGGCCGATCCTATTGGCTCTCCATCCCATTCGGAGAGACCGGATTCTCAACATGTTTTGTCTCCCATCGATGTTGTTTGCTTGGGGATCGGACTGGTGTTTACCCTATTGGTGGCAAACTGGGCGGAGGTAGTTGTCCAATACCTCCAAGCCGCTAACTCACTTAATGATATATGATTAGTACTAATATCTCTCTCACATCTCTCCCTTACTCTATAAGACACAGTGAAGACAAAGAATATGTTTTATTGAACACCCTCTTATTGAGAGGTCTAGCACCAACAAGGAGGAGAGATTACCTTTTATTTACTAAACCCTATTGCTAATCTCTCTTGAGCTTTTGATTACCAAAAGAAGAGCAGGCTTAGAGTTCTAATTGTTAGGAATATGTCCCTCCTATGGGAGGAGTCGGAAATCGAAGTCAAGGAAGAAGTTGGCAGTCGGATCAAACAGCGAGTCGACTAGGAGAGTCGACATGCAGAGTCGACTATAATGGATAGATGGTCCAAGTCTAGACAGTCAACACAAGAGTCGATCAGTCAGTTGTTTAACTATGATTATTATTATCTAATAGTAATAATAATAATAGTTATATTTATAAATAGCCCATACTATTTATGAGTATAAATACACCTAGGGAAAACATAAGTAGCGTTGAACACAACAAAGTGTGCGTGTACATAGTGCAATAGAGTTCGAGAGAGAGTAGGAAGAGAAAGGAGAGTGTGACTGTGAGCAGCACCATAGGTGTGTGAGACTAGACACTAAGAGCCCCGAGTGGCTAATAAACTCAGTATAGAAGATTGTTGTAACCTATTTTCTATATACATCTGTCAGAGTGAATCTCTATTTCCACGCGGTTTTCTTCCCGCTTTAGGTTTCCACGTTAAATATTGTGTAGTGTGCATTTTGTGTATATTTTCTTTTTTCACGCTATCTATTTTTGTTCATCTGTCTCAAGGATCTGCGGTCCTATCTCAATAATGGTATCAGAGCCTGAGGTGTAGAAATGGAAGGAGGTGTGTCCAGGTTCCCAGGTATGATAGTCCTAAACTCACATAATAACTTCGACTGGAAGATCAAAATGGAAGATCTTCTCATTGTCAAAGATCTGTATGAGCCCATCAACAGAGAAGAAATACCCACAGGGGTATTAGATTCTGAATGGAAACTCCTGAACAGGAAGGCGGTGGCCACCATCAAACTGTGTGTAGATGTGAGTGACCTTCAGCATGTGGCTAATGACACTAATGCCTACGAGATGTGGCAGTAACAAGACATCTTTGATGAGAAAGATAGTTTCAAGGCTGAAGTACAGAGATGGTGAAAGCATAGTGGTACACATCAACACATTCATGGGGTTAGTAAATCAAATTGCGGTAACAAAGTTTACCCTCGATGATGCTATACAGGCCCTATTGCTATTGTGTACACTGCCTCTCAGCACCTCGTGTTAAGAAGAAAACTTGTCTCTACAAGTGGTAAAGACAAGTATCTTGAACGAGGAGACAAGAAGGAAGGACAATGGTTTCTTGTCCCAGTCAGAGGCAAATGTGTTACAACATTCGGGCAAAGGAAGGAACAAACAAAGAAGTCTGCAAAGAAGGGACAAGTCCCATGCTAGATCCAAGTCCAGGGGTAAGCTTACATGCTTCTATTGTGGAAAACATGGACACTTCCATAAGGACTTTCGACACCTTAAGAAGGAAAACGGTGTCTCAAAGGATGTCGAACCCATAAAGATTTTTGAGGAGAAGGGCACTTCAGCTGTTGCTACGAGCAAAGAAGAACTTTTGTTCATTTGTGAACATGCAAGTGCAAATCTTGCAAATGAAGAGTGCACCTTGGTGATTGACTCCGGTGCATCATTCCATATAACTCCCTCGAGATAGTGCCTCTCATCTTACACAACCGGTGACTATGACTATGTAAAGAAGGGAGATAATGGAGAATGCAAGATAGCCAGCATTGGAAGTGTATGCCTGACAAAGTCGACTAGTTGTTGGTTGACCCTGAAGGATGTTCGATGCATGCCTTATATTAGGCTGAATCTTATATCGACTGGAAGAATGGATGATGAAGGCTATAGTGGTAGCTTTCAAAATGGCAAGTGGAAGTTCTGTCAGGGAAATCTCATAGTAGCTTGATCATAGAAACAAGACACATTGTATGTGATGCAAGCCAAGTTGTGCGAGGACGAAAGTGGCAGCCAACTCGAGTGGAGAGATATGGCACAAGAGGCTTGGCCACATGAGTGAGGAAGGCATGCATATCCTAGCCCGCCACCGCCGAAATAAACGACGAGATACATGACAAGGAGCTCTTAGCAATAGTAGACTCTTTTGTACAATGGAGGCAGTTTTTTGAAGGATCTCCTCATCAAGTCACTATATTCAATGATCACAAGAATCTTGACTACTTCTAGAATGCTCACATATTAAATAGAAGACAAGCTCAGTGGGCCCAATTCCTCACCTGTTTTGATTTCAAGATTACATATCGTTCGGGCAAGCAACAGGGGAAGGTGGATGCATTATCACGACGCTCATATCTAGCTCCTCGTCCTAGTGATCCGGCCTTCGACAATGAAAAGCAAGTAATCTTGGGTCTGGCACGACTTCAAGCAATGTGGGTCTCCGACACTCCATTGGATTCCCACGTTATCGATACCATACGTGAAGATTTGAAGACGGATGTTTTCGCACAAGCTATTCTAGATCAAAGCGATCCTTCTCGAGCATCTTGTTCACGATCACAACAACCAGGTATGTTGTATGTTTTTAGGGTTAGGGATGACGATTATGATAGCATGATGATAATGATGGTTGTGATGATGGAGATAAGCATTATGGAATTAATGATGACGGGATGAGCATTGAGAAGCATTGTGGGGTGGGGGCTGGTGCCTAGAATGGCTCCCACCCCCTCCCAAGGGGGTTCAACGTTAAGGGGGAGAGGGAGAGAGAGAGAGAGAGAGAGAGAGAGAGAAATGGTTATTCTATTCATTCATTCCCCATAAGGGGTTAAATAGGTACAAAAGGGTAGATACACAAGGGTGCAAGCCCCTTGGGCATTCACACCTAGTCACTCACTCACACCTCTTTGTATCCACCACACTCACATTTACATTCACACTCATAATCGTATAACATTACACATACATATCAACACATTACATCTTTCACCCTCACTTATCACACTTATCAATCACACGTATGTCTCGCACAGTAACAAGGTATAGATTATCAGCAATTTGAATGTCATAATGGAAATTTACTCTTCTTTAAGAAACTTTTGTATGTTCCCAATGGTTTGTGCTACGTTCGAATAGTACAAAACTGTCATGACATATACACCGCCAGACATTTTGGTAGTACTAAAACGTTGGATTTAGAACAACGATCATTTTGGTGGCCTCATATGCGAAGATTTATCGAAGACTATGTTCGGACATGTGATACATGTTGTAGAGAGAAAATGTCGCGACATCATCCATATGGTTTGTTGGAGCCATTACCGATCCCAAGAAAACCATGGCAATCTTTTTCTCTCAATTTTATCACAGATCTTCTAGACTCAAGGGGCTTCAATGCAATCTTAACAAGGGTAGATTGATATACTAAGATGGCACATTTTGTGCCCTGTACTAAAGAAATCACTAGTGAAGAAACCGTTGGAATTGTTATGCATGAAGTATTTCAGCATCATGGTCTTCCCGAGAGTATCATCAGTGATCGTGGACCGCAATTCGTCTCTAAATTTTGAGAGCATCTCTTTAAAATGCTCAAGGTCACCAGCAATCTCTCCTCCAACTACCATCCCCAATTAGATGGACAAGCAGAACACACCAATCAAATGCTAGAACAGTATCTTCGGTGTTTCCTAAGCTATCAACAAGATGATTGGGTAGATATTCTACACTTTGCTGAATTTGCTTATAATAATTCTATCCACTCCTCTACTAGGGTTACACCATTCTACGCTTATATCGTCTATCATCCTCGCCGGTGTGTGTTAGAAACTCTTGATTTACCTACAAATCCTAGTGCAGAGGATCATTTGGAGCAGTTACGACAAATTCAGGCAGAAATATCTACCCACCTACATCGCGCCCAACAAACACAGAAGGACTATCCGGATTGTCATCGGCTTCCATCCTCTTTTAATATTGGAGATCGAGTATAGCTATTACGACGGCACATCAAGAATACTCGACCATGTGACAAACTAGATTATCGATGGTTAGGCCCTTTCGTATTAACGGAAAAATTAATGATATTAATTTTCGCCTTGATCTACCTTCACAACTACGGATACATTCAGTATTTCATAGTTCTCTCCTGGAACCCTATGAAGACAGCACTATCCCAAATCGTATTACACCACCTCTATTACGGGCATGACCATATAATATCCCGTGGTGAGAATTTACCGTAGTATTCTATACGCGTGGATAAGTGTGAGGGTTAAACGAGAGTGTAAAGAAGGGGAGGATTACTTTTAATCCTCGGGATTGAGAAAAACCATTAGGCCAACTGTGAACTTGCCTGGGGGCCTTGGGTATCGCTATAAATATGAGGTCTAGCTACCCTCATTTCATCATCTCTTGACTACGTCGAGACTCTGTTCTTGTGGTGGGTCAACTCTTGTAGTGAGTGCGCCAGCATCAGGTACGACTCAACGTCACGGCGGTGGTATGGGATGCTGATCAAGGCTCGAGTCCATCTCGATCCCTTCGCTCGGGGGTGGTCGGGTGGATCGGCACCCTTCTTTCTCTCTCTCCTTTCTTATTTCATATATCTTATATCCTTATCATATGCTTACATTAGATCATAACTCTAACCGTTGGTATCAAAGCTCATGTTTCTAATGTTTCTTTTGTTGGTTTTTGTTTTCTTCTTGATTGATGGTGATTGATCGGCGTGCGGTCAACCTTGATCCATATAACAATCAACAAAGGAACTTCGGTAACTTTTCCTTCTTTTTTCTTATTCTTTCTTCTCCCAATCTAATCATGTATAGTCAATATGTGTTGTTTTTCATTCAGATTCAATGATGTTATAGTGGTAATTAATTGGTTGTATAAAACGTTTACATATGTGTATGAGGTCAATACCTCATTTGACATATATTTTATATGTGATTCGTGTCATATGCGTACGAGGTTAATACCTCACTTGCGTATTACGTTCACATACATATGTTATGTATGCGTATAAGCTCAATACCTCGATTTTTATGTAAATGATGTGTTTGGTGTCGTATGCATAAGAGGTCAATACCTCAATTGCATATTACGATTAACCCTTATTTTTGGATGTTTTGTGTGCGTAGAGGCGATATGCCTCGATTACGTGTCTCGATTTCATCATATGTTGGCTATTTGATGTTACGATTATTCTTACTATACGCATATGTGGTCACGTTGTCGTGATGTTTTTCGCCCATGGTGAGAAAACCAAGCAGGATAGAGAAAACGGAGATGTGCAACATTGCACATGAACTTAGGGAAATTGTAACATAGGGACAAATAAGCAAATGTAAAGTGTAAGGAAATAAGGTGATCTACAAAGTTGTTAAGTGTGAATGTGATGTGCACTTTGTAGACTAGAGGGAGGTACATAGAGAATGAGTGTAAGAGTGATGGGCATTGAGTAGGATGGCTAGAGGAGAGGGAGTTAAGGCCCATCAATCTCGAGATCGAGGCAAATATTCTCCTTTGAATGAAAAGGGGAATTGACCACTCCTATTGTATTGTGCCTCACCCCTTACCATTATAAAAGGGAGTGAGGGATCCCTTTTGAGGGGTTGCCTATTTTGCGTATGAGAGGTATACCATTTAGTCTAGAGTTCTTACCGTTTTAGGGTTAGGGTTTCGTTTAGGGTTTCCTTATTCATCTTCGGTTAGGGTTTTCTTGTAGTCGTTTGGTGTGGCCCATGCGGCCACCATTGTTGTAATCATTTGTTTGTTTTAATATAACTTGTTGAGTATCTTGCCTCCGCCGATCTCTCCTTCTATGTCATGATCTTATTCTTACCTCTTCTCCTCTTTAGCTAAGCTTCCATATCATATCTTATTCTTTCTCCTCTACTCCCTCATCCAAGACCCCTGTGGTCCCGCCCCTTTCTACACGCACACGTGTAACAACATGACAACGTGTATATGTATTTGATCATATATGTGTGATAAATATACATATGTGTATAGTAGTTATTACATGATTTATATATCGAATGTTGTCCTTTTCGGGGAAAGGATCTTGGTGGTCGTCCTCACATTTTTGTGAGAATGGCATAATCACCATCCTTTTTTCAACAAATTTTTTTGTTGACATCCCCATTGGTCACTTCGATTTCATTACGTAACAAAATGCTCATAGCCACAATGATGTTGAGAACGTAGGGCTTGACCCACTTCATGTGAGGTTGATCCTAGGACACACATATCCAACATCCCTCCCTCATTACATGGATACGATGCCACCATGAGATCATTCTTACGAAAGGCATTTGTTATGACGTAACCATGTGATGAGCCATGTGGGCCTACTACGAAAAGAGGGCTCATTTGGCTTGACCATTAGGTTGCACTTTGGCATATGCCATTGTAATTATGAGACTTGAGGTTAGGTAACGTACCAACATAGTTTGTGGTAAACGAGAAGGAAATAAGGACTCTTGACAGATATGTTTCTTTTTTAAAAAACATATATGGGCAAATGCCTCGCATATCTCTTATACGCATATTAAAACATTAATTTAATATTCAACGTGAGCAACCTATTTGGTTAGCTTAAGTGTTTAATGCATTTGTTCTCGAGGTCTCGAGTTCAAATATGACCAAGACCATACAACATTGTGCATACATATGACTATATACATGTTTAGACTTTAGGTCTAACTGCACTTCGGGGACCTCGTAATAGGACTTACATAGCCAAAACCACATATGTGGGCACCGAAACTTAGTTTATTGTTAACATTTTTTTCGTGTATAAACTTTTCATGACACGAACATACATGGTTGAGCCTCGGGGAGCCGCCATGAAAAAATCGATATAGAGATCAGGGAAAGACATTCATTTGTCACCCCCATGGTTTTTAAAACACCTTTGTGTTACCATAGGAACCTGATCTTGAACCTCATCTCATACGTCTAGAGGGGTATTGACGTGAGATCATGATATCGATTAATGTTGGCCCATGATATGTTTACATCACGACTTAATGTTATGACTATTTGTCTGACCTTATCCTATTTCTTTGCCAGAAATAATCATTCAATGGCTCAGAATAACGACCCGATGTCATCCGCTCAAGCAGAAGGAACTCAAGGAAATCATCCTGGACCGATGTCCATTGAGTCGTATTTTTTACAAATACAACATTTCCTTAGTTCAATCGTGCATCAGATGTCCAAACTTTGGCAATCTCAAAGTGCTTTGAGGCACGTGTCATTAGTTTACAACGTGAGACTAATAGACTCGATGAGTGTTAGGGTGAACCATCATTTGTCGTAAAGCCATTTACGGGAGGAAAAAAGGAAAGAACCGAAGAAGCAATCTACATGTGGCTAGGCCGATGGGAGTCTCATTTTGAGCTCTATCCCACGGCAGAGAGTACGAAAATTGCATATGTCGGCCAAAAACTATGGGGTAAGGTCGCCGTCTGGTGGCGTGGGCTCTGAACTTTGGGGAAAATTTCATGATACCTAGACGAATTTTGTCACAGTTTTTAAGGTCCAATTTCTACAACCTCCCTCTCGAACCAAGGCAACACAAGCTTTAATGAACCTCTCTAGCATGAAGCTTTCCTCGCTAGAAGACTATGTCCACCATGCTAGAACCCAAATCCAAAAATCGGGTCTAGAAGGGGACAATTGGTTAATAGCTTGTTTTGTCAATGGCATCGCCAATTCAGACTATCACTAGATAGTGCACGATAAGATATCAATGGATCTCCCGTACAATTTTTATTTGATTTGGGAAGCTCACACAATTTTGTGAATAATCGTTTGGTTCAGATATGGGGAATCCAACCCACCATAAGTGATCACACCTATAGGGTGCACTTGGTTGATGGAAGAGTACAATACATCAACAGGGTGATTCATTGATTAGGAATTTATATTGATACTTATATAGAGGAAGTAGACTTCCATGTGATGAATCTTTGTACCACTGATGTAATACTGGGTTATCCCTAGTTTTTTAATAAAAACTCTTCTTTATCTATTGATTGGGTTCATCATTCAATTACTTTTGTATTGAACGATCGTACTCATTTTATTCAATGTGTTAAAAAACAATCTCTTTCGATTGTTTCCTCACCATCAATATCCAAGTTATCTTGTTCTACTTTATTTTATTGTGTACTTGATCCAGACATTCACGTTTACAATATCGATAATGTCTCGGTTCAATTATCATATTTTGAACAACAACAACTCAATGAAATCTTAAATGATTTTCGTGATGTTTTTCTGAGTGAACTACCACATGGGTTACCTCCTAAACGTTGTCAAGGTATTCCTCGCGGATGCGTGGAATGAGGCGGAACCTCGGGGGTCCTGTACCAAAGAGCGAGAGAGGAAGGGGAAGAACCCTCTACGTGCGAGCGTAGATCCACAGGGACACGGCCCTTCGATGCAAAGACGCAAGTGGGACAGCGACACAGAAAGACACGAATGTATGTATGTATTAACAAAGACAAACAACAAGAACACGAAGACAACAAAACACGAAGTCGGTTACAACCGAACAAGCCGACGAACAGATGCCGATACCTGTTCGTAAACGCACAGAAAGACAGGAACAGGTTGGAGGTGCTGCCGGAAGCACTCGGGCATTCCTCAGAGCAGCGCGAGCCTCCCGAAACCTGCACAGAAGGAAGCTATGGAGTTTGCGAACCAGAGAGAGAGAGAGAAGCCTTCGCACGGAAACCGATAGCACTTCGTCCTCGACTCTCCGCGATCCCCCTACCCTCCTCGTCTCCCTCCTTTTATAGGCAAGGAAGGAGCCATTTCCCCTTTACTCCCTACCTACCGAATCTACCTAGGATCTCCTACGTACAACTTAAGGCGCACGTGCATGAAGAGTCGGTTTCTACGCTCCGGCGCACGGATTCCGCTCGTGGACGGTTTTCTTCACGACATCCGCCCCCACCTAACCGCGCATCCACCGGCATGCGCCAAATTGTGTTGGGACGGAAAAAACCGGTCCAGCCTTCATTCCCCGCCCATCGGTTCTTCCTCGGTTTCGGATCGTTCGTCGTCCCGGTCCAGGTTAACCGGATCCGGCTCGTTGTCGTGACGCTTCTTGAACGCTTTGATCCGCTTCCCAGCTACCGGTATCGCTATTCTTTTGCCGTCGAGTTCCGCCAGATGGTACGTCCCGTTGTCGTTGGCGCTTTGTACCACGTAAGGCCCGAACCACCTTCTTGCGAACTTCCGTGTCGCTCGGTGCTGGTTGTCGAGGCTGCTGTCGTAGACTAGCACCCAGTCGCCTTCCTCGATCCTCTTCGGTCGGAGCCGGTGCGTTCGGTCGAACCGGGCTTTGTTCCTCGTCCTTGCCACTCGAAGCTTTCCCGCGGCCTGCTCCACGTCCTCCGGTCTTCGCTCGAGCTATCGTATGCGCGCCGCCAACAGTTCCTCTCGGCTCATCTCGTCTCTCTAGTCCACGGTTGCCCAAGAGGAGATCGTGCGTTCCATCGGCATGATCGGCTTCTGCCCAAACATCAGCTCTGCCGGCATGAATCTGGTTACCGAACTGTGCGTAGTTCGGTCCGCCCACAACACGTAAGGCAACAGCCGCGGCCAGCTCCCGACTTGACCTCCGCATGCCCGAACCAACGCCTTGACGATCGGTCCGTGTCCGCGCTCCACCTTCCCATTCGCCTCCGAATTGTATGCAGCGGTAAGCGAGAGCTTGACTCCTAGCCGGTCGAACAACTCCTCGGCCTCTTCAGCGTCCAACTCCCCGCGATCAGCCACGATCTTCCCGACGCACCCGTACCGGCATATTACGTCCTCTATCAGGAACCGAAACACGGCCGCGGTCGATTTGTTCTGAAGGGCTCGGCCTTCTACCTGGTTCGTCAGATCTTCCCGAGCTAGGACCAGATACCGCATCTGTCCTACTCCCATTGGCATCGTCACCAGATCCACCATCCATTTGAAGTGGATGGTCGGAGGGTACGTAGGGTGAAGCTCGTCCCGATGTCAGACTATGGAGTGCATCTGACAGCTCTCGCAAGTTGTCACGAACCGATGCACGTCCCGGTACAGCCCCGGCCACCAATACTTCCCCTTTATCTTCTCGAACGTGGCCCACGTTCCACGGTGTCCAGCCCAAGGGCTGTCGTGGTAGGCCGTCAGCAGCTCCTCCTATTCTTCCTTCATCGCTACCACCCGGAGCGGGACGCCGTTCCTCTTCTTCGGGTGCTTCCATAAGTATCCGTCCCGGAGAAAGAATCGGTATGCTTTCTTCCGGATCCGGTTTGCCTCGTCCCTCGTCCATGACGCATCCGGCGTCATCGTCCTCAAAAACCCACCGATCTGGAGCCACTCGCCGTCGTACTTGCTCTCGTCGAAGTCGTTAAGTGCCGGAGTGCTCGTCCCATCGGCCGTTATGTATGCTGCCTCGAAGAAGTCCACGCCGACTTCTTCGTCCTCCGAAACCATGTCGCCCTCGTCATCAAACCTTGCCCTCGAAAGCATGTCGGCCATGGCGTTGTCCTTTCCGGAAATGTGCCGTATTTCCGAGTCCAGGGACTTGATGTACGCTATCCACCAGAGCATCGCCAGGTCCGGTGTCGCGCATCCGGAAACCATGCCGAGAATCGGCAGGCAATCCGTCTCGATAACCACTTCTGTCCCGATCAGGTAATCTTTGTCGGCCTTTACTGCCGAAACGATACCCCAGAGTTCGCGTTTAACCTGGGCGTACCCTCGCTGTCGTTCACTGAGGACCTTAGCGCCGAATCGGATCGGGAACCGGGTGCCGTCCCCGTCTTCTTGGTTGACGACCCATCCGATCCCGGTCGGACTCGTATCCACCGTTATGTATACTGGGGTACCCTTCTCGTAGACAGCCTTCCGGAGCGCCGGTGCTGCCGCAAGAGCTTCCTTCAGCTTCCGGACTGACTCCGTGTGCTCGTCTCGCCACTCGAATTTTCGCCCTTTCTTCAGCAACCCGTATAGCGGCTCCGCAACGTGGGCGTAATGAGGGATCCATATGTGGTAGAACGCGCATGCCCCTAGGAACCTCCGAACTTCCGTAACCGAGCTACAATCGGTCTTCATCGCGGAGATGGCTTCTACCTTTGCCGGAGACGGCTTCCGGCCATAAGGTCCACATAGGTGTCCGACCACCATGATTTCCGATTGCCCGAAGGACGATTTCTCCCCGGAGAAGGTGAGCCTCGCATCCTCTAGCCTCTGTAGCACCTTCTCGCAGTCGTCGATGTGTGTCGCCACGAATCGCCGGCATCCGTCCGGCCCGACTGTCTCGTCCTTCTCCTCCACCGGGCACCCTTTGATAGGGATGTCGTCTAGAAACGGCATGGTGATGTCCGGGATGCAATCCCTCAGTACCTTGTTCATTGCATTCACCATGTGGGCCACCGAGTTGGTCCCTCCTTGTGGCAGGGTACACATTCGCACTAGGCCGAGGGGAGTTCGCATCGTCGTAATATCTCTGCTCTCCACGGCTAGCTGGAATTGGTCGTACCCCGAGTACAGATCACCGATCGAGTAAATCGACCTTCCGGCGAAGGCCTCCGCGAACTCGTCTATGGTCGGTCCGATTCCTGCGTTCCGAATGGTCACTCTGTTGACCGGCTGTAGGTCTTGAATGAAGCGCAACGTTCTGTTTTTCTTTGGTACGGTAAACCATCGGTTCGAGTATGGGGCACTCGACGGTTCGAGAATGCCCATATCGATTTTCTGCCTCAGTAGCTCCATCAACTCCGGGATGTGAGCTCTTGGTACCGGAATCGGCTTGAGATTCCACGGCACATGCGGTACCGTGAATATCACCATCGGCTCCACGATTGTCGGGTCTACGCACCCGATCTCTTCCGGTGAGAATGCGAAGGCTTTCCCGTGCCTTCCGAGCATCCTCCGAAACCGGTCTTCCTCCGCCGGCAGTAGGAAGGTGTGTCCTATGCAGGCCGGATCTCGTAAACTGGGGTCCGACACAACCCCTCTGACCGGGACTCGCTGCCCTCCGGTAAGGGTGCCGCGACCGGCCTTACCTTCCGATCCACAGTCTTGTACTTCGTGCTAACTCGGACCATCCGATCCGACTCGAGCCCCTGACCGAAGTCCACGATGACTTCGTACATCTCTTCGGAACATACCGGTATCGTCCGGTCTTCGTTAAGGTCTTCTCCAGCTACCTTCCTCAGCATCCCCAAGGTGTCGTCGAAGGAGACCGCCTCCGCGGCTCTGCTGATTTCCTCGTCCGGGCCGAGAACTCCACACGCTCGAAGTCGCACTTCCGCCCTTGTCTTTTCTCGCCCAACGATGCCGACTATCATGCACCCTCCGTTGCCGGAGAAGCAGAATTTTCTACCTATCGTACAAGGTTTCTTCGGTTTCGGTTCTATCGTACAGCTGTGGGGTCTTTCCCGAGTGTCCGGACTGTCTCGGCCCCACGCCTTGGCAGCCCTCTCTAAAAATCCTCCCGGTTCTCGCCACCGAGGGATTCGCGGTTTCTCTCGTGGTTCGCCGCACCGTCAGAAACTGAACCGAATGGCGCCTGTCCTGGCTTTTGACCCTTGCGTAGGCCGACCCGTTGTCCAGCACTTTGGTCTCCATCCGCGCCGCCGTGATGTATGGTTCCCCTAATATGACCGGGTGCGAGGACGTCTCCTATACGAAGAAGTGCTGGTCAATCTCGACATCGCCGATCTTGACTCGCACGTTCGGGCAGGCCCCATGCAGTTCCTCGGTGGCGCGGGTCGCCGCCCGTATCTTCCACCCGTGCTTGGTGTTGATCGGCCACTTTCCCTTCTTATAGAAGTCCATGGACATCAGGTTTATTTCCGAACCGTGGTCCACCAACGCCACCACCAGTTCCTGAACCTCTCCAATCTTTACCGGGGTCTCCGTGGTTGCTTGGACCCAGTGTGGCCTCGAATAGTGGCTCTCCGCCCACTCATCTGCCAGCGCCGAGTCGTCGATGTGCGTCGTCCGCACCTCTACCGGTCTTTCCGGATCCGTCTCCGTCGACAGCCTCTTCCGTTTCACCAAGTCTACAATGGAGTCGTGGAACTCCTTCTTGGCGATCCCTAACACCTCTCGCAATGACAGCTCCACTTTTCTGTCGAGGATCCGTTCTTCTAGGACCTTTCGTAGGTCCGTAGTCCTTTCTATCTCCGTCCCCAGTCGGTATCCGCCCTTCCTTGGGTTGTCTTGCGAGCTGGACCCGCCGGCATCGTTCCATCGTTGCCCGAATCGGGTCTCGTACCGTTGTGAGGGCCCCGCCACTCCGGCTTTCCCCACTCGCTTGTCTTCTACCAGAGCCTCGTAGTTCTGGCAGGCGGCTTCTACGAAGCCCGTCTTCTCCTCGACCGGATCGCTCCACCCGGTTATTTCCCGGACCTGTCTCTCAGCACAGTCCGTTTCGTCTTTCCTTGGCCGTGCGCCGGCAAGACCTTCCAGCATTGCCGACCAGAATCCGTCTTTGCCCTCCTTTCGGGCCTCGCTGCCCCCGACCCGAATGCCGACCGACGCCGAGTAGTGGATGGCCTCCACGTGTCGGGCCGCTGCCTCTTCCATCAGTCTCTTCATACCTCCTCGTCCGTCGTTTCGGTTTAGGGCCCTTCTGGTGTGGCCGGCGTGCACCCGGCCTTCCCACAGGTACACCACCCGGCTCCTCAACGCTTCTGCGAAATCGCCGCAGTCCTTCCGGATGTGGCCGACCTCGTCGCACCACATGCACCTGTTCCCTACTGCCGGCCGTCGGTCACGAGCTGGTTCGCCGCCTTCCCTTCGAGTCTGGGTGATCTGGAGATCCTTTATCGCCTGCGTCAACTCCTCCAGCGTTGCTCCTCCGGACGAGCCATTGACCATGCCGGTCGAAGCCGAACCGGTTTCGAGCCATTCCCGGGTTTCTTCCCTTCGTACTTTCGGTGTCGGTTCAAGCCTCCTTGCTATAACAGAGCCCGCACCGGCCGCCCCGTTGTCAGCCCATTCTCGTCGTTTGTCGAAACGGCCACAGACTCTCTTAACCGCAGCCCAGTTGGTTGTCAACCCGTCTTCGGTTTCCAGCAAGGAGCCGACTTGATCCCGGGTCCCGCTCGTCCATCGACTTGACGAACAGTAGGACCTGGCTCGTATCCAGGATAGTTCAGTCAAGCGCCGAAAGGCGCGCAAAGCGTTCTTCGAACTCCCGGAGGAGTGCCGACGCGTTTCTTCCTTTGCCGGGGGACTCCACCCATTCCATGAAGTCCTGTTTCGAAAGCCGAAGCGCGTCGTCCAGCCCATATTTCTCTAGGAGTCGGCCTTCGAACTCCTCCCAGGTACGGCTCTCCGCCCGTACCTCGAGCACCTCCGCATGGATGCTCGGCATCGCCACTCGAGGGAACCCGGCAAGACGCCTCTCTTCCGAAATGTCCCGCATCAGCATTTCCGCCCCGTAGGATGCCAAATACTTCGTAGCATCCTTTCCGCTAAAACGGCCGATCGTACCGACAACCTCCTCAATGGCTCTGTCGAGGGCGCCGGTGCCCTCGCGTGTGCTCAATATCCGATCCACGGCCGAAGCTATGGCCTCCGCAAGATCCGACCCCCTCATCTTCTGCTCTTCTGCCGCCTGCCTCCTTCACGTCGGGTTCACAAAAGATGTCGAAGTATTCCTCGCGGATGCGTGGAATGAGGCGGAACCTCGGGGGTCCTGTACCAAAGAGCGAGAGAGGAAGGGGAAGAACCCTCTACGTGCGAGCGTAGATCCACAGGGACACGACCCTTCGACGCAAAGACGCAAGTGGGACAGCGACACAGAAAGACACGAATGTATGTATGTATTAACAAAGACAAACAACAAGAACACGAAGACAACAAAACACGAAGTCGGTTACAACCGAACAGGCCGGCGAACAGATGTCGATACCTGTTCGTAAACGCACAGAAAGACAGGAACAGGTTGGAGGTGCTGCCGGAAGCACTCGGGCATTCCTCAGAGCAGCGCGAGCCTCCCGAAACCTACACAGAAGGAAGCTATGGAGTTTGCGAACCAGAGAGAGAGAGAGAAGCCTTCGCACGCAAACCGACAGCACTTAGTCCTCGACTCTCCGCGATCCCCCTACCCTCCTCGTCTCCCTCCTTTTATAGGCAAGGAAGGAGCCGTTTCCCCTTTACTCCCTACCTACCGAATCTACCTAGGATCTCCTACGTACAACTTAAGGCGCACGTGCATGAAGAGTCGGTTTCTACGCTCCGGCGCACGGATTCCGCTCGTGGACGGTTTTCTTCACGACAACGTAATATAGACCATCGTATAGATATTGTACCTGGCGTTGCACCAATAAGTATACCTCCTTATCGCTTAAGTCGATCCGAAGAGGATGAGGTATCTAAGCAACTCAAGGACTATTTACGAATGGGTTATATACGTTATAGTAAATCTCCATGGGGTGCACCTATTCTCTTGATAAAAAAGAAAGAGGACACATGGCGTATGTGTATTAATTACCGACGCTTGAATAAAGTGACGATCGAGAATTCATATCCATTGCCCCTGGCTGACGATCTAATTGACCATCTCCAGGGAGCTCGGTATTTTAGGAAACTTGATCTCCGTATGGGCTACCATCAAATTCGTATAAGTGAGGACAATGTTCCTAAAACGGCATTTCGTACACACTATGGCCATTATGAGTTTTTGGTTATGTCGTCTGGTTTGACCAATGCTCCAGCCACATTTCAACAAGAAATGAATGACATTTTTCGAGAACACTTGGAAAATTTGTCGTTATTTTCTTGGATGATATTCTAGTTTATAGTTGTACATTAGAAGAACATGCTAAACATGTCCGCTTTGTTTTACAAACATTGCGGGACAAGCAATTCGACACGAAGATCTCAAAATGCGAGTTCTTCAAGAAATCAATTACTTATCTTGGACATCTCATAACCGAACGAGGAGTTGAAATTGATCCTTCTCGCATCAAGAAAATCAAACTTTCGCCCACTCTTTGGAATATTCGAGAAGTTCGATTATTCCTTGGTTTTGTTGGGTTTTTGTGAAAATCCCTTCGTAATTACTCCCAATTGACGACGCAGTTTACTGATCTTCTAAAAGGTCAAACGTGTAAGTCTACAAAACCTATTGTGTGGAATGCTACACTAGACCTCGCCTTTAAGGAACTCAAGGACCTGGTGTGCAAGGCTCCTTCGCTTCTTTTACTTGATCCTTCAAAACCTTTTGAGATTGAAACTTATGCAAGCGATTTTGCTATTGGTGTTGTCTTATATCAAGATGGTAAACCAATAGCATTCGAGAGTAAGAAACTTGATTATGCTCAATGTCGGTATACCGTTCAAGAAAATGAGTTATTTGTCGTTATACATGCGCTCAAAACATGGCGCCATTATCTTTATGGAAAGTCTTTTGTGGTAACTATGGACCACGAGTCCTTGAAATATTTGTGTGACAAACAAGACCTAGAAGGTCGTAAGGCACGATGGGTTGATCTCATGCAAGACTTCGATTTTTCCATACGATATCATAAAGGTTCCATGAACACTATTGTTGATGCACAAAGTCGCATCCGTGAAGTTAACATGCTTAGCTTCACTGAAATAACATCAAATCTTTATGATCACCTTCAAGGAAAGTATCCTGATTACAGTTATTTTGCGAAATACTGGGCAAGAGTTGAGTCTGGAACAGACACCACCACATCCTCGAAGGAATACTTCCACATTGCTAATGGTCTGCACTACCATAATGGGAAGGTTTGTGTTCCAGATTTACCTGAGGTTAAAAAGAGAATTCTTTTTGAATGCCATGATGCACCCTCAACAGGGCACCCTAGAATAAATCGTACACCTGTTCTCATCTCCACTCAATTCTATTGGCCTAAGATGCGTCTTGACATAGATAGCTATGTGACTAAATGTCACGAATGTCAGGTTAACAAAGTCGAGCAACTTAAACCTGCAAGACTTTTACATCCCTTGGACATTCCCAATAATAAGTGGGAAAATATATCCATGGATTTTATTGTTAGCCTTCCTCGCACCCAAAAAGGCCATGATGTCATCTGGGTTGTGGTTGATAGACTAACTAAAATGGCCAGATTTATTGCTACTAAAACCATGGTAACATCTCCTGAATTGGCTTACCAATTCGTTGACGAGTTATTTTGTTTTTATGGGTTATCAATGGATATCGTGAGTGATCGAGATCCAAAGTTTACTAGTGACTTCTAGACGCAAGTCTTTAAGAAGTTAGAAACTACATTGAGCATGAGCTCCACGGATCATCCTCAATCCGATGGACAGACAGAATGAGTAAATCAAAGTATTGAGGATATGCTTCGAGCATACATTGGTGCAAAACCAACAAAAGGGGAATGTTATCTCCCAATTTTGGAGTTTGCTTATAACAGCTCCAAGCATACGTCAACGGGATATAGTCCTTTTATGTTGATGTTTGGTTTTCAGCCACGAGCCCTGATTGATGTTAATATACATCATGATGAGTTGCGAAGTACGCAAATCTTTCTTCGGGATATGTTGCATATTGCACGAGATAATATAAAAACAGCTCAAGATAGAGCACGTTTTTACGCCGATCATAATAGGCAACCTCGTGCATTCAACCCTGCACAGAAGGTATTTTTACGTGTACCTCACAATTCTAAGACTTTGTCTACGGGTAAGTGCGCTAAGTTAGCCCCACGGTTTTGTGGACCTTTTCAAGTCCTCAAACGCATTGGTTCATCAGCCTATCGTCTCGCTCTTCCCGATGGCGTTGAAATTCATCTAGTTTTTCATGTAAGTTGTCTAAAAGAACTTCTAAGTTCTGGTGACAATACATTTACAACTGAAACTCTGGTTACTTCTAAAGAATTATATTCTAAACCACATGTACTAGAAAGAATTATATTCTAAACCACATGTACCAGAAAGAATTCTCGATATTAAAACAAAAAATCTACGTACAAAAATAATCCAAGAATTTAAAATTAAATGGATGGATAAATCTATCAAAGATGCCACATGGGAACGCAAAAATACTCTTAGAACTAACTTCCTTAACTTTCCATTGCAAGAGTGCAATGTTTTAAAGAGGGGGAGTATGTTACGGGCATGACCATATATATAATATCCTGTGGTGACAATTTACCGTAGTATTCTATACACGTGGATAAGTGTGAGGGTTAAACGAGAGTGTAAAGAAGGGTAAGATTACTTTTAATCCTCAGGATTGAGACAACCCATTAGGCCAAGTGTGAACTTGCCTAGGGGCCTTGGGTATCGCTATAAATATGAGTCCTAGCTTACATTAGATCATAACTCTAACAACCTCCACCCCCGATCAAACCTGAAGGCGAACCTGAGTACGAGGTTGTTGCCATCCTCGACTCCAAGATTGTTTGCAACAAGCTCTATTATTTGGTCGATTGGTTAGGATATAGTCCAAACGAGCGTACTTAGGAACCAGTGACAAATTTGGCGAATGCTCAAGCTCTTCTTGAAGACTTCTATTGTCAATATCCGAACAAACCAGGTCCTCAATCAAAGACGACGAGTGTTGTGATATGGCATGGTATGGCTCGAAAAGGATTCGAACCCATGACTTTGTGTCACATGGGTTGAACCCTTACCATTAAACTATGCATTGTCATACGAAAAATATTATTTTCATTTATTATTTCGTGACCATAAATTCATGTATAACTCTAGAACATTCTAGAAACTTCAGGAGTACTATAATCTTCTTTTCCCTTCTAGTAAGTTGTTACAGTACAAGAAATATGACTGAGGTTCGAAACCTAGTTTTTTTTCTTTTTCCATAAAAATATGCTCCATTGGTATTAATATATTGGAACAAGGAGAAGTTATCCTTAGCAGGGCGTGTAGTTGTAGCTAACTCAGTGCTCTTGTCTTCGATTTGGCATATAGCATCTACCTGGCTGTTGTCTAGGTCAATAATGCTTAAAGTTCAACGCCTTATACGTAATTTCATTTGGGGGAACACTATTGCAGACAATTCTGTAGCAAAGGTAGCTTGGTCTGTTCTTATACAATCTAAACAGAAAGGAGGTCTAGGTTTGATTGACCCTTTTATGCAAAGTAAAGCCTTAATTGCTAAACATGTTGTTAGGAGTTTATTGCCAGGTGATGAGTTATGGAAAAAGCTATGGATTCAGCACTTACATAAGGTCAAGCCCTCAGTAGGAGGGCAATGGCATGATAGTCTTAGGTGGTTTTTTAATTCAGATTTTCCATTACCTAAGTCCAATGTTGGATCATTACGTTTCTTTAGTGGAATTTTTCGAGCATGGGAAACTCTGCGGCAAGCACTTGTTTTCTTGCCACCGAAAAATTATCATCAATTCATGTGTCAACCTTTGATATGGAATCCTTTATTTACGGACGAAGCTGCATGTGTTTTGGGTCTACGACCGAGGTTATTTTGGCCGGCAATGGACAGTGGGCTAGCCCGTACAGTTGTGGATTGGATAAAGTTTCTACAAACTTCAGCACACGACCAAAAGAGTATGTTGTCTAATTTAAGAGGGGCAAGGATAATGGTCTCTCAATTGTCCATGGTGTATCAGGTCACACTACCAACTTTGCAATTTGATTATGTTCAAAGTTGGTACGGTATGTTTTCGACATTTAATATACTAATAGGAGCTCGTTTATATCATCATAATGGCAATTTTAATTGTTATGAAGTTTTGGACAATGGTAGATTGATATTAGTGGCGGAGGAGTCTTCAATTATGTCCAATGCAAAGCAGTTGCCAATGAGAGTAATTGCTAGATTAGATAAAAAAATATTTTCCGATCCTAGTCCATTAATTGCTAACTATGCATCTCATATTTGGGTTTTACACTCTAGGCCACTGGTTCGAAACCTAGTTATCTCACCTCTCTATTACATACTTCATACATATCTCTTTTAATTCATTAAATGCCACTATGAAATGTAGGGGTTGAACCCATGACCTCCTGGTCTCCATTGGGCAACCTTACCAAGTAAGCTACATGCATTTGGGCTCTCTCTCTCTCTCTCTCCTTCTCTCACGAGTCTCCACATACTTTTTACCTTCTTAGTACTAATCCTCATTCTTCCTCTCTATCTTTAATACTAATTCTCCCTGTCTCTAATACTATCTCTGACAGTGGTGGAGGCAGGGAAGGAAATGATATGGATGAAGAACTTTCTCAGTGAACTGGGTATGAAGCAAGAAAGATTATTGCTCCACTGTGATAATCAAAGTGCCATACATCTAGCTAAGAACATTGGGTATCACTCTCGGACCAAGCACATACGGAGGAGGTATCAGTGGTTGCGAGAGAAGGAGGAGACAAAATTTACCCTTGTGAAGATCCATACTGACAATAATGGATCTGACATGCTCAACCTACCTATGGACAAACTCAGAGTTAGTCGACAGAAGACCGGAATGTCCGACTCTGCCAATAGGAGTGAAGTGGGTGTTTGTTAGGAATATGTCCCTCCTATGGAAGGAGTCGACAGTCAAAGTCGAGGAAGAAGTCGGCAGTCGGATCAAACAGCGAGTCGACTAGGAGAGTCAACATGCAGAGTCGACTGTGTTGGATAAATGGTCCAAGTCTAAGATGAGACCGACTAGTCAGGTTGACGGGATAGTCAACACAAGAGTCGACTAGTCGAGCCGATTAGACAGTCAACACAAGAGTCGATCAATCGGTTGTTTAACTGAGATTATTATCTAATAGTAATAATAATAACCGTTATATTTGTAAATAGCCCATACTATGTATGAGTATAAATACACCCAAGGGAAACAGAAGTAGCATTGAACATAACAAAGTGTGTCTGTACAGAGTGCAATAGAGTTCGAGAGAGAGTAGGAAAAGAGTAGGAAGAGAAAGGAGAGTGTAAGTGTGAGTGTGCACGATACCTCTGTCATTGTGAATCTCTGTTTCCACGTGGTTTTCTTCCCACTTTAGGTTTCCACGTTAAATACTCTGTACTACTGTGCATTCTGTGTATAACACGTTCGCGTTCACAAGTGGAAGGATCGCGCATAAATGGAAGGATAAGGGTAATTTTAGGGGTTTTTCAATGATTTTACAAAACACATTGATACCAGTATCATACAAGTTCAAACATACTATGAAAAAGGTTAAAAATCCACTATTTTCGTGATTTAGAAGTAACTAAAAAAAGACGAATTTCAAAAACGTACATTCTCAATTTATATCAAAAACTTTACAACCAATGTTATTTTATAAGAAACGATTTTTGGGAAATCATAAGAATTCAAAACACATGATTTTATATTACTCGATTTGTTACAAGCGGAATGTAGTTACACTTAATAGCCAAATATACATTCATGATAGAGTCCTTTACGGAGAATCACTACTATAACTAATATACAATGACGATTCCTCCTCATCATCCTCGGATGTACCAATCAGTGCATTATCTTCGTCATAAACCAAATGGTTTGACTCTAGATTATATGTAGCAGATCTCGTTTGCCTTTGACTCGAGCCACCTTGTAGACCTGATAATTTTTCTTTTATTATATCTATTGTTGACTTCCTCAATCGTTCGGCTTTTGTAAGTGTGAAGTCGTACACGATGATATCCACATCAGAGATATCAAGGGTCGAGGTGTTACGAATGTTTCGCTTCCTCTTCCTACCTCCCCTTCTTGTTTGGCATTCAATCATCTCCAATGTATACTTACCTGTAAAAGCATTTGCACTTCTAGTGTTGTACCAATGAACATTTATAGACTTGATCGTGTTTTCTATTTCATGCATTAGCACTTCTAGAATTTTACCAACCCAAAATTGGTGGCCATGTGAGTTCTCATCAGCCGGCGTTGCAATCAACATCCCCGCGGTGAGCTCTTGCAAATTTCCTTGCCATCTAGCTTCGGCTGCTTTCGTCATCCTTGGTCCCACATAAATGTCTCTTTGTTGTGGATGGACCAAGCTGTCATTAATCGCATTTACTAGTCGCTCCGGACTTCTATTTACGCGATCATGTTGCAGCGACCATGTGAATGGCGTTTCCAAATTCCAATTATCAACAGATACACAATTGTCTATAATTTCATTCTGATCACTATAAAATACATCCCACCATGACGTGTCTTGTTGTGCGGCATATTTCTTGGCGGCCTCAATATGCTTTCTTTTTTCTTCTAAGGCTTGGAGCCATGACCGTTTTTGTTCTGATACCAAGTCGCTCTGCAACTGTCCTTTCTTCTCAATTGGCATTTGCTTAGCTCCATGGACAATTGTACTCGGCATACAAAGTAATAACTGGCAACCACCTTCAAGTTCCCATGTTGTAGAAGATGAATATTGTTTAGCATACAAAAGTGTAGAACCACTTATTCCATTTTTCTTTATCAAAAACATGTGATTGAAACTTATATTGTTTAACTGAGCAAGCACTTTAACATTCCCACCACCCCCATCTAATATATATCTCTTAAAGTCATATACCTCCTTCAAGTGTAACACTTTTGGGCGTGGTGTATATGCATCACAAATGACATCAAATAGTTTAGGTAAAGTGAAAGCATCATGCCGAGACAACTGTCTGGAGAATGTGCTAAACATCTGATCTATATGGTCATGTGTGTGGCCAACCAAAAGGAAATTGACTTTCACTTTCCTAAACAATTCTAGGTTGACCAACATACTTAGATAGCCAAATACAGTTGAATTTTTGTTCTCTCTAGCAGTATTGTCCAATTGAATGTATAGAACAGGGGGGAAAGGTTGTCCCCAAGACATCAAAACTCGGTGAATCACTGTAACTGTTAGGTTAGGGTCATTGTGAACATTGGGGTAAGTAATGAAGACGTGAGGTCGAACAGACCTATTATAAGCCAAGCATCCCACCAAGTGCATTTGAACAAGGCACTCATCATTGACATCTTTGGGGAGCCTCCGCATATGCGGCAAGCATGTCTTCTTCTAGTCCATGCCATCTATCATTAAGCACATGTATTGTTCAGGCCTCTTCAAACACTTCTCTCTATGATGCATCGCCTTCCTTCGTTCTAAGGATTGTGCCTCACGATGCTCTTGTAGTAACTTCTTACTCGTATCCTTTTCCATTGATGTCTTTGCACCTTTAGCCAAACTTTTAAGATTTGCACAAATGGAGCAATACCCCATACGTACTTTACGAGGAATAATAACATTTGAAAACCGAGCTCTCCATAATCTTGTGAATTGGCTATAGGTGATAGACTTATTACGTGAGCCCAGCATTTCAGATCGATAGACATCATAAACTTCCCGACGGGTATAATTATCAGAAAGATGCATCCTACCTGTAGTGGGCATTACTTCACAATTTAACTGAAAGTAAGTTTTCATCCAGCCAATAGCTAGTCTTCCAATTGCACCTTTCATACTTGGAACCTCTTTACAATTGAGCATTTGATCCCCGCTAAGTAGACGTTGTTGTACTCTATGTAGCCGCATGTTACTAACACATAACGCAATTTTGAATGCAACTCTACATATCTGTTGCGCATGGAAGATATAATACTCGAATGATACTTTGATCCCCGTACATTTGTCAGATACTAGTTGCATATGTGATCCGAGGTAAGTGTCTTGCTCATCACCGGTCATCGAAAAATAGTATCGCCTTAATTCTCGCAACTTTGATTTTCCAATCATAGACATACAACCACGGGCACAACATATTTTGTTGACATCAAATCCAATCTGTTTATGTGATGTCACCAAGCTAAATCTAGCTAGACGAATTCTTCGTGGGATTCTTCTAATATGCATAGGGCTCCCAGATTTCTCTTCCTGCTTAGAGGTTGGTGTAACCTTGTTACAGTCTAATTCTCTGTTCTGACCATCGCCTGTAAGGAATAGACGCTTCTATTCACCTTCACCGCTCGGCCACAACCGAGTAAGCACGAATCAATGGAGCAGAAAATAGGAACCACAAAGAGAAACAAAACGCGAGCACACAGGGATTAACGTGGAAAACCCTAGACGGGAAAAACCACGGGAGTACAAGACTCCAAACCAACACTATACAGAGAAGTATACAATGGCGAGCTGCAAGGCGACGACCTTGAGCTCGCTGTCCTCGCCACAGGCGGCGGAAATACACAGAGGCGTCTACCTCTTCCTCTCTCGCGCTCTGTCTCTCTCTCTCTCACGGCTGCTCTCTCTTCACTCCTCTTGAGTGGAAAAACAGAAAAATGAGTAGCAACAGCAAAACTGTTTGCCCTAAGTCATATTTATACTTATATGACTTTGGGCTATTTACAACTATAGCCTCAGGGGCCCATAGCGAACATATTCACGGATATGTCCCTGCATCCGGATCGCTCTCCGGGTACATTCATCATCCGGCACCGAAGCCGGGGTCTTCGTCATCCGGATCCGAAACCTAAACCGGGCTCGTCGGCATTCATCTCCGACATCCGACCATCCCATCCGAAGGGACCGTAATCCCAACAAACTCCCCCTTCACTTCGGCATGGGATGTCTCTCCAATCCGATCCTCTTCCGGCATGCTTCCAGCTTGTCGGGTGTGAGGACCTTGGTCAGCATATCCGACCCGTTCTCGTCCGTGTGGATCTTTGTCAGCACGAGCTCCTTGTCTTCTATCCTTTCCCGGATCCAGTGATATCTTCGTTGGATGTGCTTCGTCCGGGAGTGATAGGCCGCGTTCTTCGCAAGGTGGATTGCACTCTGACTGTCGCAGTAGAGTCGGTACTCCTCCTGCCGGATACCGAGCTCTCTAATGAAGTCCTTCATCCATATTATTTCCTTGCCGGCTTCAACAGCCGCCATGTACTCCGCCTCCGTGGTTGACAACGCAACCGTCTTCTGCAGCCTCGACTGCCACGAAACAGCTCCCCCTGCATACGTCATCACATACCCTGATGTGGACCGGCTGGTATCTGCATCAGCCGACATATCCGAATCGGTAAAGCCATCGAGTTCGGGCATTCCGGAGCCGAATCGGAGGCACACGTTTGCCGTGCCCTTCAGGTATCGGAGTATCCACTTGACCGCGTTCCAGTGCTCTTTGCCGGGATTGCTCATGTACCGACTTACCGCTCCGACTGCATATCCGATGTCCGGTCTCGTACACACCATGGCGTACATCAAGCTCCCGACGGCTGAGGCATACGGCACTTTCATCATATCCTCCTTTTCAGCCTTTGTCTTGGGACTTTGCTTGCTGGACAGCTTGCAGTTTGCCGGGAGGGTCGATCCGACCGGTCTTGCTTCCGACATGTTGAACCGTTTAAGCACCTTTGTCACGTACTTCTCCTGTGACAGCCACAACTGCTTCTTCTTCCGGTCCCAGATGATGTGCATCCCTAGTATTTGCCTCGCCGGACCCAGGTCCTTCATTGAGAAGGTTCGGTGAAGAGCCTTCTTCAGCATCCGTATCTTGACCTGGTCCCGTCCGACGATCAACATGTCGTCCACGTACAGGAGGAGTATTAGAGAGTGTCCTCCTTCAAACTTCTTCACAAACACGCAGTGGTCGGACTGCGTTTTGAGGTACCCTTCGTCGGTCATGAAGGAGTCGAACTTCCGGTACCATTGCCGGGGAGCCTGCTTCAGTCCGTAAAGGCTCTTCTTCAACCGGCATACCAGGTGCTCCTTCCCTTTCTTCTCGAATCCTTCCGGTTGCTGCATGTAGATCTCTTCATCGAGGTCACCGTGAAGGAATGCCGTCTTCACGTCCATCTGTTCTACCTCGAGGTCCATGCTTGCCGCTATGCTCAGCACCGTCCGGATGGAGGTCATCTTCACTACCGGGGCAAATATCTCGTCGAAGTCGACGCCCTTCTTCTGCTGAAACCCCTTCACCACGATCCTGGCTTTGTATCTCGGGGGGTTTCCGGCATCTCCCGGTTTCAGCTTGAACACCCACTTGTTTCGTAGTGCCCGCTTTCCTTTCGGCAACTCCACAAGTTCGTATGTGTGGTTCTCATGCAGGGAATCCATCTCGTCCTGCATGGCACTCAACCACCTGCGGCTCTGGGTGTCATGCTTTGCTTCTTCAAAGCTCTCCGGCTCCCCCTCGTCGGTTAGCAGCACGTGCTCTGGTTCCGGAAATCTCCGGGGGGCCCTCCTCTCTCTTAGAGGATATCTCCGTTCGGGAACTTCGGTAACCGGTTCTTCCGATTCTCCCTCTTCATCCGAATCCATTTCGGGATCGGGGCCGGTTCCGGTATCATTTTCATCTTCTTCGGCCGGTTCTGTTTCTTCACCGTCTTCGGCCGGGTCCTCGAGTGCTAACCGGTCCCTTGCCGGTCGGGACTGCTCCTCGTAGAGCTGATCCTCACCGGTCGACTTGGAGCTCTTCATCTTCTTCTCCGACTCCCAGTCGGCGAGTGTCTTGTTCTCCATGAAGATGATATCACGACTCCGGAATATCTTCTTGTCGACCGGGTCCCATACTCGGTAGCCGAACTCGTCGTCGCCGTAACCGAGGAATATGCATGGCCGGGTCTTCGGATCTAGCTTTCCTCTCCGGTCCTTTGCCACATGCACGTATGCGAGACACCCGAACACCTTCAGATGCCGGTAGGACACTTCCTTACCGGTCCACACTTTCTGCGGCGTGTCTCCGTCCAAAGGTACTGAGGGTGATCTGTTTATCACGTATGTCGCCGTCGACATTGCCTCAGCCCAAAACCCCTTGGGTAATTTCGCATGCGCCAGCATACTCCGGACCCTCTCCATTATGGTCCGGTTCATCCTCTCGGCCAGCCCGTTCAGTTCCGGCGTCTTCGGCACAGTAAACTCGAGTCGGATTCCCTTCGAGCGACAGTACTCCTGGAACTGCCCCCGGTATTCCCCTCCGTTATCCGCTCGTATCGCTTTCAGCTTCTTGCCGGATTCCCTTTCCACTCTCGCGTGGAGTTCTTTGAAGACGCACAACACTTGGTCCTTTGTCTTCAACGGTGCCGTCCACAGCTTCCGGCTGTGATCATCAATGAATGTTACGAAGTACTGGGCTCCGCCATGTGACTTCGTTTCTACCTGACACACATCAGTGTGCACCAACTCCAATGGTGCGCTACGTCTCGTCGGTGGCCTTGAGTGGAAGGAGGTTCGGTTCTGTTTACCGGCCAGGCAATCGGTGCACTTCTCCAGGTGCACATGCTTCACTGGAATAAGGTTGTCTTCTGCAAGCCTCTTCATCCCCTTCTCACTCATGTGGCACAGTCTTTTGTGCCACAGCTCACCGGCAGTGTCGGTTGCCACATTCAGCTCTTCCGGACATAACCGGGCATTCATCAGGTACAGTGTGTTGTCTTTCCGGGCCCGAGCCACTATCAGGCTCCCCTTGCTGAACTTCATTACGCCGTTCCGGATGCTACCTGTGTAGCCTTCATCGTCTAGCCTCCCGGCCGAAATCAGGTTCAATCGAACCTCCGGAACGTGTCGGACATCCTTCAGCAGCATTTTGCATCCGGTCGGGGTTGTCAACCACACATCTCCGATGCCGGCAATCCGGCACGTACCTTCATTTCCCATCCGAACACAGCCATGCTCACCGGCTGTGTAGGATGAGAAGTATCTTCTCTCCGGGGTCAGGTGGAACGATGCTCCGGAATCGACCACCCAGGTCATCTCTTCACCGGCAAGGTTCAGCTCCCTCTCTTCGGTAATGAGCATTATCTCTTCTTCACTTGCCGCGAGTGCCGTCGTTCCTTTCCGGTCCTGCCCTCGCCGATCCGGACCCCTCCGGTCCGTGGCTCCCCGGTATGCACCGTTTCTCTCCGGTGACTTCTTTGAATCGGTGTCGTCGGCTCCGTTGTCTTTTCGGTAATGCCGACAATTCTTTCGGAAGTGCCCCGGCTTCCCACAGTGGAAGCATGTGGGCCTTCCTCTTGACTGCGACCGGGTCCCCGACTTCTCCCGTCTTTGCGGACTCCGGTTCCATTGTCTTCCCCGATCCGATTCGGTAAGCAGCGCCTTCGAGTCGGAGGCCGGTTCTTTGTCTCTCCGACGCGCTTCTTCGTTCAAAATACTTGTCTTTACCGTTTGTAAGGACAAGTTATCTTCTGTGCAGGAGGTGCTGAGAGTCACCACCAAGTTCTCCCAGCTTTCCGGCAATGTACACATCAGGATGATGGCTTGCATTGCATCCTCCAACGGGAACTTGATCGCCGCAAGCTGATTCACGAATCCCATGAACGTGCTTACGTGTTCCACCATACTCTCGCCGTCCCGGTACTTGAGATTCACTATCTTCCTCATCAGGGAGGTCCGGTTCAACGCATTCTTCCTCTCGTAGAGGCCCGACAGCTTCTTCCACATCTCATATGCGTTGGTGTCGTTTGCCACATGTTGTAGGACGCTCACGTCGACGTATTGCCGAATGGTTGCAACGGCTTTCCGATTCAGAAGCCTCCATTCCGACTCAAGTACCCCTTTCGGTATTTCCGACCTGTCAATCGGTTCGTACAGGTCCCGAACAATCAGAAGATCCTCCATCTTGATCTTCCAGTCGGCGTAATTCTGCGCATTCAGCACCATCATCCCCGGCTGCCCGCTGCCGCCGCCTTCCATTTTCTGCAGCAGTTCGCTCTGATACCAGTTTGTAAGGAATAGACGCTTCTATTCACCTTCACCGCTCGGCCACAACCGAGTAAGCACGAATCAATGGAGCAGAAAATAGGAACCACAAAGAGAAACAAAACGCGAGCACACAGGGATTAACGTGGAAAACCCTAGACGGGAAAAACCACGGGAGTACAAGACTCCAAACCAACACTATACAGAGAAGTATACAATGGCGAGCTGCAAGGCGACGACCTTGAGCTCGCTGTCCTCGCCACAGGCGGCGGAAATACACAGAGGCGTCTACCTCTTCCTCTCTCGCGCTCTGTCTCTCTCTCTCTCACGGCTGCTCTCTCTTCACTCCTCTTGAGTGGAAAAACAGAAAAATGAGTAGCAACAGCAAAACTGTTTGCCCTAAGTCATATTTATACTTATATGACTTTGGGCTATTTACAACTATAGCCTCAGGGGCCCATAGCGAACATATTCACGGATATGTCCCTGCATCCGGATCGCTCTCCGGGTACATTCGTCATCCGGCACCGAAGCCGGGGTCTTCGTCATCCGGATCCGAAACCTAAACCGGGCTCGTCGGCATTCATCTCCGACATCCGACCATCCCATCCGAAGGGACCGTAATCCCAACATCGCCAATGTTATTCAATGTTTCCTGTGCACTTCCTTCATTCTCGGTATCTTTATTAATATCGTATTCTTCAATAGAGAACTCTTCACATGTGTCATTATTTACATTCCCTGTAGATGAGCCCAGACAATATTCTTCGATAGAATATGGTGAGTCAGTCGACAGACAATATTCTTCAATCGAATATGGTGACTCTGTTGACAAACAATACTCTTCAGTAGAAAACAATGGGTCTGATGACAAACAATATTCTTCAATCGAGAACAGTGAATCTTCACTCATGGCTTAAGGTCTAGATAGGGCTCTCTAAGTTATACTCCTCTCTAAACATATACTCCTCCCTAAACATAAACTTCTCCCTAAACAAAAGCCAAATGAATAGAATGTCTATATTATGTAATATTCTATTAATACAATACATCTAAAAATTATTTTTAATAAAGTAATTTTACTTAAATTATCAATCATTATATAAACTAGATCTAAATGATGTTAAATCAAGTAAAATATAAAACTAATCATTAACAAGCCTTGAATATGTTGGATTAATGTTAAAATCATTGGCTAATTAATGGCACCCATTTTGATATAGAACGTCTCACGCATTGGTTCTTTAATGCTCACCATTTTAAATATTAGACTTATCAATCATTGGTTAATTCATGCCCACATCTTTAATACATAACATTTGAGAGTCATAAAAATTGTTGCTTTTAGTAATCAATCATTGGTACATTCATGAACCTCTATCATTGTCTCCTTCATAACCTTTGAAGTCATTGTAGGTTGTTATGACTATAAAAGATTGATCAATATGTTAGTTTGACTTTGTAATCATTAATACAATCATAAGTTACTCTAGTTAATGTGACTATGGTTACCAACTAACTATCCTCAAAGTTACCAACATTGGTTAAGGTGACTATGGTTACTTTAACCAATATGTTCAATCCCTATAAATAGGAAGACCTCGTCATATTTCACTCACCAGAGCGTACAGAGCACACAGAACGTAGAGAGCACACAGAGCACACAAAGCACTCAGAGCACAAAGCACGAAAGCGCGATCTCCGCCTCCACTTCAACACGATCAACCATGTCTTCAAAGAGAATCGAGCGCGAGGACTCCAGGTAGGCCTCTGACACTGTGGACATTTTTGTAAATATGTTTCGTTTCTCAAGAACTCGATACGCCGTATCGAGTTCGTGTATAAATATTTGTATTGTATACATGAACTCGATACGGCGTATCGAGTTCCTGTTTAAAGTGTAGGTTTTAAACACGAACTCGATACACCGTATCGAGTTCGTGTTTAAAGTGTAGGTTTTAAACACGAACTCGATACGGCGTATCGAGTTCGTGTTTAAAGTGTAGGTTTCAAAAAGAATCTCGATACGCCGTATCGAGTTCGTGTTTAAAGTTTGAATTTTAAAAAGGAACTCGATACGCCGTATCGAGTCCCTGTTTATAGTATAGGTTTTAAACACGAACTCGATACGCCGTATCGAGTTTCTGTTTAAAACCTACACTATAAATAGGAACTCGATACGGCGTATCGAGTTCCTTTTTAAAATTCAAACTTTAAACACGAACTCGATACGGCGTATTGAGTTCGTGTTTAAAGTGTAGGTTTTAAACACGAACTCGATACGGCGTATTGAGTCCCTGTATATAAGAAGGCTTTGAGAGAGAAAAATCGTTTATGGGGTGGAAATGATATCAAATTGTCTGGCAAAATCAGTCTTTTTTATATTGACTTTACTTACTTTTAAAGAAATACATGCTCTAATTATAGGTGTTTTAGGACCTACTTTAGCTTAAAATAGTAGAAAATGATCTACAAATTGCCTTTACTATGACAAATTCTCCTCAATATAGGTTTAGAATCTATATAAGTCATACCTACTATTTAAAAGAATATATAACCCGTTTTACTTATTACGATATATATTTTCTAGGTTGAATAGCCCTGCCTATAATAGATTTTTGAATATGTTACTGCTCCTGGAAATTGTTATTCATTATAATATACAACTTCAATCTACGTGACTGTCTAACTTATGTTTTTGCATATACTTTCTTAAATAGGTCGTTTGAGAACCTGTCGGACCGACCCGTGAAGAAAATTAAGCTTCGCATACAAGGTTCTCCAATCGAAGCCCAGACCAAGGTAGCTCCTGAGACCATGAAGAGAGGAAAAAAGCTTCTCTTTAACGAAGAGACAAAATCTCAGCCACATAGTAATGTTAGCCAAAAGAAACTTGTCGCCGCTACTGGAGGCGAAGACCTTCCTGACCGAGATCTAACGGACAAGGAATGGTGTATGCAATATGTCGACTCAAAGAAAAAAGTCGTATTGTATACATCAAAGAAGAAGGGTGAGGGGCAGCTTGGAAAAGAAACCCCATTTATGTATGGCCGTATTCTACGATTTGACTACGAAGATGCAGATTCGGCCAACATACTGGTAATGATAGAGTGCTCCAAGGGGGTACGTAAAGTGTTCCTTTCAGAAGACCTTTTAGTAAAGGAATCTTGTGGGCCTGAAGTGTTCAAAAAAGCACTTGATAACTCACAAAACCTGATTGTTACCTTGAGGCCTTATATACAAGGCCATGTAACTCTAAGAGATGAAGAGCCCTCCCCCTTGAAGGCCACAAAAAAGGTATCCAAAGTCCAGTCAAGACCAGCCAAGAAGAAGACAACGAAAATGTCGGATACGGATTCAACAAGTGAAAATGAAGAAGAGGATAATAAGGGGACGCCAGGAGCCGAGCTGGCCTCGGGTGTTTTGTCATCCGAGCAGAATAAAATAAGGAGAGAGTTAATGCAACGGAAGCTGGTCAGGAAAGGGCAAGTATTTAATTTTCCTATAACACACATCCATCGGCCCCCTATTGATGAAAAAACAGGTCGAAGACCACTTGAGATTAGAGAGCCTCACCGCATGCATGTTCAAAATCTCAAGAAAAAAATGAAAATTAATCCTCATGCCACTGTGGTGCCTTTTATTGTTATGGTAGATCCTGAAGAATGTGAAACCATTGAAGATTTTGATATTAGAAAGCATGATCAATATAATTATTTTGTCATTGGTGGATCGCATTCAGCAGAGGCACGTCGGCAACTTGTGAGAGAACATCCAACCACTTTCTCCTTCAAGTATGCCGAGTGCAAAATTTATGTTGGGCTCACAACCGAAGAGGCTAAGCTGTTGGCATGGGACCATAATAATGATAATGACTATAGGCAGAAAATGTCGTCTATTGAGCGTATACGGTTCTTCCACCATGAGTATTTAGATGTGAAACAAAAGTTTGGTGTGAAGTTACATCCAGGCCTTCGACGTCAATGTCTGCATGAAGTCGGCATTGTGGTAGATGATAATGTTAGGTCCGATGGTCTTCGAAAGTATGAGTCTTGGTTTCAATTGGTGTTTAGAGATGGAGAAGTATGGGACCTCCAAGATCAAATCTTCTCAATGTGGGAGAATAAGGAGGTAAAGGGTCAACGACAAAAGAAATGTAGGGTTGACCCTCAACTAGAATTAAAGTCACAAGCCGCCAAGAAAATTGACTTGACAATTGAAGAAGCGGCAAACGACATGAAGCTGTCTCTGTGGAGAGCGATGCAAGGTATTAAGGACGAGCAGCTTCTTGTGTCGGTTTTGTCAAGGGTTGTGGCGAAAGACTTAAGCCTTGAAGAAATGGTCACTGAGTTCAATAAGTAAGTCTTTCAAATATTGAAATTGTAGTCTATCTGGTGTAATTCAAAGTTCTAATCTTGATTTCTAATTTTACAGTCATAAGGTGTACATGAAGATCCAAGAAGTTATGATGAAACAACTTGGATGTATAACTTGGGAACAAGTGACCGAGGATTATCCTCTAACGTCTTCGTATAAGGCGTTATCAGAGTATTTTATTGCATTCAAGGATTGGGTTAGTATTCATGTTTTTTCATTACCCTTTCATCATATGTAGAGCTTGTATAATAATACCTGATGTCCTATTGCTTCTATTAGAAACCGTGTTGAGGCAAGAAACAAGGAGAAGTTAAGGATATACACGATTTCCCTACATCCTTCCTTGCACATCTCGAGTGAGCTAGAAAAGAAAAGGATCGTCGCTTAGTCAAGGCGTACGAAATGGAGGAAGATGGCTCGTTTAAAAAATTTAGCCACAAAAAAGATATTACGAGAGATCTTTACTACAATGTGGTTTGCGGTGATGTCATCGACTTGATCCAAAAGGTGCCAAAGAAGGAATATACGCTAATGATTGCGGATATTCCTTACGGATTTCGAATGGCTGGGTCATCATACGACGATGAACCGTTTAGGTTTAAACAATTGGAGAAGATGGTCAAGGATTTCGCTGAGCTAACGAACGCATCCTTGTGGCGAATAGTTGTCTTTCATAGTATGGACCAAGGGTACTCGGTAGCTCAAGCTTTGAGATCTCGTTGCCATGGCATCGAGAACCTTGCATGGTAAGGATTATTTATAGGTGTCTTTCATTATATTGCAATTCTTAAGGTTGTTGAATCTATTCTTAACTCGATGAATTATTTTTTATAGGATCAAGACCAATGTAAATAGAGGGCCAACTTTTCGGTTCATTAATGCCATTGAATACATAACGGTTGGCTACTTCGATGAAATTAAAAAACAGAGAATCAAAGAGCATTCTAATGAAGTGGGAGGTTCAAATCTGTTGGTATATCCAGCAGTGACTCGGAAATTGCGACATGTCACCACGACAGAACGGGGACTTGTCAACCCATACCAAAAACCTCAACGACTTATGATGCGCTTGATCGAGATGTTTTCTGTCGAAGGAGACTGGATATTAGATCTCTTTTCTGGCACAGGTATTCCTCGAACTAGGGTAACGATCTTGAGATAACCAATCACTTTTTTTTCATTTGACAACTAAATCTTCTTGTTACTTACATCATAGGAACTACGTCAGCATGTGCATTGAAGCTGTTTAGAAATACAGTTGCATTGGAGAAGGACGAGGACCAAGTTATATTTATTAATATGCGGATTAAGGCTTTGTGGGAGTGCCCAGACCAGGATGAGGAGGTCGGTGCAAAGAACCTCGCCAATACAAAAAGGTTTCAACCTGCTTCGCGAGAGCCTATTCCTCCGTTAGCCGGCGAACCGGGGGAGCTAATAGAGCTTGATGATGAGCTTATAGAAGATATTTCGTTGGCTCGGCTAACAGGGGAAACCAATGCACGTATAGCCGAAGACAGTTCTACACAAGATGATGAAGATAATGACGTTGATGAATTGATTGCTATGTAATAGACTCTATAAAGAATATGACACTGACGATTTGTTAAGATTTCACATTATTAATACAAATTTTGGGTTTTACCTAGTGGATTCTATTCTTTATAATCTTCTATATGTTTCCAAGCTAACCTTAACAGAACATGGCCCTATAATTGTTGCCATGATTGTCCATGTTGTTATTATGGATCTTTGTCTTATATTGTTAAAACTATTATGTTTCTATTCCATTGCTGCTTAGATTGTGTAGTGTGTTGATAATGGTTCCAATTGCGTTATCGTTCGGAGTTTGATCTTGTGTGAATCACCTAAGCAATAGAGTAGATCAGTTTTAAATACAGGTATGAAAGCCTAATAGGTTTGTTATTTCCACGACATTATCCTAAAGTTCACTGCCTTACATTGTGCACAATTATATACACATATGGTTTGATCCCATATGAACAAACTGAGGAATAGATTAGATCAACTTTTAATACAAGTATTGAATACTTTAATAAGTTAGTTATTCCAATCACTTATCCTAATGTGCACTATCCTACATTTTCCACAATTACATACATGCACGTATGGGTCAAAGTATAAATTATATCTCATTTTATTAGTATGGATACAAGTACACCTCATATTTTTGTAAAACCTACCTAATTAATATAAGTCTTTAAGTTAGTGTTTCCCTTGTCGCACAATAGTGCCATATTGAGCCATAGTTGAACTTTATTATGCCTACATTAACTTATCAACATGTCTAAACTTGCATGATTTCTAATGATCTCCACTCGTAGATCTATCATGTATTTTTATATTTGCAAATTCTTATCAAGTTGAGGAACATGTGATACTAGTGCATCCAATTATTGTAGAGAGGGTGTATTGGCTTCGTTTTAAGAAGATTCTACAAGTGGAATGCGCAATCCTTCCACTTGTGAACGCGAACGTGTTGTATATTCTATGCTTTCGCGCTATCTATTTCTGTTCATCTTTCTCAAGGATTTGCGGTCCTATCTCAATACTAATCACTGGAAGATTTCTTAAGAATGAAGAAGACGCTAAAAAGTCACCACAAGGTGGCTTTTATAGCTTTTACATTATGAGTGTGCTCATTTCACACTAGGCCACCCATTGGGTAACCTTTCCCCCTATTGCCTACTTCTAATCCCCTTTTGTATGTCTTCTTAGTTGTCGGTGTCCATTGTTGATGCACTCTTCTTCGTGATCGGGGCATGTTGCATGCCAAACGCTTAACATAAGCATAGCCAAGTATATAGATCAATCAAACCAACAGAGGCTACAAAGCAAAAACATTAGGCTCATGCATGTCACATGCCAAATCATGAAAGAAAAGTTGCAAATCAAGAACCTCAATGAGTAGTTGAAAAGTGGGTTCCAAAACGTGTTGTTTTCCCCTACACAAACCAATGCCAATGATGGGTGGCCAAAGCATACCTACCCAAAAAACAAGTTCAATCAAAGTCAACCCATCTACATCACCAACACAACAAAAAGTCCTCACAAAGTCACCTAGGTTGAACAACCCTAGTGTCACCAGTTACTTGAGTAGTTTAAGCACCCATTGTTTTGCTAAAGTGATTTGATCACCGGAGCATGTTTGGTCACCCAAAAACTTCATTCACAAGTTGGAGGTTTCCGCCTGTGTAGATTTTTGGCGAATTACTAGCGACGAAACAAATCGAAACTAGGTTAAGCTTTGTCATGAGCTCAAACTAGAAGTTGCACGAATTCTAAGGATACATCAACATTTGAAATTCATGAAACCCTAAAGATCTCGAAATTGTACTTGGATCCACATACCTAGATAAGAGTACATCAAAATGACAAATTAAACATAACAAAATCCACCAACTTCAACAACCTAGATAGATTAGTTTATTATCATTTTAGATCATTGAGAGCGATTATAAAATCTACCATTACAAATGAGAGAGGGATTACAACTTGTCAAGTCCATCTTCTATAACCATCGACTCTGGTAAACCCTAATCCCCACTCATTGAAGTAAGACTTTCCAAACCCTAATCCATATTTTCTCCAGTTCCAAAAATCACCAACAAGAAACTAAAACCAAAGAACAAAGAACCCAAAAAATTTGTGTTAGCCTTATTTTATATGATTTAGTTGCTTATTTTAGATAGTCTTTTAACTTAGTATGTGCTTTTTTATTCACACATTCATCTTAGATCAATATATGTCGCCTAGCCTTAGTTTATAAGACTTTAGTTGCTTATTTTGGAAAGTCTTTTTAGTGTGTACTTTTTTATCCACACATGGCGCTTACGTCAATTTATCTCACCTAGCCCTTATTTTAGAAGACTTGGTTGCTTTTGTCTCAATCATTTAGCTTAGCTTGTGCTTTTTAGGTTAGTGTGTGTGCTTTCTTATCCACTCATTGCCAATCTAGCTCACCTAGCCTCTAGTTTATAAAACTTTAGTTGCTTTTTTTGTTCAATTGTTTAGCTTAGTATGTGCTTTTTCATTCATGCACAATACAATGTGTCTTGCCTAGCCCTTACTTAATAGGACCTTGCTAACTACAAAATGAATCAAAAATAGTCACTAGTTTAAGCTCTATTGTGAGCTTAAACTCGAAGTTGCATGAGAGACACAAATTCTATGGATACATTGAGGTTTGAAGTTCGGCAAACCCTAAAGATCTTGGAATCGTGGTTGCATCCCTCTAGTGATAACGCCATTGTAAGTGCACCCTTGTAGGTAATAAGCTAGTACATCTACAAGACAAATTAAACACAACAAAATCCACTTACTTCAACAATCTAGGTAGATTCGTTTCTTATAAGAGTAGATCATTGAGAGTGGTTATTAATGTTGCCATTCCAAAAATATGGATGGAGGGATCAGAACCGACAAGATCATAATTTTGATCACGTCTTGTCAAATCAATCTTCTATAACTATCAACCCTAGTAAACCATATACCCTAGTAGTAGGAAATAAGACCATCAAACCCTAATCCTAATTTTCTCCAATTTCGTAAGCTCCAAAAATCATTAACAAGAAAATAAAACCAAATAAGAAAAAGAAAACCGAAAATTTTGGCTAAGCCAATGTGCCTTGCGTAGCCCTTATTTTATAAAACTTTGGCACTTTTTTCTCTATCTTTTAACTTGGCGTATCTCGTCAATATTTTAGAATGTAGCCTCCAAAAGATTAATTTGCTATTTGAACCTATACCCTTTGTTTTCATGGCCATTACTGAATGCAAGTGATCTAATTATTTTCTATATCATCCAAAATGTTCTTGTTTATTGATCAAGAACCGACAAAACCACATTGATGTTTCAACTTGTGTTTGAGTTTCCCCGATGCTAGGGATTATGGTATAATTAGCATATGGTGGATGCTTTTCTTTTTTATCCTTAACATGGGTTTCGAAAACAAATTTGACACTTCTAAGGCATATTATGTGGCAATTCTCCTTGTTGGAGACTTCTAGAAATCATTTCCACCATTTGCATTGGTAGTTAAGTAGCCTGCCTAGGTTCGTTTTGAGACATTCAGTGATAAGAGATACAATGGGTAATCAAACAGGGTTTATTTGATATTGGTCCCCGTCTTCTATAGTTTACATTTGTGATTGATTCAATTACTATTTCCAGAAAAACAATATTCCCAATTGGACCTTTTTTGAGATAGTCATGTCACAACTATTTTGAGATTGTAAGATCATGACTTTGGTACATCGATGTGGGATGTAGTTTAATAAATATGGTACATGGTGTGAGAGATAGAAAGAAATGAAAATTTATCAATTCTCCCATAGTTGAGACGATTATGTCCCAATTATTTGGAGATTGTGTGGTACATTGATGACATATGTAACTTAATAGAAATGATATGGGTATGGATTAGAGCCCATGTGTTAAGAACCTGAATAACTTATTGCTAGGGTAGACACATTGTGATAAAGAAAAACATTTAATTAGAATTATATTTGGCTTTGAGCTTATGAAACCTAAATAATTTACTAGTAAGCATGCCCATATATATATATACAAAGATTGAAATATTCGCATTCGTGGGGCCTACCCCATGAATCCATACAAATAGGAATACGAATACATATAAATATATTCGTTTTCTTTTTTTTTTTGAATTTTTAAATAAAAAATAAAAAACAGTTTTTCTTCATCTGAGCGAGTGAACGAGCAGCGAGCAGCGAGCGAGGAAGCCTCACCCTACTCCCTGTCCGCCCTCGCTTCCCTCTGCATCTTGTTCTCGGCCAGAAAATTAGGGTTTCAGCTGAAAACCCTAATTTCTATCATAAACCTAATTTAGACAATAGTACTTTCTTTTGAGCCCGCGTCCTCAACTCCCTCTCATGCTCTATTCTAATCCTACATCCTGTTCTCACTGAAACCCTACGTCCTCAACTCACGCTCTCACTGAAACCCTAAGTTTAGTAGAAACCCTAATTAATTGATTATTAATTAATTAACTTAATAACTAATATTTTTGAATGAATTAAGATATGTATTAATAAATTAATTAATGTATTAGTGAATCAATTAATGTATTATTGAATCAATTAATTCATTAGTGAATCAATTAATGTATTAGTGAACTAATTAATTATTATATTAGTGAGTTAATTAATTATTGATGTATTTGTGTATATACATATATGAGTGATATGTGTGTATACACGTATATGTATATATCATATATGTATGTATGTATGTATGTATGTTTACATCTAAACGAATGGTTTTATAATATTCTTGGGGCCGTTTTATATTCTCGAACATAGTGAATATTGCGGATGTAGAATACCACGAATATTACGCATGGATCAATCTATGTGTATATATATATATATATATATATAGGAAAGTGCTATTTGCCCCCCCTTAAATAGTGCCCCCTCGTTTTGGCTAAACCACCCCTCCCCCCCAAAAAAAAATTGTGATAGTTCTCACCTAAACCTCAGCATAGCTATCCTCCCCCCCCCCCCCCCCCCCCCGGTACATTCATCGCCATAATCGTTGTCAATAACTTTCTTGGTACTGCGAGGGCAAATAGCCAAAATGGGGGGGCAAATGCATATCGCAAGTGCGTGCATTGTGACCAGCTTGACCACATTTGGAACATCTGCACCAAAATGGGTTGGGGGGGGTAGCCAAAATGGCGGGATAGCTATGCTGAGGTGAGAATTATCAAGGATTTTTTTTTTTTGGGGGGGGGGGGGGAAATGGGTGGTTTAGCCAAAACGAGGGGGCGCTATTTAGGGGGGCAAATAGCACTTTCCTATATATATATATATATATATATAATCATAATGGGCATGCACCATGGCAATCAGTTGTTATTCAACACATGCATTAATTGGCATTTACTCTTGTCCATACATGGACACTCAAACAAGAGACTCTTTAGAATCGCTCGGAACCTCAAGACTCTAGGAAGACTGCGTCAACCAAGGGTGACGAGGCTCCTTGGCAGCCCATCAAGAAGAAGGGGAAACCTGGAAGCCTAGGTGCGACCTCCCCCCCTTCTCAAGGCCTTCCCTTTGACCACAGTCCCACTACAGTGTCACCAGCAAGTGCGGACGAGCAGCCCTGGAAACGGGTGAAGATCCTCTCGGGGAGTGCAGAAGCACACAACCTAAAGGGGAGGTCTACCAACAGATTTACATTGCTCCAAGGGCTAGGAGAGGACAACCCAGAAGCGTTGGCAGCAACATTGTCCCCTTGTGACTCTTGGTCCCTTCCCCCACACGATCCTCATCTCCTGTTCCCCTCCCCGATGGAGTTGCAACCACATCGTGTACTTTCCACCCCAGAGGAGATGTTGGCTAAGGCCTCCCCCATGATGGAACGTGAATGTGGTGGTGACCTCATATTATTGAAATCGTGGATCCGGACAGGCAAGATCAAGGGCAAAGGGAAGGGAAGTACAGGCAAACCATCACCTGGTTTGGTGAGGACTATTTGGGATAAAGGGATGCAAGTTGGACAGCCACTCAGGAGCCAAAACGTATCGCGAGAACTATTTGAAGCGGGACAGGATCAACAAGTCGAGAACCCCTTAGGGGGCTCTTAAGCCTTCGCAGGAGCTCATAGCCCCAGAAATAGGTGTTAGTTTGCCCCATGACATGGGGGTCAGCCCTAACATGGGCGTCAACCTCACCGTTTTCGGATGAGGATCTTAATGTGGAATGTACAGGGCCTTGGTGGAGGCAGCAGCACCAAGAGTGCAAAAGACTTCGGGAGGAGTTGAATCCCTCTAATATTGGGGGCAAGATCGACATATTGTTGTTGCAGGAACACCATCTCTCTGCAGAGAGAATTCAGAGCCTAGTAAACCCCTTGTCAGCTCACATTCGCTACACTTCTTGAGAGCCGTCGTGAATGTTAGGGGTGGTAGCCTTGCACGATTAGACCGCATATACATCAACTCGTCCCTTGAGGAGTTGGGGGGCTCCTTCGCTATCTTGGCAGGCCTTACCTTCTCTGATCACCAACTGATGAGACTAGACCTTAACCCACCCAACGGCACCCAGGGGAGTCTCAACATGAAAATCCCCACAAAGATCATGAAGAGTGAAGAGGTGAAGGCGGGTCTACAGAGTATATGGTGGGAGACCATTGTAAGAGAATCGGCTAGTGAGGATTTGTAGAAAAAACTGGCCCTCTCCTCCTCCTTTTTACAGCAAGAGACCAAGCGGGCCCTCCAACAGGTCAGAGCTGTTGTCCAGAGGACAAAAATGTAAAATTAGGAAATTAGCAAATGCGGAGTCCGAGTATCACGAGCCATCGACGACTCGGCTGTGTATTAGGGGAAAAGTTATTTAAACGAGGAACAGTACCTCAGAGAGGGGAGAGAAGAAAAATATAGGTGGAAGCACTAGCTGAGTCCATCGTAACTAGATAATCTTGTAAGGTCACTGGCTGTGGGCCGTGTTCTGTAATCTTTTTCTGTCGCGGTAATATATCTGAATTGTGCCCAGTTTGTTCCATGCATCTGTGCTTTGATTCATACCTATGATTTCAGCGCCGCCCACGCCTATCAAGACCTCGCTAGTGTTTTCTCTCTGAGCACTATCTCTCTCTCGACGCCTCTGTTACGAGCCTTCACGTACCACACCCTTGAATACCGATAGCCGCAGATCTATCGAAGGTGTTCACCCAAAGGAACAGGTAACAAGAGCCATTGAAATAAAATTAAGGAAGTCCATTGCGGCAACGCAACGCTTGCTACAGGCGGACCTTGGCTGCATTTGGTCTAGATCTAAGCTAGAGGAAGCCAAGATGAAGGTTCGGGAAAGGACAGAGTAGAGGAACTGAATGTTATTTCGAAGGACCGTGGCATGGTGGGCTAGAATAGACGGTAGGGTCAACCGACATTTCTTTCATTACAAGGCTCCCAAGGGTGGTGGTGGACGTATACAACAGTTGCGCTAACCAGACGGCTCAATTACGGAGGACAAGGATGAGATTTTGCATATGGCAACGCAATACTATCAAGACCTACTTGCACCTGTGCATATGAGGCAAAACGTAGAGCTGGTTTATAGGGTGATGACTTGCATTCACCCCAAGGTATCCCAAGAGATGGAAATGGTGCTCGATAGCCCCATTTCTCGTATAGAACTCTCGGAGGCACTCAGGGATTTGCGGAGAGGAGCATGCCCCGACCCCGATGGTCTCTCACGAGATTTTTTCGAGATCCATTGGGACATTGTTATCCCGTCCTTGGAAGCCGGGGTTCAAGAGATTTGGTCCTCGGGAACAATGCCAACCGGGCTGGCTGAGGGGAATCGATGATCTATCTCATTCCCAAAGCGGCAGAGCAAAGCTTGGAGTTGCGCCAATGGCGTCCTATAATGATCCTTAACACAATTTACAAGATTCTGGCAAAAGTCCTCGCGCGACGGTTAGCAAGCTTCTTACCGGACATTATACATGAGAATCAAACAGGGTTTATTAGGAGCAGGTGTATCTTTGATAATGTGTTGCTTCTCTAGGAAGCCATGGCATTGGCTGATCAGTCCGTCTCGAGCTCAGCTATTCTGATGCTTGACTTCGAGAAGGCATATGATAGGGTCCTTTGGCCCTTCTTGGAAAACGTCATGAGAGTTATGGGCCTACCCCAAAAATAGAGGAAATGCACTTCTGCCCTCTACCGGACTGCTACCAATAGTGTGTTGATCGCGGGTGCTAGGGGCCCTTCCTTCAAACTACAACGCTCAGCGAGGCAAGGTTGTCCCCTAGCCCCATATCTTTATCTATTCGTAACCGAGGCGTTCTCTGCCTACTTACAAGCCCCAAGCAACGGATTGAGGGGATTGCCCATCCCTAATGCGAGTGAAGATCTTCTTCTATCCGAATATGTTGATGATATGGTCCTCTTCCTACAAGGTGATGAGGAGAATTTGTAGCAGGCTGAACATCTAGTCGAGGACTTTTGTCAAGTTGCTGGTGCCAAGGTCAATTGGGATAAAACCCAAGGCCTTTGGTTCTGCGAACAAGAGAAACCAAGGTAGCATCCCCATGCCGATTTTACATGGGTCCCTAACGGGACGACATTCAAGTAACTAGGATTTACTATGGGGAGGGCAATTCCCAAGGGAGCACAATTGTCCCTTGTGCAAGCCAAAATAAGCTAGAAGCTGAACCAATGGAGTAGATCTAAATTATCCTTCACTGGTAGGGTCCTTATTGCGAACCAAGTGATGCTCGCCACCATGTGGCACTCGGTCTCATGTTGGATTATGGACCCGGCAGGTTTGCATGCGATTAAGGCTGCCATCAGGGGATTTATATGGTCCAGTAAGGACAACCCAATGGCTGCTGCCAGAGTGTCATGGCGTTGGTTAACACAGCCACGAGCCAAAGGGGGGCTTGGCCTCATAGACCCCTTAACACAAAGTCGTGCATTGCTGGCCAAATTGGTGGTTCGTTGCCTTCTCCCAGGTAAGGGGTGTTGGAAGGTACTACTTCACAATAGGTTGCAAGCAGGGACTCCCAAGTATGGTAGGCCTTGGCCTATCTCCTTGAACTGGTGTTGCACGAGTGGAGTCCCACCCAAGATGGCTTGTCAACAGGAGGACGGGGTACCAAACTCCATCTTGCGGGCGTGGTGTCATGTGCGACAACATTTGGTCAAGCACACCCCAGAGACACTCATCGAATGGGCTAGACAACCTTTATTTTGGAATCCTCAGGTGCGAACAAGCGATGACATGATGTTAGGGCAGCTTAAGGGCCTGGCATGGGGAAAGTTGGCACAGACAGGGCTTCACTCTATAGACGATTGGAGACGCATGGTTTCTCCAAGGGGAGCCCAGGAGGACCCATTCCCTCCCCTCAAGGGAGCTATGAAGATGCAGAGCCTGATAGCTGAGGCAGTTGATAGGGTTCCGTTGGGGAATGTGCGAGAAGATGCATGGTTCGGTCTCTTTGATGAGGCTGGAATGGTTAAGTTGATGAAGGGTGTGAGTCGATTGGGAAGAGATACATTTTTTGGGGAGAGGCAAAGTAGGGGCACTTGGCTTCTGGTTCGAATGGTGGCGGAGGTTGATAACATTTGGAAGACAGACCCAGATGTTACTAAGGTGGAACCCCATTGGAAGTTATGGGTATATGGTTCTCGTCCCCTCGTTGAACTAGAATGGGACCTAGGGGATTTCAGGTGGAAACATGGTGACAAACTCTGCCACTTCTTTGAATATAGCACTAAATTGGGGCGGACTTTACAACTGCAGCTCGATGGTCCCATTCATAATGGATGGCAAACATTGGGCATCCCTGACGAGGTGCTCATTACCTTTTGGAAGGGTCTCTGGCGTCTCCACATGCCTGAAAAAATCAAGCTATTTTGGTGGCAGATTGGTCACAATGTGATTCCTGTTGAGGAATGGCTTGGTAAAAGGGGCGGCCCGATAGGTTGCCCACTTTGCTCTTCACCCATTGAGTCTCTGAGACATTGTCTTTGGGATTGCCCTCAAGCTCAAAAGGTATGGGACAGAGTCACTCGCCTCCTTGCGGCATGTGAAGTGGTTGGAACAGCCTCGTGGAGTGTTGCGGCATGGATTGACCACTCGACTGATAGGTGGACGGACACCTTTAATGCGGATACTTGGTGCTATGTATGCACGGGAGGCCAAATCGGCAAGATCCGCTTTGAGAGAGACTTGTTGTCCGTGTCCCCTAGGTTCCTGGAAATTTGGAGGTTGATCGCAGGCTTCACCTTATGGTATGTCTGGAAAGCACGATGCTTAAAGGTTTTCCAAGATCGAGTACAACCCCCAGAGGAAGTGATCATGGATATTTGGTTCGCGCTTATCAGCTGCCTACAAGGGCAATTAGATGAGGTTTGCAACCACTCCAATGATGTGGCCACTGCCCGGTTGCGCTTTTGGCAAAAATGGCGGAACACGCCTCTGGTGACACTAGGAGAAAGTGGACTGAGGTGGAACTACCAGCCCCCACGATGGTTGTTTCCTTCTTTCACGCCTCCCTCCCTTCAATGTAGGCCCCGGGAGTCAACTCATTCTGGCCGACACTAAAGGCCACTGCTTTTAGGTATAGGTATCTACTTACTTTAGGTAGTCGGTTTGAAAAACTATGTAAGTAGTCTCATTTTCTTGATCTTGATCTGAGGGAGATTCCCCGTTTTGTGTATAAGCTTCCTTGTATAGTCTCCTTGTAATAATCCTTCCTAACTAATGGGAAAGTAGCTTTATTTTGGAAAAAAAAAGAGACTCTTTAGAATCAAATGTGTTACACAAAACATGATTTTACCCAACTCTCTTTCTATTTTTTATCATAATTAACTTACCCTGTGGCAAGTAGTTAAAGACTACTAAATCTAGGTCCTTGCTTAAAGGCTTGATGTCCTAGCACGCCTCTTTATTATACCACACATGTTTTTCTTAATTTACTACATGTCATTGTGAAATGTTCAATTGGTAGGGTTTGAACATATTACCTGCTAGTCTTCACCAAACAACCTTATCAATTCAGCTATATCGATCTAGACCAATACCCAAAAAGCCTACTAATAGTTGTAAGGGAACCTTCCTAAGAATGATGACACTGAAAGTAGGGAATGTGTTCAAGATGTGCTCAAATGCTAGTTCATGATTTAAAGCATTGGACAACCTTATCAATTTATCTCAACTTGTTCATCAACACCCAAAACAACCGCCAACCGCTTGTAAGTAGAGGAGTGAACCTTTCTAAGAGTGACGACGATTGAAATTAGGGAAGTTGTTCAAGAGTGTGCTCAAATGCTAGCCCATGTTTTGATGCACTACTTTTGACAAGTTGCACCAATCACACACCTTCAAAAACCAAGCAAGCAAAACATTTCATTCAAAATAAGATATAATGTATATAGTTTCACCCCAATTTTTACATGTGACACAAAGTTGTACAATTTTCAATATTTTCATAAATGTATTTGTATAGACCTATGGGTTGCCTGGAGCTAAAAAGAAGGAAAGGTGTATAATTTATGCAAGGAAATCAAATAAACAATGAAAATGAAAAGGTAAACTACTTTGGCTTATTTGATGGTGTAGACATCGTTACGAAAAGTGCAACCTAGCAAGTGAGCAATAAACTCTAAATTATAATTACTCTTGTGACGATCACATGCGGGATACTTATCTCTATTTTAAATGTAAAAGTTGTTGTATCAAGTGATGATGCTACCTTTGCCAATGACCAAGTTTTTATGTCTCTTCAGGGTGTGATATATGCCCCACTTCCCTAGCTTCTTCCACATTTTGTCATATTTTGGCCACTTTTGTGTGCTTTTTCATGAATTGACATATGAAAGGAAAAAGACTATGGTACTCACCACCTTGCAAGTTTCTTTTAGTCATGTGTATATATGCATTTTGTGAACAAGTGGGACCTTGGCTTCAGTTTGTTCCGGCTGAGAAGAACGTATGTTGCATTAAAATGAAGTGGTACACTCTCATAAACACTTATTGCCTTATTGATCTTGCATTTCTATGAATAGATCCAAATTACTACATGCAATTTCAAAATAGTTTTACCCACTATAGAGTATTGTAATAATTCGATGCATTGAAGTGATTTTTTACCACAACTTATCATTTCAAACATATTATGTTGAAATGCTATATTACATTTTTAAATATTGTATGCAGTTCAAATTTGTGGTTCATGTTTTTTAAAGATTATTCATTTCTAGTTCAAATTGCTCATAGTTTATATCACCACAATATATGCTCAACATCATTTCCTATGAGTTGAAACAAAACTAAGATACACAAATACTCTTCCACACGATGGCAATGGTTGATTTTAATTGATGAACATGCCAAAGAAATTTCAATTATATTTCCATTATATAATTAATATAATGTACATAGTACAATGCATTAAGTAACATTATAAATGACTTTTAAATGTTGAATAACAAAGAATGATTGTTAGTGCATGTGCAAGATTTGAAGCTTGTTTATAACGTTTGGAAGATAGGCAAAATTCCATTCAAATTTGTCATTAGTATACTTCAAAAACTCATGTCTCATTAATTAGTGTTCCTTGCCACTTAATTAATGATAACTCCCTCCAAAGATTCTTTCTGAGAATGATGGATTGCTCTAAATTTTTCATGGGACAAGAAAACTCAAAGCCTTCGTGGAAATAAGAAGTAGATTAAGAAAGGAATGAAGTGTGAAATCTCAAAAAGGTATGAGTAGCAGTCGGCAACCGAACTGAACCGAACCTCAAAACCGCAGTTTAACGATTTAAACGGTTCGGTCCAGTTTCAGTTCGGTTTTAACAGTTAGAAACCGCGGGTTAATGGTTTTGCTTTGTTTTTTTACAATTTTTAATTTTTAATTGTTTTCTTAAGCAATCTTTTCATGTTCAAACCTTATTCTCACATTTTAGGAAAATCTTTAAATTTTTGAAAATTTAAAATAATGAAATATTTTAAATTTTAAAATTTGAATTTTGACCTACGTTGAAAACCGCCAAACCACAAAACTGTGGTTTTTATCGTTTAACAATTTGAAAAAAAAATTAACGGTTTTGTGGTTCAGTTCGGTTCAAGTTTCAAAAATTTTTAATGGTTCGGTTTTAACACTCTCAAACCGAACCGAACCGTTGCCAATTGTTATGTATGAGCTTCGTCTCGCACAAGTGTAGGAGGAATGCCTAACAATTATAATTTCTTGTTTTGGAGTTGCGTCATACATGCATTAAGTGTAATTCCTAGTAAGCTCCAACAATAAATGGCCACAACCATTGGAGAACCACACCAAGAGGTAAATAGTGCAACATGCATCTAGTTAACATGGAGAACAAGTTAATGAAAGAAGATCAAATCATTATCGGGTGTTTTTACTTCTTGTGGTTGTATAAATTGAAATTCATCACGAAGGACGCAATGTGAATAAGGTATTTCTACCAACATTAGGTAGTTAAACAAACAATTTATATGGACATATATGATATGCTATTTTAGATTTGTATATGTTATATAGCTAAAATTTGATAATAAAGTGGGTAGTTTCAAGGGTGATTGTTTCATGTAGTGAGTAAACTCTAGGATGCTAAAATCTTCCATATGACAAGAACGTATCATTAACAATCCAAAGCCTTCCCATTCATTTGGGAATGGCGGAGATAATTTCTTAACATGTGCAAAATTTGTGCATGAGGATACATGTGCAAATTTTGTGCCTAAGTATGCATTCATACATGTTTCTAACATTGCAACATTCAATGTCCAAATTCCGTAGAATACCTATATCACCATATGTCGTATATCATGTATATATGTATGTGAAGCACCTCATAACGACCCCAAACTCACTAAATCAGACAATGGGTGACACAATAAATATGAAAGGCAAAATGGAGAGGAACTAAGAGAGGGCACATAGTAGAGTTTGCTAGAGGGTAGTTGAATGAAATGTAGGTAGCAATGAATGGAAGAAAGCTAAGTTGGAAGGTTTAGTAGGATGTATGCAAATATTGAATAGTTGAGAAAATACCCACGTGCTCCTCTTGACTCTATGTGGAAACAAAATATCAATACATAAAGGGACCAATATTTAGATATTAATGCTTTTGCAACTTGTGCGCGTCATACTTATGATTTAATGCAAATCATCCCTGTTCTTTTTGTCTTCCCCCTAGCCAATCTTAATTTCCTTCAGTAATTCTATATCACTTGTAGTTTATCGCAGTTACTAGAACTCAACACCAAGTAGCCATCGAAACACCTCTTTTTTTACCCACTCAATATGTAAATGCCTAGTCAAGCATCTTTTGCCTGTGTTTTTTAACAGAAACATGTTTTATTAACCTAAAATCTAGCGTTGCTTTGAAATCACACACACACACAAAATACGAGTTGACATAAGTGCAAATCATTATGGAATCTAAGAATTTCATATAAAGATTTAGCTGATAAAAATACATTGTGCCTCAAGCTTGGTCTCCATGAGCTTGCTTAAAGGAGAGTAATCAAGGTCCAATGTATGACATATTTCAAGAGGAATTTGGTTCTTAGAAAGTACAATTTAATCAGCCAATAGAATATCTCCGCTTCTCCAAACAACATAGTTAAGTAATGGTGGGACACCATTCATTTCAACAACTTGTCATATGCATGATCTTCAATTTAATACTTAAATATGAAAATTTTGGAGTAATTTTCTAAGCTCAAACAATATGAGATATTGGACAACAAAATGGGTGAACAAACCTCAATCATGAGAAAATAATACACTCACTTTAATTTGCACATTCTCACAGAGATAAAATAATAATATAAAGCTTGAATTAGATGTGGGCAATAAATGTTTATGTATGAATTATGTGGAGAGACATAGAGGTGAGGACATTGTCACAATAAGTACAAGCTAACCATGCTACTATACATATTTACGAAATGTCGCTTTCATATTTAGGCAAAAGTGGGCATGACAATATAAAGTGGGTCAATTATGAGGAAGGCCATTAGTTAGCCACCATTGTCCAATGGCATGAATAAGCGTCAACAAAAGTATGCTACAAACGACAAGTTTGATGGATTTTGGGTATGGAGATAGTATATGAGAGAACAATTTGAAGGGTGGTTCCACCGGCGCGGGATGGGTGTTGTACCTCATAGTTTTCTTATTGGCTAACGTTCTGTGTGCAAATGTCCACCATCTTTGAAGTTTGGTTGTAACTTGGCCATTGTTTGGGAGCATAATATGGATACACTATGAATAACAAAGCATAACAAGAACGGGTATTTGAACTACAAATCATGCTTTTGTGTCCACCATAGGTTCATGATAGCTTTGGTGCCACAATAACTACAACTAATTCTTGTGATCCTTCGATACCTCCATTTCCGTGCCACAATATCAATATATTTATGTGGTGGAAAACCTTAACTTCGTATAATATCTTGTGATTGCCAAGACATGACATTGTTAATAGGGTAAAAACATGAACTTCTGCTAAGTTTTGCCCAACAATTTAAAGGTAGGTAGGTAGTCTGTAGTTAATATGTTGGCATATTTAGACCATGTTAAAAGTTGGGGATATACCCCTTGATGGAAACATGTCATCCAATGCCAAATCATCACCAATTTAAAACCCATTTTTTGTGTGGCTTGGCAAAAGAGATACCTTTCTACATCACAAATTCATGCATTTACGCATTGTGATTCGTCTCATGTTTAGTTCAAGGTGAGTCTAAGAGGGATTCGTTTCAATGGAAAAATGTATTCAATCCACATAGCCATGCATATATATCCTACCTCCTTGACTCAGCACATATTGATTGGTTAAAAGAATATATATCTCAGAAGCACCCCATGGGGTACTAGTCGAGACTACGTTCCAAGTACTGTAGGCCATGGTGGGGTAGTTCCTTGAGAGGGGGGGGGCACTGTAAAACAAGTAATAAATGAAAACAAAATCACCCTTTTTGGACTAGACCCATGGGAACCTTTATATAGTAAGATGAGTTGGAAAACTTTTTAGTGTATGTATAATATATATATAAACATATGTTTGTATAAAGTGTGCAAAATTAACTAAATCTCATGTCAACTTAAGTCTTGGAACTAGAGGTTGAACAACCAAACATGGATACTAGTGATCATTATTATAACCCAAATGAGGAGGAGCAAGATGAAGATGAACAGGAGCTCGAAGAAGAAGAGGATGTAGAAGAGGAGGACAATGACAATGACGACAACGAAGAAGAAGAAGAAGAAGCTAGAAATTCGATGACCCCAAGTGAAAGCACAAGGCATCGGCACCACCCAAAGGCCACGAGGACCGCTCTTAGTACAGGCACAGCACGAACCGCTCTCGCTATCACGGAGGCGGTGCCGGCGTACAAGGGAGTCCGGCGGAGGAGCTGGGGGAAATGGGTGTCCGAGATCCGGGAGCCCGGGAAGAAGACGAGGATCTGGCTGGGCTCATTCCCAACGGCCGAGATGGCGGCACGGGCATATGACACTGCCACTCTCGCCCTACGGCCCAACACGCCCACCGCCACTCTCAATTTCCCGAGCCTCGCCCCTCACTTGCCTCGCCCCGCCTCCCTCTCCGCCCGTCACATCCAACAAGCCGCAGCCGCGGCAGCAGCCGGTAAAACTATCCTTCATTCTTCTTCTTCTACTCCTCCTCCTCCTCCTACTACTACTACTATTACTACTTCCACTCCTACTCCATCCTCTTCTAAATCTAACTCCAACTCCAACTCTAACTCTAACTCTAACTCTAACTCTAACTCTAACTCTAACTCTAATGCCAATTCCAATCTCAGCTTCATGTGCAGCCCCTCCAGCCCCCCTGCTCACTGTTATATTTATGATCATATGATCAATAATATTGATCCTTTGTGTAATTACATCCAATGTGAATCCCCACATTACATTCACTCTAACTTAGTATACCCTCCCGATCCTACTCCGCCAAGTAGCCTTCACCAAGGCCTCGACTGGAGCATTTCTCTCTGGGATTAGATCCACCCCGATCTGGATCGAATTGATCCGATCATATGTTGTTGTCATTTTTCTGTAAAGGATTCCAACATATGGAAATCAAGCTCCCCTCCCCCTTCATAATTCATGTCAATAAGGAAGAATTTTATGTGCAGCGAATATAAATTGTGTACCGATATTGTTCGTCTTGAATTGAAATGTGATAGTAGATTCATTTGTAAGATAAGATAGATCTTTCTTTCCTTTTCTGTTGGAGCATCATATCGAATAATAACGATATCGCTGTGTTACAAAAAATGATTCAGCACACATAGATGCGGGAACTCGCTCAGGCATACATGGGCCACCATGCCGACAAGATCTTCAAGCTGCAGAAAAGCATACCATGCTTAGAAATCTTTTTAACCAGGAAACCATTATACCCGTCCCACCTCTGTGGGCCACAACTTAACTTTCTGCTCCGACTAGATCGTGAGATTCAGATCTCAGTTCCAATCAATTTCATATTACATCGAAAGTTAGCAGCACAGTAATATGTCGAGAGGTAGTGATCGAGAGCGGTTTTGCAGTGCATGATCCTCTGAAGAATCTGCAAACATCCACATTATGCATTTAAAATCTCTTCAGCTTGATCCGAGTCCTTCACATTCTTCCATTGAAGCTATGAGCTCAACACCTTGGTCACATTCTGATCGTCAATCCATCATTGGGTTGTTAGATCTTTGCTTACATGGTGTTAACAAAAGAAAGAAATACGTTGTTTGCCTCTCTTGATGAGCCACATGATTTGGGGCCCCATAGCTCAAGTCTAAGTATCTATGCCAATGAGCACGCGGTTTAATCCTAATCTAATCGGCTTCGTTGAAAGGTTTCAATCTCTCCATTCGAGGGGAGGTGGGTGTGTCACGCTAGAATGTGCCTCTACACTCGAGAGAGAGTTTTCCCGAGTGGGCGAGTGGGAGAGCTTATGTTCCACATCTCGAACAACTCTGATCAATCATCGTTTCCCATCTTTGTCTATGTTTCAGCCCAATTCGTAGACCATGGGATGGATACCTTTAACTTATGTGATGCCTCTAAGAGATAACTTCAATGTTGGGACCATTGGCCCCTTCTACCTACTGGATTGCACCTCCAAACATTCGTAAATCAAGAGTTAGTACATCTTGTGATATGTCAAAAACACATGTCAAATCTACACCTATTGTGACAAATCCACTACCTACACTCAAACTAATCATTTGTCATTATAGCATTTCATTAGCTCATGCTCGGTCACTACCAAACAAAATGATCATACTAAGTTATTCACTCATTTTATTGTGTGTGTATGAGTCATGCTACCACATTGAAACCTAGATAGAACTTCAACCACTAGAATCACTACATGAACTTGTATGGCAAACCTCCAAATTTTTTCAATAATCTTATTAGGAACGGTCTAGCATTGATTTCAAAATGTGTTACCTTTTCACAAAGTCGAATTTTGTATCCCAACAAAGGCATGGGTTCAAGAAGATCAAGTTGATTGATGATATAATTATGAAATTAATCTATAGGAGAAAGTAAGTAGCAATCTAGATTGGAAGAACATGGTGTATAGTTCAATTTATTTGTATCCCGACTATTGAGTGTCCATTGTGATTAAATATGATTTAACTTTGGGTTGTTACAAGTCACAAATAAAGTTTTAGTTAACCTTTTATAACTCTTGATTATTGTGTTCCCCAACATTCACTTGAATATAATATTGTTTGCACTAGTGAAACTTTGGAAAACTAAGCAATCAATCGTATATGACAATGGTTTGTTTAGTTCGATAACTTGTGTGTGTATTCTAGAAACTGATAAGCAAGTTTGTAAATTGCACAAACTCATGTACCATCCACATGTATTTCAACTAACATCACTAAATAATATTGCTACATGTGTTGTTGCCTACTTGTTATACAATGAAAATGAATACAACGTGTGGTACTTTATAATGTCATCTGTTATTTATTTGAACAATTTAAGCTCAATTCTGATGTTGATGTACTATCAAACCCGTAATGTCAAATAATTGGAGTTACATGTAAGAATAATAAGGAAACATTATTACAAAGTTACCTATCAAATGTGGTGCTACCTTCGAAGGTCGAACATAGGGTATTTGGGAGCTAGAAATGGCCATTCCAAATGACATGTGTCAAGTGGTGTGCAACTGACAGAGGTCTTTCGAGGAATTAATTACGTTTGTTTTACGTTCTCATCTGGCATGAAGAGCTATGCATGGCGAATCAAATAAAGCATTTGAGAAGAAAGGTAAAGTAGAGGCAACATTTAAACCAATTTGTTACCTATATACCTCATCTTTTCAATTCCATGACCTCACAAGATGTCAAAAGTATATAAATGCCTTATAATTATGCCTTCAAGTGAAATCATATGGATCATAATAACCAATTTTGACTACTAGTTGGGGATACATGTTGAGGCTCAGTTACTTCCATCAGTTTTCATTTATTTACTTGTACTAGAAATACGAGCTTGTCCTTTAGGAATCACATTGTACGTAAAATTTCTATTCGCTCATAGCATAAATAAACGATTACCTTTTAGATACAACATTATAAAGAGAATAACTATATTGTGCCATATTAATTATCATTAGCACAAGACGAGAGCCAAACAAGGAGAAGATAGACTCAATGTGTATCATATTCATCAAATGGGTACCTTAAAGCATCACAACATTGATAATGTAGGAAACTTCTATTGTCCTAAGGAAATTCCCTCGCCTTGGGTATGTCCATGTTCCATTGGCAACTTATCTTGGTAGACATGCAACACCAACCAACTATTAAAGCACGCCAAGATCAAGGAAGCCTAAGCCACTATACAATGGACAATTACCTTGTCCTAGATATAGATATCTACCGATCAATTACCTCATGGGTGGGTTATTGTGACACCATTCCCTTTCAAAATATTCATCCCTCTTTTTTAGGTAGACTTACATCAACAAGAAAATGCTAGAAAATGCTATCACCCATCTCAAATATACAAAGTCAACTTAGTGTGAGCACAATCTATTGGAATGAAAACATGTGCGAGAATGAAAATTTCATGCATAACCATCAACTTGCTAACACCAACATGTAGGATCCCTACAATGGTTGTTTTAGGAATTGAACCTGATACACACTAAAAGTCAAGGCATGAATCAACTAAATACGTCTTTGGACAATCATAAACCAGAAAAGGATGCTTAGACTCTTCAATGGAATGTCTACGATTGTTATTGAAGTGGTTTGTGTTGGCAATGAAGAATGAGTATCAAACAAATAACCTAGGAGTGCTTTAACCCCAATGATAGAATGCTGATTGTGATAGGATAGTATTTTTTCAGTTTTTGTGAATGGGCGTTGTGTGTGAAACAAGAGAAACTAGTGTAAATGTAGAGTGGACAAAACATATATTTAAGGAATAAAAAATCAAGTTGGGTATGAAGTAGACTATGTGAGTTCTTGTTGCTTCTACCTAAAGCCTCTTTAATTAACCTTTCGAATTTGATTGTTCATATCCATTAAAGAGCATTCATTAAATCAATTGAGGTAAGGTTTCACTATAGAGGCATTACTAGGTATATGATCTTCACTTTTTGGTTCTTTGAATACTATGTTTATACAACTATGGTACTCACACTTCCATTCTACTCTTAATCCAAGGATATTAACTATTACAAACTAATGTCTCAAGGGGGGGTTACTCCACTTAATTAATGACTAGCTATAGGATTGATAATGCCTCTCTTATTTAGTTGGCTCACCTGTGCATGGGATGAGACTTATCTACAACTTGGAGAAAGCCTATCCCACAACCTAGCCCTCTAGAACCCATCACTTATTAGCACTTATGCCAGTGCACATTGTATGAAAAACTAGCATGCTATGATATAGTTTTTGATTGCTTAGTCTTAGGCCCCAATTTCTCATTGGACAAGCAATAACACTTGAATTTAAGTTATGAAGACTCAATTGTCCAAACAAGTGTGACATGGCCTCAAGGCAAATAGCTTTTGTAAGAGTACAAGAGTTACCTTCATGGCTCCTCTCATCATCTTGTCTCTACACTCTATAGAGCTTAAATTTTCTTTTGAGCTCTCTTACAATTTGATGATCGAACCCCAAAGGAGCAAGAATGGAGGCAAGCCTACACAACTAGAAAAGGAACTCAAAATGCATAGCAAGTGATGACCTATAGGCCTGCCCCAAGTTTAAAAATCATGTTATGGAACTGTAGAGGATGTCCATGGAACAAGTTCAAGTAAGTGTTAAGGCTCTCCCAAAGCCAAGACTCCTAGAGGTAGTGACATATGATTGTATAGGTTTTGGCCTTTTTCCCTTGTATTGGGGCCAATATTTGGAGTTAATACTTGCAATGTAATACATATAACAATCTTCACATTTTAGTGTCTTGTCTCTTCATCCCTATCCTTAGATCTCAATGATCACATACTTCATAGACCGAATGAAAGCTCCAATTGATCAATTACTCCTCATTTCTAGATATGTTGATTTGGTCCCATGGGTCAAAATTGGCCTCATCATGGACAAAACAATATCTTATCTATTATAGCTAACCATTGTGTAAGCTTAATTCATTAAAATAGTAATTATTAGTTCTCATACATATTGTCAGACTATTACATGAAGTCATTAAGCGTATAGTAGTTGAGTAAATATCTCTGACCTTGTGAATAAGTGTAAGGTCAATTTGCTTAAAACCAACATAGCCCCTCAAGGCTATGAGAAGCCCCGAAACCTACAAGAAGGAAGACAATGGAAAGACCCTAAATGACAACCTCAAAGGACACAGGCTGAACAAATTTCACGGCAACTTTTTAAGCAAAAAATTCAACTGTTTTACAGCCTTATTCAGCTGAACATCATAAATTCTTAATTTAATGAAGAGAAGACGAAGGCTGCACAACAGCTCTAATCCATCCTCTGAAGAGCATACAAAATACCTGGTACATCTTAGAAGGCACTAATGGGATACATGTGTACCACACAATTTCTTGAAAAAATGTTGAATCACTAGTGCAGTCCAAGGTATGTAAAACCAAATATTAAGGAATCTAGATACAATGGTTTAGTCTTATTTACTGAAAGCATTACCTTCATCATAAAGAATTATATCTGGCCATATTGGTGTTTCCTCCCAGCTCCTTGAAATCTCTCATAAAAGAAAAATAAGAAATACAACTATCAAAACCTTTCGTGTAGATTGATGAGAGCGAATAAGTATATCTTGAGAAACATTAAAATGTCGTTAGTTTGTTGTTTTTCTTCCATCTTGATGAGCTTTAACCATCTGTTTAAACCGATGCCTTCTTAGAAATAGCTTCAGTCCAAAAATCCATTGTTTCTTTCTATGCTTCTTTCGTGGGGCTAATGGATCCCCTTTATCATTAGATTGACTGCCATTCATAACTTGAAATGGATTTTTACCAGCTTCCCCAGACATTTTCCTCCTTTTTGTATGCTGATAGAGACCTAAAACATTCTGCTCTGATATTTGCTTCTTTCTTACTTTCTTCATCTTCCCTTTATCACACGCTTTTGGCCTAACATCAAAACCATGGTGGATAGTTTAGGAAATTGTAAATTCAAACTTGCCAAAGACTTTTGAAAATATAAATGCAAATCTATGTCTCTACAATCTAGTAAGTTCACCATTCATCCAGCAAATGACTATTGTGAGTTGGTCTTTCTTCACTGAATTTTGGAAAGCACGTATCATTATTTTCTTTACATTCTTCTGCCTCATCCCATAGTGGTGCTGCACAATAACGCACTAAGTTTGAGGGCATTTGAAAACTGCAATTGTGAAGAGTAAACAAAGAACAGAAATATAGCAAGCATACCGGTTGCATCTAAACAACCAGCGCCACTATTGAGCATTGGAATACCAGGTTTACATTTCAACTCACTGTCATGTCCTGATTTCTTCAGGAATTGAAGGTTCAACTCCGCAGGATCTGTGACTTCTGCAACATTCCCTTGGACACTTCTGGTCACACTAGCTTTAGTCGCAGCTGGGTCTGTAACTATGCCCATTTTGGATCCGGAGACATTCCCATTCATTTTTGGGGCCAAACAATCAAATTCAGTTCCTCTTCGAGAATGATGATTCCCAACATCTGAACCAGAAGAAAGGTCTCTTTTGCTCTCACTATTCTGATCTCTCTCTATGCATTTTTCCTGAGACTTGCCTATAGGATCACCATCTCTGTTAGCTTTGGTGAACCCAATATCCATGCCCTTTCTGAAATGTTGTTTGCTAGAGGTTGCTCCTTCGCTTGGTATATATTTAAATGATGATGTTTCTTTTTTGCATTGCTTATTGTCAGCAATACAAGTAGATGAATTTCCATTCTCTTTGGCAGCCTCAATATCTATGCCCTTCGGTGCTGTCAGCATTCCTTCACTATTTTGATGTTTCGATGTCGATCTTTCCAGAGATTTGGTCACGGATATTCCATTTCCGTTCACTTTGGTGACACCAAAATCTGTAGACTTCTGGTAGTCAATCATACCTGAAGAAGTCAATATTTTCACATCTCTTATGTAAAAAAGCATGTATGCCTTCTGATCAAGCACCGTCTTTTCGCTCACTTGAGACACCTGGGATTATATTGACATGATGTATAAAATATAATAATCCAACAAAGCTCACAGTAAACGATATAAAACATTCAACTCAAAACATGGAAATACCCGGCTGTCATCTAATACATGCCAAGTGTCTGCAGTTGTGCGTACAAAACAATAATAATGCCCTGAGTGAGTCGACCACCCAGAATGCACTAGGACAGCATATAATGAGTATCTTGATTCTGCAAGCTGCGTACCAAACCTACTCAATTAAGGCCAAAACAGAAAGGACTCAACTTCAGAAAAAATATGCACAATTAAATTACCTCTCCTCTATTCACATATGGCTTAATATCAAATGTTCTATCGAAGTGAACTTTTTTGTCAATTTTTCCACCAAACCCTCCAGAAGTACTAAACCGCTTTAATTGAATTGCTAGCACATGTGGTGCATGATCAATCGTAAATTGCTTGAAAGCTCTGACTTTCTTCTTGCATTTACTACATTGATATTTGTTGTTTCCATCCAAGACTTCAACCGCTGTAAAACGGGTCAATGCCTTCTCTATAGACTCTGCTTTAACAATTTCCAGACTAAGGTCTAGAAAAGGGTCATATGTATTAGAACAATGGGAGCACTGAGTGCATTTCACCTGAAAAAGAAAAAAATAAGGAGCACATTGTTTATGTTCTATGATGGCTTGACCCATAATTTACTACAAACAGTAACTTCTGCAAAAGCAAGCAACACAAATATTCATGCACACCACAAACATTCCGAATGTTGAGACTTGAAGCTAAATGAGGTCCAATTTCAATCATCATCAGGCACGTCAAACTCTATGCATAACCAATCTAAGTTCTCCCTCTGGATTTTGTGATGATGATGTATTGTGTGTAAATTTATCATTTAGAAATCTCTTCTCTCAAAAACTAATTCCAGAAATCATGAACCCTAGCATTAAACTCTTGATTGTCTTTGAGAACAGAACACTTTATTAATGTTAATTGATCATGAACTGTCTTCATTTGAAGATCACTCCAAATCTCTGACTTCAATACGGAAAGGTATGCACCCTAAATCATAAACACCTTGATTTGCCCTATGTTTCAGCATTGGTTTATAAATACCTGACTTCTAAGCCGACCTCCAAAGACTCTCTCAATATAGTTTTTGTGAGACGAGCCTGGAAAAGCTTCACGTGGGCAGCATTTTTGCAAAGCTTCAATTAAGTGGCGCATGTATTCATGAGCATCTTCTTGCCGCCACATCTGGAATGATCTGGAAATAGCTGCCGGATTTGATCTGGTTAGAAAACCTCCAGCGTACCTTAAAAAACTACATGAAACAAAGAGAGTAAAATCTCCTACAGAACCCTAAAGTTTGAAGCAGAAGAGCTAAATTTGATTGAGTTACGAAAATCCCATGCTTATGATATTAAAAACTCCCAATATTAGGCCATAAGGGCCTCTTACAAATCTTAAAACATAAACAAATCTGATCCAGAAAAATGGAGAGCTTACCTCGCAAATTCTTCACTAGATGAGTTGGAGAGAGAACCCTTCCAGGTGCTGATGATAATGCTTGCTTTGCATGGTTTTCCAGGGCACACATTGCGCAGAAACCCCGTACCTGACCTATAGAATATAAAAATAACGAATTTATTATGTATTGGGACTTGCATCAAGGCGGAAACTAGCTTAATTGGCATTTGGTATGAATAGATCGCAAAGGGAAGTACGCTTGGGAATTTGTTTTCTTATGAAAGGACCTGGTTTCATCTTCATGCATGAACACTGTGGTGGACCACAGAATGAATATGTCAGGGAATGGCCTTTGTGATGCCCCTACATGGTGGCTATGGACGGGATGCATTGATCATGCATAATCCCATCTCATAGATCCCCCATTAGCATCAGTCCTTTCCTCGGAAGCCCTCAAAGATCCCATCAGAGGCAGTGTCAATTATTGGATTTGGACATGATTTTCAATACAAAATAATGTATCAAGTGAATGTGTTATTTATTTCCTAACTGAAAGGAACAACCTGATGGCGGACTCACATGAGCTTTTATGAAGATTTGCCTGGAGATAAGCTGCAAGCGGCGGTGTGTAAGTGAGGCATTGAATGACGGAATTGAGGAAGCAAGTATTGCCAAGATTCAAAAGCCCTGCCCCCTGATAGAGCAAAATTATTACACCACAAATCAGAACCCCAATACTAAGACCTCTCTGGGACGTATGCATTCAAAACCCTACTTCTGAGAGATGTCGGAGAAATTCAAACATAAAACACTAATTTTGAGACGTTTATTATCAACCCCCTCGTGCTGCAACTTTAACTGTCAAACCATATGTAGTTTGATATATTCCTTATTGACCCTAATTTAGAGATACTTCTAACGACCTTGAATGACAACCCTACTTATCAGATATTTCTGATAATACTAAATCAAAATTTCAAACCCTAAATGTGATGTATTTCTTATAATCCTCTAATTCTCGAAGTTTCTGGGAAGACTGAATCGAAACCCTAATTATTGAACCTAAGAGGGGGATGTTTAAAGAGAATGAGAGATAAAGTGGAGGAAGATAACGATGGAGAGAATGCTGAGGACTCACGATTCTCTTCACGTGAGCGATCTCCAGAGCCTGATGATGATGGTGATGATGAAGCTTCGCGCGATGGTCTCCATCGTTGGTTCCGCCTCTGCATTTGAGAGAGATGGAGGAAACATGTCGTCCTTCTTCTTCTTCTTCTGTTACTATTCTGACGCCCACCATGGCCGCAGCAAAGAAGCTGTGGAAGGGAAGGGAATGAGCAGCAACAGGGGAGAGGAAGGTTTTATGTAAGCCCTAAAATAAAGTCTTTGAGAGAACTCAGGAATCAGAAAACAGAATTCTTCCCAAATGCCCTCCACTTTCCCCTATTTCCCCAAATGCCCTCCGTTTTTCGTTATTGCCCCAAATGCCCTCCATATATTTCCCTATTTCGTCAAATGCCCTTGCCCAACACCCCTCCATTAATCCCATCGAAATGTAACTGGAGCACACGCATGTCATCCCATCCTTTCTCTCTCTCTTCCATTGTTGGCTTTTGTGGCAATTGCTATTGCTATATCAAATGAATGGGACATGCACATAATTGATCATAAATGTCAATCAAAAGGTCACAAATGGTGATATTTTAGTATGTGTTGATTGTTGTTGGATAAGATACCCATGGACTCATCATAGTATGCTTTTGCACAAATGGCACGCATTATCACTATCATGTGTTTATTTTGTACACTATCTCCTGATGGATTAGAGCACAATGCGTGTTTAGCATAATGCATATGGACTTGTTATTCAAAAATGTGGACTAGTTTGACAAAAGTTGTTACACTTTCTCCCTTTCTGAGGCATCATTGCTCTTCTGCTTAGGCTAGTCCCATTACTAGCATCATAACATTTCCACTTTGTTATTTCTTAAAGCATCGTTGTTCTTCTGCTCAGGGTAGTCCCATTACTGGCATCATAGCATTTCCACTTTCGTCTCCTATAGGAGCTCGTGGTGCAATCGCAGAGGCACATGTCGGTAGGGCATGGTTTTGTGAAGGTGGCGCGTTTGGTACCAGGTGAGAGATAGAGAGGGATTTTGATAAGACAAATTTTCTCGTGTCACTAGTTCCAGAATAAAGAGAGAGAGAGAGAGAGAGAGAGAGAGAGAGAGAAGAAAAACAAGCGACATCATGACCAATACCGGTAAAATGGGTAAGACATACAGATTGGCATTGCACAAGTGTGAGACGTGCAACACTTCTATTAGGAATGTTGACCGATTAAGAAATAGTTAATGAGCTTCAAAGATCTTAATCAAGCAATTAATTAACCAGGTTATCTTAATTAGTCAGTTAACTAATAATTAAGGCGAAAGAGACGGATTGAGAGAGAGACGGATAGAGAGAGAATGTGGTCTGTCTCAGAAAAGCTCTCCTCACGAGAGATTCGCCTTTTTCTTCTTCCCCTTCTTCGAGAAAGAAGAGCCAAGAGAAAGACGAGATGACATGCTCCTGAACCTGAACCTCTCTGCACTGACGAAGCAGCCATGGCTTCTCCTCCCCCTCACTCCATTCGAACCAACCTGCTTCCTGCTTCATCTCTTCTGTGCAAAGTTAGAGTTCCGCACCGTCTCTTTGCTGCGTGCCACGCCACGCTCCTTGGCTTGTCTCTCTGGGGAGCATTCTTAGCCCAGGTTTATGATTCAGATCTTTTCTGGTCTTCCTCCATTGTGGCCGGGACATGCTTGATTCGCATTCTGTGGATGATAAGTAGTGCCTTCTCACAAGCTGCAGTTGCTTCTACAATTCTTGCTCATGGTTTCGGTATTGGTTCTTCTTTCGATACACAGACTATGTCCGTTGCTGACAAACAATGCCGAAGACAACGCCGAGTGAGTCATCATTCTTCTCCCATTCATTTCATTTTCCTATCAGAATAAATGGAACTTTTCATCTTTTTATACAGATGATGATGCTTCTTTGAAACCTTCTGTATTAATTGAAAACTCTTATCCACAAGATTGAGCTCGTCCTTTTGATTCTAAGATCATCATTTCTCAATTGTAAATCATCTTCTTTTGCTCTATGCATTTGAGAAAACCATAAATCAAAACATGAAATTTGTTCTTCAAAGGTCATTGTTTTTCTATGGAAAACTGTAATTGATCCAAACATGGCAATCTCTAAATACAGATGATATATTATGCTTGGAAGGATCTAACTTCGTCTAATGCAAAATATAGATTTAAACTTAATGTGAAACACTTGAGGCCATACAAGAGACTTTTGTGTTCAATCCAAGGTGATGCTTTATGAAAGCATTATAGTTCATAATGCTAAGCTATCCGTGAATGTACCTTTTTATATAACCATGGTTGCATTCTTGCTCTCTATATGTTAGAAACCCTTGTAGACATAATAAGATTTATTCTATAAGGTCAGATTTTAGATAGTTATGACTGCTTTACAACCTTTTTGTAGAAATAGTTTTTTTGTCAAAACTGACCTCTTGCAAGGTGTGCAACAGAATGGACTAAAAACATAACCTTTGAGGTCATTGTTTCAATGGATGTGGATACTAACCCCAATAGGTGCTTTACAACCATTCTGTATATGGTGCTTTTTAATCCAATTTTGAACTATTGGATGCAAGGAAATGTAATAGAAAAGATAAAACTTATTCTTTATGGCTGGTGTTTAGATGAAACTTGATGATAACTGTAATAGGGGATATGCTAGAAGAGAAATTTACTTGCTAATGCATTTCGGTTCTATTTAAGGGAAGAAAACAACATTCAAGAGATTCGGAAAAGATGTGTAGGTAGCCTGTGGACATGTCACAGTAGATGGTACAGCTGATATAACATCAGTAGTGCTGAGCGTTTCCGAATCAGTTTTCTTTACACAGTTCTTGACCTTTTTAAGGGATTCCAATTCACACGTATGCTGTTAACCCAAGTGTATAAGTCATAGTAGATGGAGGAGCTGTATTCACAATCAATAGTGACGAATTTTTCTAATGATTGGTTTTGAAGTACAATGCTCTTTACATTGTGTAGGCTTATATTTGCTTCTATTTTGTGAAATCCAATTGGATATGTAGTTACAAAGGGAGGAGCTACAGTTACCATGTATAGTTAATATTGATTATTTCCTGTGATGGAGTTATTTCAATGATATGATGGCTTATATTTACCTGTGCATTGAAACATTTCGTCCTTTTATTCTTCAGATATCATATGTACGCTGGCTTTGGTGTGGAAGATTTGGTTTGCTCGTGACTCTGCTACAGCTGGTTGCGGCAGCATATTTGACATTTTCCTTTGTGAATATGACTTCCAAAACCAAAAAGAGATGCAATTCAGGTTTGCATGCTTTCTGTTCCTACTGTAGAAGGATTTGATCTTGTTGCATCCAAATACTGTGCTCAGAAACGGGGTTTTGATTGGGATAGCAGATGATAAGTGCCCTGGAAAATGGCACCATGAAGTCTTTCTCACTTTAACTCTTGGGTCATGGATTTTAACTCTGACACAATGCTGCATGGGGTCGGACATTTTGGCATGGCGTAGTTTGTATGCAAGACATCATGAAGCATGGAGAGCCTATTACCATGAGATGTTCGACTATGGAATACGTGAAGCCCTTTGCTGCCTTGGAAGAGTTCGGTATATGTAAGTGAATGGGCTCATTCTAATGTCTGTTTTTAGAGAACTTTCACAGGAGATTTACAGAAGAATTGATTGAACTCTTTGCAGAAAACGAGATGATGATGAAGTAGATTCTGTAGCGGCAGTTTTAGGTGACCTCGTATCATACCGAGCTGCCGGTGCAAGCCACTTGGAATTTCTTGCAGGTTAGCTTATGCTCCATTATATGCATACAGACTATTTATTAGCGATAACCAATATAGTATTATAGCGTGCTTGAAGGCCTAACTAGTAATATGTTACAGATTTTATTAGACCTAATTGATGCACAAACTTACATGCACAATTTGTTTCTGTATAGTTGTACATTGTCTTTTGCATATGCACTCATGATATCTTGATTCTATTTAGACCTCTTTTTTATGTATGGACAGGGCTTGCACTTTTACAATTGCAGCCTTCTCAACAACCCACTGCAGAACAATTTCCAACTGCCCCTGTGTCACTCATTGAAGAAGCAACTATTCTGCATCCGTTTGCAGTTGCTGCTTACACGGTATGTTGAGAAAGGGAAGCCTTTGTTTCTAACAAAAAGTAAGCAACATTCTATGTGCAGTCATGCCACATCGATGAAAAGTTTTGTTTACTTATACATGTTCAGGGGCTGTTGCTAGACATTGGAAGGAATCCTTTGCTATTCCCGTGTGCTTGGATTCGTCGACAAGGGGTGCTTACTCCTTGGAAGAGGAACAGGTTACTAAAAATGTACTATGACTTGATTGAAATAATACTCTATATGGAATTGACTGATTCTACCAATTCTAGGTTGCCAAACCTAGAGGGGGACAACTGGTGGAAAGGTCATGCTGCAGCATTTTTGAGATATTCTAAGCTGCCTCCAGAAGCCCTTCGTAAAGGGCGAGTGTGTCAGGTGCAATGCTTGATAACCGAACTATGTATTTACATACGTGAAAATGCACAATTCCTTGTTGTTAGTAAGCGTAAGCTGATTGATGTATTATCTATTACACATGTATGGAAATATGCATTGAAAGTTTGGTATGTATAATCACATTTCCTTTCTAGTGCAAAGATAATCATTACAACCATCAATGAAATAAGTATGCATCGAGATTCACATCTATGTGTTTTTGCTATTTCTAGAACTTATATATTGAGGTCTGATGGGGGCTTGGTAAAAAGTAGCTTAGAACATGAAAATCCAAACGGGGACCTTCTAGGCACAAGAATTACTGTGTGTTCTACCATGATGTGGAAATCAAGGCATTCTGTATCTTAACTTCATTTCATTTTTCCTTGAATGTTTCATTTGCTAGCTAAGATTTAGTATGATTTACAAAGAAAATCTTTAGCCAAGCTTTGAGTTATCAATTCCATGTGCCGTGAAGATCTTTCAGATAATATTGTTTTGCTAATGATTTATTTGTGTACAATGGGTATTGAAAAATGAATACAAATGGATAGCTTATATATGAATAATGTAATTCAAGTTTGAACTTATGATTTTAGGAAAAACGGGAATGTGCTTATTTTGTGGCAGTTGAGCATCATCTACGGTGTGTTATAGTAGCTGTTCGTGGTACAGAGTCCCCTGAAGACCTTTTGACAGACGGTCTTGGAAAAGAATCAATGCTTAATCAAATAGATCTTGGGTTTCTAACGTATGTGTCTCATTAATGCCAGTATCATTTATATAGATATTTAATGATGCTATATAAATGTTTATTTTTATTCTGCTTACTAGTTGAAAACGTTTTGCAACTTTATAAATTTGCAAATTGTAAGTTGATTTCTTTTTACAGAAGTGAATCATTTCCAGGAAACCTACACTTTCAATCTGCAACGTCACATTTTGCACATGAAGGTATCATTGATGCAGCGAGGGAGCTGGCCTTACAGCTTGACAATTTCTCTGAGTTTGATACAACTTCAAGTAGTGTGAGTATAGAAGGTATGAACCATGCGCTTGCTATTGGACATGCCAAAAATTTGAGGAAAGTTTTAATCAAGAGAATGTGTTGATGTAAACAAGCATAACTGGTTATCTCTTAGAGCTGTCATGAAACAACACCTCCTTCAATTCTGACTCGGAATTATTCAACATAAGAGTATTCTGTAATATATCATTACTCATATGGAATCAATGTGCTATTACACTCACTTTAATTGTGCTCTTCATGGCTAAATAGTTTTTTAAAGAGAAAAATGGTGTCATTATAAACCAACAAAATGGAAAACTCAAATAAATACAAAAAGCATGACTTGCCTCTCATTGGGCTAAGATTGAATTTAATTTACATATACATACACACTGATTACTGAGATGTGCTCAAGGTCATTGGATTACATGCCTCTTTTCAAAATCCATCATTAAAATGTGGATCAATGTGTTATTGATTAAAGGATTTTGTATGGAACATTCAGCACCAATTTCTTACTTCACATTTTCTGTTCAACTTGAAGATATGCATACTCAAAATGAATTGGGAATTCTTACTTCTCTTCTTGGACCTGGTGGAGAATGTGAGGGATATGCATTGCGATTTGTTGGTCATTCACTAGGGGGTTCAATAGCAACTCTCACAGCATTAAGAGTAATATATGAACTTAAGCCTAAATAGTCTGGACCTTAGCATAAAAAACTAATTAATCAGTCCATTTCAATTGCAGCTTCATGCACGGTACCCACAGTTGCATGTATATGGGTATGGTGTTTTACCGTGTTTGGATGCTTGGACTGCGGATGCATGCACAAGTTTTGTAACAAGGTGTGTATCCTTAACTATAGTTCACATACATTTAGTACATAGTATGTGGGTGCTCAGTTTTGTGACAAGATGTGTACATCCATCTCCTTTTTGGGGGTGGCCTGAAGTGCATTACCTGTTCCCATGATAATTTCTTCTAGATTGGGTCAGTATAGCTGTCTGTTTGGGCAGAGATTTTTGTCATTATGTTTCTGATTTATATTACTGTTTTATTTCATGGTAGTATTGTATACAATGATGAATTCTCTTCAAGGCTGTCAGTATCATCTATTAAACGTCTTCGAATGGCTGCTGTGAAAGCTTTAGCTATGAAGACGTCAGATGTTGGGATGATGACAAAACTTGCACAACAGTTGTTGGACACGGGTCAAGAGAATGGCTCTTCGACTATCAGTGGTTTAGAAAACGTTGAATTTACCAAAGAGGTGGCAGTGTCCAAAAGATCCAATAAATGCAGAACCAGACGATTTAAGTTCAAATTGAAAGGTGGCATTTATCTATGCTCTCATGCTTGCCGTTGCGTAATATATATGTCAAATTATAGCTCTACAAAGTCACCAACTTTACAGAATAATGGTGCCAGGCAATATACGTTGTGTGCTCATGGAGCTACTAATCAGTTGAGCATAGGAGGTCCTTTAGAAGTTTTACCATGTTTGGAAGGATGTATATTTGCTGGATATGATGGGAATGTTAGTGGTATGCATGAGGAGGTTGCTGATATAGAGAAAATTTATTTGGATGCAGGCAGAGAAAACAGTGATCTACCACCTGATGAGTTAGAAGAATTGGTTGTGACAGGTGGCGGAGATGAGCACAATCATGCCTTCAAACCAATAGGTCCTGAAGAGAATGGTGAATCACATGTAATGAATTCTTGCAATGGTTCTGACAGTAGAGAGGATGTTGGGTCTATGATTTTTCAAGAAAATCAAGAAGAACACGAGTTGTTTTTGCCAGGATTGATCGTACACATAATTCCTGTTAAAAATACCACCACATGGCAGTGGGGATGGGATAAGAAAGTGCAGCGGATGTGTGAGCATCAGGCATTGGTGAAGGATAGAAGAAGCTTTCGGGAGATTCTGGTTTCTCCATCAATGTTTCTAGACCACATGCCATGGAGGTATCCATCTCTTCTGTCTAATGAAATGATAAAATTAGTAAATGTATTAGTAAAACCGTATGTATCCATTATTTCTGTATATAATTGAGCAAATCATAGAAGGAATGCTCAAATATGACATATTCCTTTGTTGTGGTTACAGATGTCAGCAAGCACTTGATCGTGTGCTTGAACAGTTGCAATCTGAGAGGCATGATACCAGTGGAACACAGACAATCAATGATTGTGTTGATACAATGGTGTAGCATAATATGATCAATGATGATGACGGTAGCTACTATTGAGACAATCATTTCTCGGCTGAAGAAAAAGATATTCATGGTATGCGAATTATGATCTTCGCTGAAAGTGGAAGACTGAAGCTAAACGTTATCCTGTCTATCTGTAGATTCACATAAACACTGCAATCTGAAATCAATTTATATTACTGCACACTTTGTGCTACAGTATATACTGAAATTTCTTATCAACTCTGAAGATGGGGAATTGGATGTTGCTGTATTGCTGCCGTCAGCCCCACATTTTTTTATTTGTCATCAATTGGATTAATTCCTACCACAGCCTTTGTTGCCACTCAATTTCAAGATCCTCTCCAATTGTTTTGGCTTAAGATCAACTTTATCTGACTTGTTGAGTCTCAATGAATTGTGGCATTGATATATATTAATTCCATATCTCTAATTGCTTCAGAACTTAGAAGTTCTATCAACCTCTATCTAGTGGGGAAATTGAAACAAAGAATTGTCATGAATAGTTAGTCTAATATAGTCTTACTAATAACAGAAGAACATGCTACATTGTGTGGCCAACATCATTAGTGTTTGTACGTGTTTTATGCCGAAGTGTATGTTATGGTCGAGGAGCCTCTTAGGGCATGTGAAATTAATCAATTCATACAATATGATGGAGGGAATGAATATTACAAAGTGTTAGACTTTAGTGCACAATTCCAACATAAAGGAATGATACATGGGATTTGGTTAGCTCATAAACTCTCGAGTTGATTAAGTTGCAAGTTACATGTTGGTTGTGAAGAACCTATCATTAAGTGATTTTGGGGCACTAATAAGGAAACTAGTAGAGCCTGAGGGGAAGAACCAATGTCCACAAATGTGAATAGGAACATAATTGTCAATAATAAAATGTAAACGAAGTACAAATATGAAAATGAAAGCTTTATACTTTTGTTTTCTTCATTTTTTGCATTCTAACCTTAAGCTAGACCTCTCCTCCTAACCTTTTATGTTTTTTGGTCTCAATCGTTCCTTAACTTTGTCATGTATGAGCTTAAGACTTAAGCACTTATCTCAAGTACAATGAGTTGAGAATAAAGAGATTTTGTTGGTTAACCTTTTTGTATGATTGCTTGTGCTTTCCTTGACTTGAAGTTTGAGGGAAGTTTTGATTAAGTTGTCTTTTAAGTTAATCTTTTCATTGTCTTTTGTTCTATAAGAGATGTGAGGGTAATGAGTGTTTGTGATTAGAGAGTTTGCTTAGGTAGCCTTAAAAGGTTGCGCTTCCACTCAATCCCTTGCAACAATTTAATGTGACGGTGATTGTTATGTTATTATATTGACCTAATGTGAAACCTATTATATAGTAGGTTGCTAACCCATCTACAACATTAGCATGAACTTCTCTCTAGGCACCACATTATGTTCAATTCTTAAATTTCTTCCTTTAGATGAAACTCCGTATGTTTAAAATTACTTTCTATTGATTAAATACGTGATGGAGCTACAATGTTTGCTTGCATTATTAGATTTTGATCTTTTCATTCCTGTGTTGTGTTTGGACCATGTATTTTATAAAATGGATACACTTTTCTTCAAAAACTATGTTTAAAAAGATACTAAGATCATATATTATGAAAAACGGAATTTCTAGTTTCCCATAGCTACACTCTACACCTAAAATGCGGATTGGTGGATAAGAGGTCTTTCTTCTTCAATAACATTTTCAAGGTTCTCACAATGTGCTATGATAGTTTTCAAATGTCGTTAATTAGCTAACTATGCTTATCCTAACAAGTTGGTGCTGGCATACTTTTTTAGAGAACTTAGCACATCAGACATCTACGATATTGAAGGAACTGAATTACCATCAATGTTAGGGACATCCATACTTAGTCCACAGAACCATGTATTAATAAGGTTTGATGAATGTTACTATTATCCATGGGATCAAATATTGTAGATTTAGACCCAAAAAGTGTTAACCATATACCCTGCGCCCTACTCCCTAATAATTGTTGGCCTTCTTCATTGGAAGGGTTGGATCCACAATTGTTATTGGGCAGGTGAAGTTAGAACGTGGCATAAGAGGACCGAGAATAGAGAGTAAGTAGAAGAGTGTGCTACCCTCGATTGCCCACAACTTGATGCCACACCATTTTCCGATACAAATATTGAATCAGAATAGAATCGAGCCACATATTAGTACTACTACTAGTAGTAGAACAAGGCTTCCGCTAAGTCTGGCGAAACCTGTCGACACACAATTTTTAGCCGGGATCGGGCGTGTGCGTGTTGGTATCCGGGTATCTCTTTATTTTCAGAGAAACACCAAAATGTCAGTATGTTCTGAAATGAGTGCATATAAGTTAACCATTCATTCCAGGGGTTCCATATTCAGTTCTACTCATTACGCACCCCTAACCCCAACCATCCATTGATCCCGTTCATGGACCCTTATCAGGGATCTTCGAGATCCTTTCTCTGAAGCTGAAAGTCTGGAAATGACCAGGTATGTGACTAGTTACATATAAACACTCTCTATTCCAATGGCTGTCAGACCAAGTATATGATTCCATGCATTATTTGATGGTGTCATATCTATTGTTACTTGTTATTTGTTCAATCATGGATAAGTATCCAAAGATATGATAGCATGCATGATTTTGATGGCGTTTGAAGCAGTAGTATTTGTTGGAACTTAAAACACACAGCCATTTGAAGCATGAAAATCCCCTGTGGCAACATGTGTGATTATAGGGAATCTCTCTCTCTCTCTCTGGTATGCATGCATGTAAATACGGGAGAAAGATCTTTCGTCTGGGGAAGTGTTGTTTAGAGTGGAATTTCAAGGAAGAGTAATGTACTATGCTACTTCGTCTCTTATAAATATTTCATGGAGTTAGCACTGGTATTCGGTTGCTGAGTAGCTCTTTGAGCATGGTGCGGGCATTATAATCCACACTTAATCCATCTCAACCAATTGATTGGTATTTTAAGATTGCTACATGAATTGAAAACCATTAGATGCGTTTTGGCTATACATTCTCTGATATTTTGGTTGCAACAAATACTTGCATCTTCGCTTTTCAAAAACAATCCCAACTCAAAAAAGAAGAGGCGGTATTACACTTAAAGTGCATAAAAGAAATAAGAATATGCATTTTCAATTAAATCCTATGATTTGTCGAGGTTACATTTACATTTGGAATGTTCTCAACAGCAGCAACTGGCCGTCTATGTTTCTACATATGTTTCACTTGTTTATGTGGTCATAAAGATGGCAAATTTCTTTCCATGTTCTAAGCTTAAGATATGGTATTGAAAAAGGATCTTCAAGTCTATATATAAAGATGTCAGCATATGCTAAGTTTCTAATTCTTCAGCTTTTCACTGTTAATGTTCTTATGTCATATCATAAATGGATAATGTAACTAGGATTACATCATGTTGACATGTTGACTTTCTTTTTGGGCTTCAGAATCAGATCATCATCTGAGTCATGGCCAGATTTCCTTTTCACATTTAATAATGGTTTATTACTGCCATTGGAGATGGAATTACTTCTTTGAGAAGGTGTCTTTGGAATGATCTTCTCGGTCTTTTGGATGATATATTTTGATGTTTTTGTAGGTAGACCTAATTTCTGTGCAAATTGACTCTTTTTCTTTCTTTCCATTGCTTTTTTCGCAGCTTCAAGTCCCAGAAGGCCATGCTCCATCATCCTTGTACCAGAAGAAATTAAATCCAAGGTGAAAACACATGACAACAAAATGGTTTTAAATTCAGAAATGACCTAGTTTCCATGTCTCTGACAAACAACTGCAACATAATGAAATAGTTGAATAGTGGATCTAAAAAACAAAATTTAATAGTATCCAACATTAAGGTTTTATTCTAAAAACTTGCAAATGATTATTATTTCAAATGAAAGAATGGCCTTTAACAGTCATATTTATTTTCAGGGAAACATGACAGTTTCAGCATATTTGGTTGTACAATTGCTGAGTTAAGTGGCTGGAAGATGTTGTAAGTTTCTCTCTTATCTGTGTTTTGTGATGAGTCATGGGAGTTTGTCAAGTATTTCTTAGAAGTAAGGCAGTGGTTTAATATTTGAGAGTTTTATAGAAAATGCTATAGAAATGCATGACTCATAGGTAAATAATGTTATTTCAGTAAGAAGATTCTGAAAGTTCTTTCTTTTCAAACACCAATACTACATCTTTTCAAACATTTCAGTGAATCTTCTTACTACATTTGTCTTAAGTCTCCATGATTTGGAAGATTGAACTATGGAAACATTTGCAACAGTTAGGAAAATAGCATAAGTAGCCGACTGTTCACTTCTATTCTAGAGTTAGATACTCTTGGTAAAGCTTTGTCACATAAAGTTTTACCTCTCTAAATATGTAAATTGATCTTTAATCGTAATCACTATTATGATTTAATTTCTTATTGATTAATTTATGGCTATGATATTTTATTAATATTTAACTTTGGGCAGTCTATCAAGAGGGACTTTATGGTTGGATGGGGAGTCAGTCATAGAATGTAATGGATACCAACTCCAATTTCTAATAGAGAGGAATGTCTCTCTTAATTTGTCTATAAATTGGTCAACTGGGACATTAAATTTTTTATATATTTATGAAATTTTACAAAAAAGAAAATCTAGTTGTGCACAAATTTCTCATTTTTTTGCTAAATTTCCTCTGTTTGAGTTCTTGATTTTTGGGTGTACATATAAATTGTTATTTCTATATATGTGAGTAAATAGCTCTCTATCTCACTACACTCATGCACTGGATGCTCATATATCCTGTTAATACAATTCAGTTTTGAAAGAGGGGTATCTTTGCAAGTAAAGAGGGGTATCTTTGCAAGTAAGCAATTAGCAGTACTTTGGAACCCTCTTGTTATTTCTATATATGTGAGTAAATAGCTCTCTATCTCACTACACTCATGCACTGGATGCTCATATATCCTGTTAATACAATTCAGTTTAAATTGTGATTTGGGAGTTTCCGATTATTGAAGCAGTTAAGGGATAATGGGAGATCCTATGGGATTCATTTTGGTTTGTTTCAAGCGAAATTATGTCCATTGTAAGTTGAATGTTATTACTACATGATTGAATGGTTTAATGATAATAATTTGAGTACTAAATAAAGTAACGTACCAGAACTGAGCCATTTCACTTTTTGGATTTTCCTCATACAGGCTTTGATAGAAGATTCTGAGAGGCTCCCTCTGATCAAGGAGAGGAAGCAAGCTTTTTAAGAAATTTGCTTGATTCCTTCAGATTTAGCAAAAGTACCTAGAAAGCACTATGTAGTATAGGTATAAAGATGTAATGAAAATTGACCTCATCTGGTGGATCGTGTTTTTGCCCAGGTAACTCATAAACTTTTTTCTCTTTTTTCTCCGGGATGTGTTTTGAGGACTTATTTTTTGAGGTGGATGTTTGAGATGCTGATGGCCTTCCAGATGCTGATGTTATTGTAGTCTGTTATTCATTGTCAAAAGGATGTGTTGAAAGACATTATTAGCACTTATCAATTAATCTAATCTCTCTCTCTCTCTCTCTCACTCGTTTTTGTAATCATAATTTTTCTCACAGGCCGATTTAGTCCTCTTGTAGTGTTCATCTCTATCTCTCTTTCTCTCTAACCTGAAGTTTTGTTCACCACAAAAAATAAATAGGGTAACATAAACAAAATATGATAATATGCTGAGAAATATTTGTAAAACTCATTATTTTTGCTTTGTCCAGGCTAATTAAGAAATGAATTTTTATTACTTGGAAGGATATATATTGCTAATTAGTCTCTAATTAAGAAGCTTAAGTCTTGATTAAATGCTAAATCAATTGATGTTATTAAATAGACTAAGCTAATGGATTATCCTTGGTTATGATTATTATGTCGATTAAGTTAACATAAACTCAAAATGTCTGACATATGCTTTGTGTTGTTTTTTCAGAACTCCTTAACTATGTGCTTAGATTTACTTTTCATATGAGCAGGATCCTCAACTTTGATTGAGCATGTATAGACAGTTTTGCAAATAAGCAAACATATGAATGTAATTTCTCATGCAAAGAAGCATATTTTAGTAATTTTCCCTTTTATGTTTGCAGTATTTGTCAATCAAGTGTGATAATGAGTTACGTTTATCAGTTACACATGCTAATAGGAAAACTTATCTCATCCTGATTCCTCACAACCCTCACCTTCTTAGTGCTGGTAAGTAGGGATATGTACCATGTAAACTTTTCCTAATAATGGATTGACGTTATGTATATGTCCGTTTTGTTACATATGATTTTGTACATCTGGAGCTCCAGACAGTCTCTGTTATTTACCAAATGGGAATCAAAATTTGAGTTTCCCCCCAGAAAAACAAAAAATAATGTGATACCATGAAATTAGGGTTCCCATAAACGAAACAAGGGGCTTCTCAGATGAAAGCAAGGGTTCGGACAGCCTGAATTAGGGCTCACCCCAAAAAAGAGTGGAATTTTCGACAAAGGAAAGGAGTTTCCCACAAGAAAATTCAGGCAAAATTAAGGTTTTCCATGAGCATTATAAGTGGGTAGTGTGATTGACCCCAAAGGAGAGTAGAATTTTCCACAAAGGAAATTAGGGGTTACTATCAAAAGAAAATTTAGGCGAAATTAGGGTTTTCCATGAGCATTACAAATGGGTGGTTATATATTCAGTGAAATTGGCCCAGATCTGGATAACAAAAAGAATAACAACAAATTAACAGAAAATTAAACGCAAAAAAGAGGTCTGAATTGGGTGATTTGAAGTGCTCACCTTGCTATTGTAGTGATTGTTGCCAGTCCGAACAATTGAAGAGTGAGAATGGGGAGAGATCTTTGAACGAGGAGAGATCTTTGAAGAGGGAGAGGAAGAGGAAGAAGAGATTATAGTTTTCCTGATAAGAGGAGGCTTAATATCCTCTCTCTTAACCGTTTTGGCATGACCTAACGACAAGCTCTGCAATGGCTTTGGGGGCAACTTCTTCTTCATAGACTCTGCCATGACTCTAAAAGCTTCAAACTGCTGCTGCAGCAGAAGCTTCTTCCTCCTCTGGTGAATCAAAACACTTAATATGGTTTGTAAGGTACACACACACACACACACACACACACACACACACATCTCTCTCTCTCTCTCTCTCTCTCTCTCTCTCTCTCTCTCTCACACACACACACACACACACACACACACACACATATGGGGGGGGGTGTTTAATCCGTAGTAGTCGTGAAATTGAGCCGAACCCGAGTTCGAGCCTCGCCTCGCCACCATCCGTCGTCTTTTCTTTACCCTAGTGAACTTTGATAACATGTCCATGTCCCATGGCTTTAAAGTCTCCCATGTTGGAACATCATCTAGATTACAACACTCAGGCCTCCCTTGTACATACTTAATACTGCGTTCTATCCTCGTCTTATCGTTGAGATTAACAAGTGAGACCCTTCACAAAAAACCCCACCTTCGTGAAAAGAAGTGAAAGGCACGGAAGACATGCGAAAGCAACCGGTTCCGTTTCGGGATGGAGGCCAGAGACAAAGAAATGGTTTGCAAGTCGGATTTGAGGCATTATGTTGTTTCATGATAAGTAATATGGGATAATACTACTAAGAAAATGACTAACTTTTGCTAATTGTGAATGATTGTGAATTTAGATCATCAATGGTCGACAATAAAAGAGCACTTGTTCAAAACAATTGGATAATACTCACTTTTTCTAGTAATTAATGTTTGTATTAAATACAAAGGGCTACCTACAATGGACCACTAAAGACAATAGAAATAACCCCTTGGACCCACATAACCATATTATGTAATAGCCAACACTATTGATGAATATAATTTGAACCGCCTTGATTGATAATAATCTCAAAGTTTTAGCAATGAGAATTGACAAAGCAACCTATCTTTGAACAATTGCATGTCTTTGCACCCTAGAGTGGGCCCAAAGACATATTTGTTTCACATGCACAAAATATGTCAAAACCCCAATATCTCAAGAAGTGGAAATTTGGTTCAACTTGTGATGATGGTCGCACAAATCCAACATAAGGAGGCAATAATTGAATTGGGGATTTCGAAATTGTTATTATGGAATCCAACATTGCAAATATATATTTCCGAACACATTGTGACATAGAACAAGTGATCAAGTGATATGTGTTATGTTCTACTGGCATGGTACAAAAGAGACACAATCCATTGGTAATATTCCACATATTTGAAAGCATGTCCCAATGGTAGTTCCTCGGTCATAACCCTCCAAGGAAATACCATAGCATTGAATAGAAGATGGGGATGCCAACATGCGGCGAGCACACTTCCACAACATGTTATGGGCTTTCTAATTTCTCACACCCACTCATTCCTATGAATGGTTTTATGATGTGCTTCATTAGTTTTTACATTGAGAAGACAAAAACTACATGCAAATGTCCAATCAACCTCCAAGGTAGACTCAAGAAGTTTTGGAATGGGGTAACACAAAGATTGTCAATTCTTATCGCATAGACCAAGCATGGACATACCTTTTATGAACGAGAAATCTCACCCTAGCTATTCAGGATGCCATTATTCAGGCTTTAGTATCCAACATAATGTCCCCAATTATGCCATCCTATGCAACGGTAAAGAAATCTTACCCTCCCAAGCCAACATTCATGTCATTACCAAAACATCTCTTTGAAAGGAATTGGGATTCTCGCGATGGGCGCCGCTACACATTGCCAAGAAGCCAACATATGTTTAACGATTGCAAATCCTCCCGAGCATTTCATTTACATGGCATTATTCACCCTGTTTCACTTAGAGAGCCATTATCTTCATTCTTCCAAATGTAAACCCTAATCTCACTAGCCGAGCGAAGGTTTGTTTTCTCGCTTTAAAACAAAGTTAGTAGAAAAGTGTAGGAATTCCATATATTCTGTTATGTGTGTATGTATGTGTGCATACCCCCCCCCCCCCCCCCCCCCAATACAATAACAACCTTTAAAAACACCATGATTCAGCCCATATACATATGGCAAAGCCCCTAAAAGTGAATAAGCAATGCGGAGTTATTATTATTATTTTTGTTAATACAACACATTAACAATATGTATATGTTTTATTTTGTTCTGTTTTTGTGGAACCCCCTTCCTACATTCATTGATTCATTCATTCGCCCAGAAGCCAACAAACAACCAAAGGGACGTGTTCCTTGGACAAACACTGCAGAGAAAAACACAGACAGAGACGAGAGCAACCCAATCCGCCCCCCCAAAAAAACCCAATGTCTGCAGAGGATGCCGATGTTGTTCTTCTGGGTGTTTGTGAAAAGGTAATTCTTTCTCTCTCTCTTTCTCTCTCCATATATATATATATATATATATATATATATATATATATATATATATATATATATCTCCTTGCCTTGTGCGTCCATTGTGGTGTATCTCTTAGGGTTTTGTTTTATCTCCCTCAATCAAGAATCGGGCATTTAGCAGCTCAGACGAAGAAGGAGAAGAAGAAAAAGTAACATTTTCATCTGCAAGTACCACTCAAAATCATTTCATCAATCTATCATGTCTTTTATTCTATATTTGCCAATGGATACCCAATTGTTTATCCATGTTTGCCAATGCATAACCGTTCGTTTACAGATGAGAAACCGACCATTTAATTCCATGTTTAGGAATGGGTACTCAATTGTTTAATTCATGATATCCAAATGGGTACACCTAATCGTGTAGCTCTATGCCTGCAAATGGATACCTTCTCATTTTATCGATGTTTGCAAATGGGCATTTGATCTACTCTTGCAAAGGGACACCCAATAATTTAATCCATGTTTACAAGTGTGCACCCAATCAGTTATCTATTGCTGCAAGCAGATACCCAATCATGTAACTCTAGGTTTGCAAGTAGACATCTAATTATTCTATCTATGTTTGGGAATAGGCATTCAATTTATGCCTGTGAATGGTCACTTATAATATAACTTATACTGGCAGATGAAATTATTTAATTTACAACTTCCTTCAAAACAAATGCTTTGATCTAACGTTTTCTTATTTTTATTCATCTATGCTCACAGGACCTACCATTTGCAGATAAGAAGAAAACTCCAGAGGAGCTTCTTTTCAGCCTCACGGGTGTCAGTTCTACCATTGATAGGGGATCCACACATGCAAATAGGGGTAGATTAAGAGGGGTGATTACTCCACATTTAAAAAGGACGGCTCCTGCCCAAAAAGCAAACACAAGTTCTTCTATAAACCATCAAACTGTTGATGCTGCCACCCAATCACAACCTACACAGCAATCATTAGGAAAAGGCCAAGGATGCCGTGAAAAAGCATTAGACACCTATGACTTGGGTTTTTGGACTTATATTGTCTTGCCAGATAGGAAGAAGAAACTTGAAGAGGAAAGCTCCTCCGATACGGATAGTGAAGAAAGAGAGCAAGCTACGATTAAGGCCGCCTTGCGGAACGTGAAGACACCCGAAGAGGATCCAAAGGATGCACAAACCAAACAACGAGAATATTGGGCTCGACTTAAAGAAACTCTGGGTTCTATTAGAATGCGTACACAAATGTTACAAGACCTTTCGTTTGCTGATGCTAGTAAATATGAGAGTTTGGTTCCTGTAGGTGCTAACAAGGATGGTGATGGAAATAATCCTGCAGGAGTAATTGTTAAGCAAGCGAGAAGATTGGTATCTTTATCAAGCTAATACAATGAATGCATTTTTTTGGTTTTGGACACCTATGGGTCGAAGAGTGCATGCTATTAAAATATTCATAAGCATCCCTTACGTGCGTGGTCTTTACTCTTTAGGCAGAGCTCATGCACATGGAGGAGCAAGCCCTTAGCCTTCGTGATTTACACCAATGGCTTCAAACTGTAGGTCGGTTATGAATTTCATTTAATTGATGGAAGTTAGGTTTATATAAATTCTAGAATTCTCGAAGGATTGTTATATTACATATTGAAAGAAACTGAGAGATGCTATTCGACAAGATAGAATTACTATGCCCACCATGGATTCTTGATCCAGATTAGTTATTGGGAACTTTTCTTTTCCGAACCAAGTTTGTATGATTAGTATCATGAAGCAGGAAAGGGTTTAAGCGAAGGTGCCACAAATCATCCCAGGAGTGCTCTTCAAAATCAATTAGATCGTCTTCGAAGCTTAAACACAATCAAGGAAACTCAAGAATCTCTTCCTACTAATGCTTCGTCAGAGCTATTGCAACAAGTTGAGGGCAACCTTAGAGATCGCTTAGCAAACTTGTATCAAGGGAAGGTAGTACATATGTGTATCTTCTTCTTTGAAAAAGTTTCCAAATGTCTCTGACCTCATCTTTCCCTCAGAACTTCATTCTGAGTCATCAAGCAGATTTTATGAGAAATGGAGACTTGGATATAGAAGCTTCTGGTGAATCTGGTGTTAAAGTAAAAATGGTCATATTATATATAGAATGTCTTCTCCACGTTTTCTTAGGTTCGAAAAAGCACATACGACTCACCTATATCTTGTCTTTTTCCCTCCTTTGAAGGAAGAGATTTTCTCTGCTATCATGGAACGGTTGCAGAAAATGGTAAATCTAATCTCAAATAGATGTGAATTTTTCTTGCCTGCCTGGAAAATTATGGTATTTCATCCCACTCCAAGTCTCTTTTCCAGGAGACAGCCTATGAGATTCTTGGGTCAACAATTCTGGACAGCTCGAAGGAGGTGGAGAAAATGGTGTGTAACTTACTGATAACCAAATATCATATCTATGTGGTTGAATTTCCTCACGTTTCTCCAGAAATTGCTCATCATTAATCACACATATATTCTACATGCATGTATAGGAAGAGGAATTTCAAATGCTGCAATTGGAACTTGTAACAAAGGGTATTTACCTTTTTGTTTTATAATATGCAACTCAATAATCAATTTATAGTCTCAAAAAATTGTGGGTTCTAATATCTAATATCTAATATCATTTAATTATGTTTTCCTTCTGTTAGGCTGCCCCTTGCGTGCAATCCATGAGATAAAAAAGGCAAAAAAATCATCTAATAAAAAATCAAAGAAAGCAACTCATTCAGACGGTGATGGTACAAATCGGGCATCAGAATCTGAAGTTTCATCGGCATTAAACAGTTCAAGACTAACTTCAGCAAAGTCTGATAAAGATGGTGGTAAAAACAATGGTCTAGATGAAGGAGAACAACCTCTAAACAAGGATGACACAGACGGAAGAAACGATGTAAAGGAAGGTAAAAAGAGAAATGATAATAAGGATAGGTCAAAGAAAGAAAAGAAGACGAATTCCTCTTCCCAGAAGGCTGAAAAACAAAAGGAAGTGAAGATCGATATTCGAAAGGGTGGAAACAGTGCTGAAAATTCAGGAAAGAATTCTACACAGAGTTCCAGCAGAAATGAGAAAACGGATTGGTCTGTGTCTTCAACAATGGTATCAGAGACATCTGATGGTAAAACTGTAATGATAAAGGAGAATGGGCATAGTAGAGTTGAGGATGCAAATGTCATTTCAGAAGAAGGAAAGAAGTTCTTGTTTCCAGACATTAAGAGAGTTGCTGATGATTTCTCAGAGTTCTCAAGACCTATTGAAGTACAAGAAAGCATGTTATGCACAGAGAATAAGGTGTTCCGTAGTAAAGATACCTGTAATGTGCCAAACGCTATGAAGTATAAGATGAAATCACATCGTGCGTCTTTTGGAGGATGCGTAGAGGAACTTGTGCAGACTGATGATGTTGTCATCATTTCACTAAAGGTTGGAATTTTTTTTCCCCCTAGCCATGAAATTAAAGAAAAATTTAAGTTCATCTTTCACTTTGTATAGGGTGGATTTGAGGATATACCTTCAAGTCAGTATCAACAAATGGACGTTAAAGATATGCTTGAGAATATGGTAATTATCTTATCCATCATCACACCAACATTATGTGGATTTTATTTTCCATATTCAGGTGTTGTCTGATATTTTCAAGGAATCCATCTGCCCTTTGCTTTAGAAAACAAAACAAACTATACAATTATACAAATGAGACACACTGGAACAAAGTATATAATAGTATAGAAAAGAAAGTACATTCTGCCCAATATGGCTGTATTGCTTGAGATGGATGAATGGCCATCATGATTCTTGAGTTCCTGATGCCACACCAGTTTGAATTTTCAGTTTTTGGTGGGATTTGATGACTTTCCTAGTTGGGGAGACTTGTGAATTGATGTTAAGGTGGAACTTCATGTGAACTTTTATTATGGGGATGAATAGAAACAAATGGAAGTGGGGTTTAGTAACATTGAAAAATGGTGGTTTATCTACTTCGTTAGGCAGCATCACTGGTGATTGGGATTGATATGTGTTTGTTGATTGAGTATGCTATGTTTCTAATATCTATATGTGGACAACTTCAGAAATGTTAATAATATGTTTTTTAATTCCAGAAAAAATTACAAAAGCAAGTGCAGTTCTGGAGGACAAAGAATTGGGCAGAGAAGCATCGTGAACATGGTCGATTTACACAAGCTCCAGTATACAGTTCTGTTAGTCAGTTTACTAAGCTTCATACTTCACCTGAGATGGGTTTGGTATTTTATTATAATCCACAAACAAGTATTTGTGCAATGAAGAGTGTATCGGATCTGGATTCAAGTATGCAACAAGCCATTCTGGGGCTTACTTCCGAGCCCAAGAAGGAAACATCGACAACCCCCAAGTCTTAGTTGATAACATGTTTTTGCTCAGCCTGATGTTTTGTAGAAGTCTTAGTATTTTTCATTAATGTTAAAAATAATGTTGTGCTTCCATTAGTTTTTGTACTGAAGTGGACTGTAATGATTATGTACTGTATTACTTCCTGGTTCTAGTAGAATAAGCCATAATTGCCATTAAATTTTTAATGTTTACAGTGCTTGATAATATCGTCTAACTGGGCAATGTTACCATGCTGTATCATACTTCTGAAAGAAAGCTCGTCTAATGTTAAATTTCTTTTCTTTTGGATTCTTCTTGATTAGCAGAAGTACTGTTTGGCTTTTGGTAATGCAAAGTAAAGTTTTCCTCTTGAAAGTGGAGCTTAAAGCTGTGTGTTCCCAATCCAATGCCCAATGTTTTTGTTTGTCTTTTTGCGGAACTATCCTTTCCTTTTGGGGAAGGACAATTTCTTTCTCTCTTTCAAGCGACCAACAGATTATTGTGAAGTTTAAAGTTCCATAAGAGAATACAGTGGGAATCCATAAAGATTGCCTCGTTCGGATCATTCTTTGCAACTCAAGAGCTTGAAAAAGTGGAATTGCTACTAATTGCATATCTTTGTATCATTCAATGAAAATGAAAACTTTTTGTCCATCTAGTTACATTTCCAAAGACAATATGGAAAGAGCAACAATTTAAAACTAGACTTCCAAATCTAGTAAACATTTGGAGTTTTGATCAGTAAATCCTATACTGAAATGCTTTAAAAAAAGCAACTTGGCAAAGCAAGGTAAGGTTTGCATCTCTGAGGTTGTGAACCCACATTGGGGCTATTGTTAGAGGTTTGTAGTCTTGATATATGGTGGATCAAGTTAACGCTAGATAGTGAGTCTTGATATACTGCATTATCATATCCAGTCAAGCTTGATGGTGACAAATATGTTGCACATAACGGAGGGGTTGTCTCAGGATGAAAACACGAAAATCCAATCGAGTCATATGTCGTGGCGATACAATGCTGGTCGGATCGAATCGAAGCCTTTTCGGTCTGAATATGACAATGTTGTGGCGACATAATGCTGACGGATCAAATCGAAGCCTTTCCGGTCTGGATATGACAGACAGACTGACAAAACAGATCATCGATGGATGGATTGAATGAGGTGTGACTGGATCGAGAGAGAGAGAGAAGATTCTATGGTAATGAGACCAAGACAGACGGCCGATTGATCGATCCGAAAGGCAATGAGTCAGTCAGTCAGTCAAGAGTCTGCAGATGCCAAAAGAAGAAGAAGGCAGAAGAGTAATTCGTGGGGACAGAGAAGACGGAGATGAAGCAGTCGCTGAGGGTTTACGCTGCGGTGCTGCGCCTTGTTCGTCTGCTTCCCTCTGAGACGCGCTCCTACTACGCAAGGTTCGCCAGGGAGAATTTCGCGACCTACAGAGATGAAGACGACGACGGTGTCATCTCCAACCTCTTCGATCGATCTTACCAGCATTCCTGCTGGATCCTTACCAAGGTACTCTTCATCTCCTGTCCATCCATCCATCCATTCAATCAATCAATCCTTTCATGTGTGTCTGTGTCTGTGTCTCACCCTCTGTCTTTGATTCTCCTTTTTTCTCTCAGTCAATTGTATCAGAGATTCTTCTTCCATACATTTTGCTCATACATCTCTCTTCATCCTTTTTGTTCCTGTCCTTTCTTTGGCTGATTTGCTGAAAATACCTTGCATTCCTCTGCAAGGTATTCACCTGCGTCTACATAATAATTTCTGCTCTTCTTCAGTTCAATTTGTAGACGCCTTTTCTTATTTCTCTATCCTGTTATCACGGTCTGTTTTTGTTTCTTGTTCTCATAGATACTTCACTGTTTTATTTACTTGCTTTCTTTAGCTTATCGAATGTAAATATTTCACATCTTGTCCTCCTATTCACCTCTGCCAGATCTCTGTTTATCTTTTTTCTCTATTTTCCTCTTTTTTTTCCCACTGGGTTCATTTGTTTCTTTAATGCATCTCCCATTTCCTTGTTCCTTCTTTTTTGTCTGTGTCAAATCATCCTTTTTTTTTCTTTGGCATATCCGATTCCGATCGTTATGCTTACTTTCCGTTTCTGATTCCTGGTTTTACTGTTTCTTCTTCCTGTTGCATTTCTGAATTCAAAAATTTTTATTTTCTTTCTTTCTTCTGGATGTCTGGATCAGATCTTCCATTTTTTTCCCTTTCAATGTACTCTTTTGCTTTATTTACTTCGTTTTTTACCTCTAAATTTCCAAAGCTTATTCAATTCTATCATTTTCTTACGATTGTTTCTTTAATGCTTCTCCCATTTCCTTTTTTTTTTTCTTGTCTATGTCAAATCTTTCCCATCCTTTTTTTTCTTTTCCGATCTTTATCCTTACTTTCCGTTTTTGTTTCTGGATTTTACTGTTTCTTCTTCCTGTTGCATATCTGAATTTAAAAAATTTCATTTTCTTTCTTTCTTCTGTATGTCTGGATCAGATCTTCCATTCTTTCCCTTCAATTTACATACTCTTTTGCTTCATCTATTTCGTTTTTTTCCCCTAAATTTCCAAAGCTTATTCAATTTTATCATTTTCTTACGATTATTTTGCTTGCCTGGCTAATCTTTCATTTTCTTCTTTTCTTTTGCGTATCTGATTTGAATCTTCGACTTTATTCATTTACTTTCTATAATTTATTCATTTACTTTCTATAATTTATTCAAATATATATTTGTTTTTCTTCCGTCCTCTCTTCATATCTCATTCATATCTTGCATTTTCTATTTCCATGTCGCATTTAAATATTTAATTCTCAGCCTTTTTCTGCATCTCTTGATTTCAGTTCATCCATTTTTTCGTCTCCTGTTTCCCTATTTTCTTTTTTCCTTCTGCATGTCTCATTCATATCTGACACATTCTTTCCGCCATTTCCAAAGCTCACTCAATTCTATCGTTTTCCACCACTATTTTTGTTTTAGGATAAGTGATTATGATCTTCTATTTTATCCTTTCTTCTGTTATTTTGTAGTATGGAGTTGACACAGAAAAAGCGGATAATCTGAAGCAGATCTGCAAATCTTTCTCGTAGACTACTAGTATGTCCTCTTTCCTATACGTTGCTCTTTACCTTCTTCCAAGCTTGGATTAGTGGTAGAACTTTCAGACATAATTGTATGGTTAGATAATATAGTATTCGAAAATGAGATAGAATTTTGCTGCATTTGCATTCTTTACATGCTTCCTCTTCTATTGTTTCATTCCTATTTAAGAGTGTGTTTTTTTGCTCACTAGGAACCAGTGCTGAGCTTTAGATTTGTGAAACGCTCTATTATTTGACTGATACGCATGAACCATATGCTCTGATTGTGTTCTAAACTTGGGACATAACAGGTCAGGCATAGCTCAAAGAGAGAGAGGTCCTTCAAATGATCGTTTAGGAAGGATGGCTTCAAATTAGAGTTTAGGAAACTGTTCGACAAACAATACTCAGAAATGGGCCAGATATGGCCTTTGCGTTTGAATTGTATTTAACAGTATATATACTCTTTTTGATGAATTGCGATGCCTCTACATAGAGATGATGAACAATCCAGTAAAGACTCTGAGAATTCAACTGTTAATACATGCGCAATGCTTGGGGTAGGCCATTAATTGGCCACCAACCACCACAGTGCTGCGTTCTTCATCGACAATCTTATGTCATGGCACCATGAACCTGTTATGTTTTTTTCTCTATCTACTTATCCTAACCCTATTCTAGGGGAATTAGGGAACACAACCATGTTTTTTTTCTTGTTTTCTACATTTACACATGTACTAAAAAAAAAAAACTCTCATCTTTCGGATGCTAACACCAATTCGACATGGAATTCCCACCATCATTCAATGATTACGACAGATCGGCAGGCAAGTACATATACATACCATACATACATGCATACAAATACAGATATATTCATCTATCATTGAAACATATGCGGTGATACAGTGTTGGGCATGAGTCTATGAACAGCCCATCTGCTCTACATGAACAACACATATGTCCTTTTAATGGGGACATCTCTTTCCTCAAAAAAGGCTGTCAAAGCAGGTAATGCTGAGAGAGAGAGAGAGAGAGAGAGAGAGAGAGAGAGAGAGAGAGAGAGAGAGAGAGAGAGAGAGAGACCATTCATCCTGACGTCTTTTTAGTAGAAAAGGTACTCTTGAAAATGACCAGAACTCTTTAAGAGTTAGGTGGCATTAGTGACGGGTGCTGCCACCATAGCCAGTGGTTGTTATGCCACTATTGTCACTTCTGAATCATAGTGAAAATGTATTCATGGATACCACCCTTGAATTTGTCTTCACTACTTCAATGTTTGCATGCCTGACAAAAGTTAACCCTGCCTTTCCCTTTCCAATGAAAGGGTGTGGTCCTCTGCTTTTATGGTTCCTTACAAAGCTGTTCCTCCTTTCCTCCTCAGGTAATCGGCAATGGTTCAGTTTCTGCTTAACCGGTTTTGGCTTTCTCCGAACCAAACTGGTTAAGCCTCAACCAGTTTTGAGTGTTTTCAAATCTTGAACCAAACCGGTTCCTAAACCAGTTTATTACACGGTTCTGTGCAAACCGTGTAAGCCTGAGCCAAATGGAACCGCCAAACCGTTTAAAATGGTTTAACGGCTCAGTTCAGGCTTGAGCCGAGTTGTTGCCGACTCCTCAAAAAGGATTCCTTTTCGAGATGTTTGTGTTCACATTATCACAAGTTGGTTGATGAATGATAAGATGCACAATTCATTTTGAGAGGGTCTTTTTTTATGTTGTATCGATTGTAGATCAATCTAAAAATGGCATACAAAGAATTCGATTTTCTCTAAATGTTATTTTTATGTGATAGCAACTTGTTATTTGTGGTGGTTGGTTGGTTACTCTATTATTTTGTGTGCTGTTGGGTCTCGAAATCACTCTCTTCTAGCCTATGTTATGTTTTGCACCTTAACCAAATTACAGGATAGCCTACATTACACTTTGTATCTTAAATCTTCTGTATCTCCTGTTAAACCAAATTCTTCTTTAATTTTGTCCATCTCCTAATGCAAAACCTCAAAAGATTACATCCTCACGTACATGGATCTGACACATTTGCAAGACAATGAAAGTCAACCGAATCTCACACACGTACAGTGACATAGCAGTTTATGTGATAATATTGTCAGCAACAATAGTCCAATGAACCAAAGTTTTTGCTTGTTTTTTGAGTCATTTTATAGATGGAAGTCTTTTCCAATGGACCTAAGTTTTTGCTAGTTTTTCGAGTGATTTTATAGATGAAGTCACCAAGTTACGCTAACCCTCAAGGAATAAATGGTATGAAAGTTTTGGGTACCCTCGAGAAAACATGCACAAATGTTGCACAAGTAATAAATAGGTATGAAAGTTTTGGGGGTCCTCAAATAAAACATGCACAAATGTTCCACAAGGAATAAATAGTATGAAAGTTTTGGGTATCCTCAATTAAAACATGTGCAAATGTTTGCATGTGATGGACATAAATAATTGGAATTTGGAAGATCATTTTACATATTTTAGTAATAATTAGGTTCTCTCTCTATACCATAGCATCAAAGTCATTAAATTGAGAAAACTTAGGTATGATACGTTCCATTGGCTAGGCCCCATCTCGTAGATTGCAATTGGCCTCTCTCTCTCTCTCACTTTGTGTGTGTGTGTGTGTGTGTGTTTCCAATGAATTGAATACAGTATACACTCTCGTAATTTTTTTTTTATGTTTTTGCAAATTTCCAATCAATTTTATTATCAATGACTCAAGAAAGGTGGAGAAACTTTTGTGGGTCTGTATCCAACAACACATAAACAAATCAAATGTATACATGACCATTGAAATGACTTTAAGTTTATGGTGCACTAGTATTTTAAGAACTTTTGGGCTCAACCTCGAGGCAATACAACCCTCAAAGCCATTTTCTATGATAGACTAAGTGGTATGAAGGAAATATCTTGTTTGGATGTGAATGGGTAATAGATTATAGTTATTTATTCCTAAGATGGGCCCATATAGATAAACATGAGAATTGGACCCTTACAATTGGTTTGTATTGTTGATATGGAAAAATGTTTCTCTACAAAATAAAGTAGAATGTGAAAGAACTTCACAAGAGAGTTAGTTTATAATGTCAAAATTTGACATGGATAAATGTTATCTTATGTGGAGGCCCACTGACTCAAGAAAGGGAGAGGACGACCATTGTTGGATAAAGGCTAATCGTTGTCTTTTTACTCCATTGGATCCACCCATGAGGCCATCGTATTGGCTCTTTAGAGTGGCTACAACATCATTCCATATCTCATGCAATAACACTGTTTAATCTACAGTTTGATTGAAAAAGACCCGTCAACACCGTTGTTTCCAGATAATTTAAAGAGCTATTGGGCTAACTAATTCTAGGACAACTTGAGCTTTGGCATTAATGGGAGTTGATTGGATATTGTCAATGGTGGAAAACAAAATCCCTTGTGCCTTTATCATCCCCTCCTCCCGATGTTGTATTTGTCAACTGGGGCTTGCCATGATAACCAACATACATCCCCCCACTTGATTGTGCCTTGCACCCGGTATAATTGCAATAGGCGGACAACCCCTGCCATATTCGATGGGTCTTTGGGTAGTCCCACAAAGCATGTCTGATTGACTCTATTTCATTTGGGCACACAACCACGCTCCAACCAGTATTGACCTATGTATTACTAGCCATTGATTGGAGCGTGGTAATTCGCCTAGCGTGGTGTTGTTTCTATTTTTTGCCAAAACTTGGTAATAATTACATGGGGAACATGATATGTGTGCCAAATCTTTGCAACAACCGGCTCTTGGGCGGTTTGAGCAACTAGAATGTGGCTTCCCAATCTAGTCATGAATTGGAAGAAAGGGATGACTTTGTTCCTAGACCCGCATAAGAATCGTGCCACGTCTATTGCAAAGGGGCCCAACTTACCTTACATAGTCATGTGTTTTCATGAATACACTTGTGTCATTCTGGTTTTACTTTGATCGGCTAGGGGTCTACAATCCATTTACGGCCTGTATATGCAAATACTCGAATTGCCATGTTTGATGTTGGTACCTCATTGTCTTATAGTTCATGACCTTGGATCATATCCGGTGTTTCCCTACCTCTTGGGATCAAGGAGCCCTCCTCCTCGTATCCTATCCACTTCTTTGTTGTGTTTGTTTGATTAACAACTTCCCCAAGCAATGGAGCGTTCATAATTTCAAATCTCATAGTCCATCCGAAAAGAAGAATGTTTTCTGTTTTAATGCTACTCACTTAAAGTCATAGTACAAGCAAATTATGGTGTCCAAAGTGTGGGGTCTTGTAATCTATGGGAATGTTACATAGTGAGGGCCTTTGAGTTTACATGGATTTCTAATTATTCTTCATGGAGATGCAAATATTTTGATGTTAACATGTTTACAAATGTTAACTTTAAATGTAATAAGTATGCTAGTAAGAAGATGAAGAAGAACATCAAAATATAATGAATTAGTCATGGAGAACAACTAACAATTCTTGGATGGTTTTGTATGGATAAAGGATGGTCACAAATGGATTCATACAAACATGTTGGGCCCAATATCAAGTATATAACATTTTCAATAGATTATGGGGCACCACACTTTGAACTCTTCGACATTAATATTCATCACAAATGGGTCATGGATGGTCACAAGTGGGCCATTGTGACGTAATAAATCATGTTTCCAAAGTCGTACACACGGTTTGGTTTTGCGAGATTGTTTATGGCTTAGTTAAACCCTCTACAAGAAAATGTATAAGCTTATTTGTTCATATTGTTGTCATTTATGTCTAAGATGGATTATGTAGGTGAACACTAGAACTCGACCCTCTCTATAGGTTTGTATCGTTGATATGCAAAAATGCTTTCGCACAAAAATAAAGTAAGTGTTCCACAAGTAGTGTCGGCTTATTTGTTCACATTATTGACATTTATTTCTATATGGGGTTATGTAGATGAATGCTCGAATCAGATCCTTTCTATTGGTTTGTATAGTTTATATGGAAAACCGTCTTTGCACAAATTAAAGTAAAACAGCTCTAGAGAGTATGAGTTTATAATTTCAAATTTCTAGATGGATATTATTAATTGACAAGAAGAATGTTTTCAATTGTACTAATACCTACATAGCACAATATGTACTAAGAATATCAATGTTGAGGGGGTTATGGGGTGGGGATCAGAGGGTGGGGTTCCAAATCTAAGGGAAGCTTAATTAGTCACATTGGGCCCTTCGAGTTTCACATGGACTTTTAATTATTCATCATATAAATGCAAATATGGTTTTGTTAGAATGGTGTATGCCTTAGTTAAACACTCCATTAGAAATAGTATAGGCTTATTTGTTCATATTATTGCCATTTATTTCTAAAGATGGATCATGTAGGTGACCATTAGAATTGGACCCTTTCCATTGGTTTCTATGTTGATATAGAAAATTGCTTTCCTACAAAGTAAAACATAAAAGAACCTCAGAACTTGAATTATAATGTCAAATTTTGACTTGGATAGTTATTAGTTGAAAAGAAGAGTGTTTTCCGTTTTAGAACTACTTACAGTAAATACAATCATAAAAATATTAATGTTGAGAAGTTACGGGGTGGAGTTCAAAGTGTGGCAAAATAAGTTTTTAGTTGTTCGTTATAGAGATGCAAAATAGTCCATGTTAAACATGTTTGGAAGCATTAATTTTTAAAATGATTGTCGATAAGCATGCTAGTAAAAAGAGAAAGAATCTTGAATTGCCATTGATTGATTGACTATGGGCAAGTCATGGAATTATCATATGTATTGATCATGGATGGATTGAACATATGGGGCATCGTGACCTAACCAAGAAAATGTGTATTCAAAGTTGTTCGCAATATTAGTTTCATTAGTAACAATTAGTGAGTTTAGTTTACCTCATAGTTAAACCCTCCATTGGAAACAATGTAGGCTTATTTGTTGAGATAGAGTAGACTTATTTGCTGAGATAGAATCACTTTAAATTGGCATTAAGCTAAACTCACAAATAAAAATCAGAACATTTGCATGCAAGCCATTTTGATTTTCTTTGCTTGATCACGATTCCCACAATCAAAATTTGGGCCCTCCATAAACGATCTACCCTGTAGTTGCTTAGCATACAACAATATACATAAAAAGGAAGAAGAATTTTTTCATATACTATTTATTGTTCCTCAAATACTATATCTTATTACGAGAAAGTATAGTTGATTGATCTTGTGATTATGTCAAAATAGTACGACTTAATTACCAATCCAAGATCAATCATATATTGGCATTCATATTAGTTTGAGCTCTCACACATGGTTAATAACATTATGCTCCCAAGAAACTATGGAATTCCTTACCACTTTCCACACTATCCCAACATTCAAAACAACGTCATTGCCTTTAAAAGATAATTTTGTGAGCAATATATTTAGAGAAGCTTTTACTTAAAATACTATTTCAAGATATGTAAGACAATTATATACAATTTTTTATCGAATCATGTAGCAATATCAATATTCGCACATATGCATATGAGGTTCTAAAGGCCTCAAAAAATTGAAGGAGTACGAAAAAGAAGGATCGTATCGTATTATATGTTTTAATCCTTGGAGCTTGAGCCCATGGGAGCTTCCCTTAATGTTTTCATTGAGAATTTATTTTGGCAAGCAAGTGGCATAGATGCGCTGCTAAACTCAAGAGCAGGACATACAATAGCTTTTTTTATCAACATTCATTATGTCATTCGAACTTAACAAAACTATAGAAACACATTACATAGAACTAATTACAATTCAAATTACTATAAGGATATGGCTACCTTAACAATGAGAACCATCAGAACAAAAGTACAATGAGAACTAACGTCATTACACATTTGTTGCTTTTTTCTAATAATTAAAAAAATAATCTTTCATTCAGCACTTAATTGGAACAAAGAAAACTTACAAGGGTCATGAAACGGATTCATGGATGAGTCATTGAAAGTGTAAAAACACAATTTTAAAAGCTTGTCTTTCATTATTCTTTTCCCTAAATTCATCTACCCCTTGTTTTCATTCATGAAACTCTCAACCACGTAGTTCTTTTGTTTTCATTAAAGTCGTGTATCATAATTTGCAAACCATAACAAATCAAACAGCTACTTGTTACCCAGTTTCCTAATTACTTAAATCCGTCACTATATTACGCATTGAAATGAGACAAGAGAATGGTAAATTGTTTACTTAAAATCATGTGAAGTTCTTAATGCTAGTTTCTTTCATCAAAATAGACATCTACATGTTATGTGCATGTACCACAATATAATGCATTACTTCTACCATTTTCTAAATACATAAATTGTGTTGTATATGCTCAAATTCGATGATTTATGTGTAATTTTCTATTGGTTAAACATTGTCTTTATTGGGGTGTCTTGTTGTTAGTGGAAGCTCCTATGACATGTTTTAACAATCCAATATGTCAAAAGGTAAAGTTGTGGTGAACGAGTGCCTCCTCAAACTTTCGGGTAACATATTCACTTTCACTCAACAATCACAAAAGGTACCATTGGTTGTTTTCACACTTCATGATTGAGAAATGCCCCTCTACTATTGTAACATGTCTCTCACACCAGTAGGAAATGACATTATCGGCCACAACTCTCAACACATCTTCTCTCCTCTCTACAAATTTTTGGCCTTAGAAGACGTTAATATATCTTTCGTTTCTTTCTTTCTTTCTACATATACAACAAGTAAAGAAGCACACGTATCTTTCATTCAAATTGTTTTTCTTCTAATGTCAGAAGTGCATAGCTAGAGCTTTCAAAAGTTACGTTTTTGTTTCCGTCTTCCAACCAATGTGAATAACTTCTTTCAAAGTGTAGGACTTCCTATTGGAGACAAACACTTTTATATGTTTAAAAACTAACGCATGATACATACATAGCATTTATTCGATTTTGCCTTCCATAAAGCTCCCATGAGCTTCGCATGTACCACAAAATAGAATCTAGTTTTTGACAAAACTATCACAATATGTCTTATGGTTATATAACACAATTTAGACCACCTAAATTGGAATCCACCTCACATGGGCCCGTAGTTCAAGTTTCCAAAATAAAATTGTGAAACTTCACAATATGTATGCAATACAAAAAAGATTGTCTATCAAATACATTAAGAGTGATATTCAACATAATGGTGCCCTTTGGGGTTGTCAAGTTCAATAAAAGAAAAATGAAGTGAACACATAAAATAAAATTGGGAAAAGTACCAGGATACCCCTAGAAGTTCGTCTATTTACCAGAATGCCCCTATAAGTTCCAAATTTACCAAACTACCCCTATGTCCAAAAAATTACACCTTATAAAGTAATTATACACTCAAATCTACAAGCCCTATTTACCAAAGATCGAAGAAATGGACCCAAACTAGCCCTATTTACCAAAGATTTGAGTGTATAATTACTTTATAAAGTGTAATTTTTTGGACATAGGGGTAGTTTGGTAAATTTGGAACTTCCAGGGGCATTCTGGTAAATAGACGAACTTCCAGGGGTATCCTGGTACTTTTCCCAATAAAATTTTGGTTCTACTCAAGTTTAAAACCATGTAATGCATTTGTGGGAAATGATCACTCTTGTATTAGTCTTGTGATTGACATATGCATTTTTTATATTTGTTTGTACGTTGAATGATTTTCCTAGAGTTGTCCTTGGATGTTCGTATGTGTCATATACATCCAATTGTATTGCAAACGGTATTTTTGCTAAACACTACATAAGACTTTCACCTTGCATTGGGTTTTCATGAGAAAGAATGGTCAATTTCCTTTTAATGGAGTAAAATCCACATCTTGATGCTAAGAATCCCATAACGAGTGAATATTTATGAGGACCCAACCTGATGGGCTTTCCCTAAAGTTTACCTCCTTCGTGTGTCCTTCGCCTCCTAAATAAATTCATTTCTCTAGTATACCAAGGGATCGTTTACAAGTTCTACAATCCTCTTGATGTTTATCATTCAAGTGCCACACCATCCACTAGCCTCTCTTCTCAAGTTTCCCCTATTTTATATGCCTTCACACTTCAGTTAGAAATAAGTTTCTTAATTTCTTTCCAATTATTTCAAGCTCCCTTTGATCCTAGCCTAATGGTTTTTATCTCAACTGATGACCCGCACAAGTCTATTACTTGTACTCAATTTGGCGTGTGTAGCATACTTCTAAATCCATGGGCTAGATATTTATTTACATTTGCCCGTCACAGATAGTTTTGTGTAACCATTTCAAAATTTATGAAGGGGGTTATCATTAGGGTTTCATTCCAACCAAGAGATAGGCATAAGATGTTAGTTAGAATGTACATGAACGTAGCTTGATAATGAATCAACTATGTCGAAGTTTGGTTTTACTTCCATTTCACCTATAGGCAAATGATCATCTTCTCTAAACTTCTGTGCATTTTCTTGATTGTTCATAAGATGATGGAAATTGAAATAAAACAAATTTGAAGTACTAGCAATTGTTGGGAGGTGTGATGATATATTGACATTCACATTGTTTGCAAAAGTGTGAATCTTTTTGAAAGTGTCAAGGGGAAGGGTGGACAAGAAATTGAGATCAATTTCAAACTCAAATTTTCTTTTATCGTAATTAGCTTACCCTAGTGGTAAGTTGTTATACACTACCAGCACTATGTCTAGGGTTCGAAACCCATATGGAATGTAGGGGTTGAACCCATGACCACTTGGTCTCCATTGGTCTCTCTCTCTCTCTCTCTCTCTCTCTCTCTCTCTCTTATGTGTGTGTGTGTGTGTGTGTGCACGCACGCATGGTCTTTATGAATATGTAGTAGCATACAAAACATAAGAGAGACCACTTGGTCTCTCTCTCTCTCTCTCTCTTATGTGTGTGTGTGTGTGTGTGTGCGCGCGCATGGTCTTTATGAATATGTAGTAGCATACAAAACATAAGAGAGATGATGGATAAAATGTATTTTTAATGTCCACCAAGTCAATGGGTAGAGAGAGATCATGCAACTTGGTTGGCTACCATATCCCTCGATTGTATTGGCCCATTGACATCATAGATAGTTAGGTGTTATGATTTAGCGAAGTCAGAATTTTCAATACTTTAGTTGTATGATAGTTGTCCTCAATCATTGCGTATAGGGAGAAGAGAGATCGTGCAACTTGGTCGCCCACCATATCCCTCAATTGTATTGGCTCGTTGACAACATAAATAGATAGGTGTTATGATTTGGTGGTGTCATAATTTGCGGTGCTTTATTTGTATGGTAGTCTACTATCCATGACCAATGCACATGGAGAGAGAGAGAGAGAGATTCTGCAACTTGGTTAGCCACCATATCCCTCAATTGTATTGGTTCATGGACATCCTAGATAGTTAGGTGTTATGATTTGGCAAACTCATAATTATTGGTGCTTTGCGCGTGCGCACACACACACACAGATTAAATTATTGTTTTCAGAGGTCAAATATGACTTATGAGACAAAAAATATAACATTTTCACGTAATACATCTAAAAGTGAGTAACAACTCTCGATGTTCAAAAACTTAACTACTAATGATTGTCATAATCGAGAATGCATACTATGATTGTGAGAGAACTTCGTGTAGGGATTGAGTTTGGTCGAAGATGTGTGGAAAACATAGTTGAATGCGATCAAAGGCAAGACGTTATATCAAAGTTAATACTCGGACTCCAAAACTTGTTTAGAGAAAAATGTGCATAATCCTTTACTCTTATCGCGTGGACCTTGTCAGTGTGAGTTAAGTTGCATGGAAGCATGGTTTCGATGCCAAACAAAGGGATGGGATCTAACATGTATTAAGGTGTGCAATTCCCTGTGTGGTGGAGAATATGGTTTTTTGGTTAGGTGCAACACGTAGTAGAATGTGTGAAGCGAGAGCCTCCATATTTTTCCCATGTCATGACACATTAGTGTAGCATAAAAAAGGCCATCTTCCAAACCATTTATCCATATCGATGCATCATGAAACGTCGCATCCCACCTTCCAAACCAAAATTCCATATCTTGCATGCAACCATAACAACGTTGCTATTTTTTGCAGCTTTGGGTTCTGTTCTAGAAAATCCTAGGAATAACAAGAACAAGAGTAAGGTTGGTTTGTTGGTGGGTTAGCACGTAAATCTGTTTGTTTTCTGAAATAAGAAAATAAAAGGGAGAAGGAAAGAAAGGAAAGAGTCCGTCCGTCCAATAGAGACGGGAAGGGCGGGCAACCATCTAATAGTAATAAATGGAGGGAGTGGATAAGGCCAGTAATACGCCCTCACCTTTGGGCAGGCAGCCCCTTCCCCCCCCCCCCCCCCCCCAAACCCACACGTGGATAGCGTTCAAAAATATGCACGAGGACATTGCCAATAACATGCCTCGTGATCCCACACACACACACACACACACACACACACTCTCTCTCTCTCTCTCTCTCTAATGATGGAAATAAGAATAAGAAGAAGCTGCTGGAGTCACAGCAGGCAGCAGAAGACCTCCTTCAGCTCCTCAGCTCAGCTTTAGCTTCCCCCTAAATAATTCTCCACTCACTCACTCACTCTCCACCTCCTCCACCTATCTAATCTAATCTAATCTAATCTAAGCCCATCTATCCATTACCGCCCCGGTCGGTCGGTCCACGCCCACACCCACCGCCCGCAATCACACAACACCATGGGCCTCGTTTCCGCGGTAGTAGCTCTCCCACTCCCGGCTCCCAGCGGTGCCTACTGCCACCAAACCAGCGCCAGCGCCACACATTACGATGATAATCATCATGATGACCAACCCCACCTCGACCATGATCCCGACGAAGCCCTCGGAGACCGGCTCATGGCCCTGCTGGCCGCCCCGCTCCCACCCGACCCGCCGCCTATCGATCACAACCATCCACCCCCACCACCTGGCCTAAATGTGGTCCTCTCCCCACCACCACCATCACCACCTGTTCGTCCGCCTCCCCTTCTCCACCACCATAGCTCCTCCCCACAGGACCTCCCCATCACCACCACCACCACCACCACCACCGGCGGTGGGCCTGCGCCGCTGCAGGAGCCCGCCCACGTCTCCCTGGATCGAATCTCCTGCATTCTGCCTGCAACTCCAACTGACTTCTCACCCCTCAACGCCGTTCCTTCTTCCCCTGATGCCGGCCATCGCGCAGGCCACCAACAACACCACCACCACATGTTCCTCTCCAGCTGCGACCTCGTCTGCCGCTCCTACCCTTACATCAACCGCATCTTCTTCTACGCCACTCCTCCCGCCTCCGCCTCCGCCGATGCGGCGGTGGCGGAATACAATGGCCACGTCGCATCCCTCAAGGACAGCTTGGCTCGAACCCTCGTCCATTTCTACCCGCTCGCCGGGCGCTTCACCACCGACGCGGGTGGCCGCCTCAGCGTGGCCTGCAACGACGAAGGCGTGGAGTTCGTGGAAGCCTGTGTCCGCGACCTCCCTTTCAATCGTCTCAAAGACGCAGGCTTCCAGTATTCCAACCTCTTCTGGAAGCTCGCCAGGCGGACAGAGCTGCTCCGCTCCGATTATCTGGACCAGCCCATCCTGTCTGTGCAGGTAGGTTGTGGTACCTACCCACCTTATCAAATCATGCTCACTTTGTGTATGTATGTGTGTGTGTGTGTGTGTGTGTGTGTGTGTATACATATATATATATACTATAGACCATAGATAGATGGCCAGATCCTGCATTTAGCCATGGATTTGATTAATGAATCGTGTTTCTGTCTTAAAAGTTGCCAATTTCCCTGTACCTGCCTGCGTGCATAATTCCAGATCACCAGGTTCCCAGCGGATCACGGCGGATTCAGCGTGGGCGTCTCCATGAGCCACGCCGTAGCAGATGCCCAATCCTTCTACGACTTCATGAAATGCTGGGCCGACACATGTCGCTCTGTGGCCATGAGCGTGCCGCCATTACATGTCCGCCCCTCCCTCAGCGTCGACTCCCTGTCCAACTCCTTCGACGAAACCCTGAGCTACATGATGCGGCGGGTGAAGGACATCAGCCTAATGTCGAAGCGCTGCAGGCAGAGGCAGCAGCAGCAGCAGCAGCTGGTGGCGGAGGAGGAGGAGGTGGTGGTGGTGGCGGAGGAGAAGCGAGGGGGAGCGATGCAGGAGTACGGGGAGAAGTTTCTGTCGGTGATGGAGGGGCAGCGGGAGGAGGAGAAGCTGTTCTCCGCGTTGGAGGAGCAGCAGCAGAAGCGAGGGGAGAAAATGATGGAAGAGATGGTGAGCAGCAATACGCAGGGCCGATCGAGGGGCGGCAGCAGGCCCACGAACCAGCCGGCTGTTGCCGCCGCCACCGCCGCCAGGACACAGGCACCCATCATGGAGAAGCAGAAAGAGCAGGAGGAGAAGAGAGAGGCCAGGAAGGATTTGGTGCAGAGGGTTTTCTCCTTCAATGAGGAGAAGCTGAAGAAGATCAAAGAGCTGGCGGGGGCCGGCGGGGGCCCGAAGGAGGCTTACACCACATTCGAGTCCTTCTGCGCGCATTGGTGGCGGGCGCTCATCCGCGCACGCCGGCTTCCCGAAGAGCAGGCGGTCTGCCTCCTCATCCCAATCAACTGCCGACAGCGCTTCCTTAAATTGCCCAAGGGCTACTTTGGGAATGCGCTGGACGGGGCCCTCGTGAAGCTGTCCGCGGGCGCCTTGTGCCGTGCCCGGCTCCCCGAGATCGCCGCCCAAATCCACCGCGCCATCACGGCCGTCACCGAGGGCTCGTTCCGGGACTACATCCTCGAGGCGGAGCGCCGGCGGAACGCCATCCCACACTTTGACCGCACTGGCCTCTTCCACGTGGTCGACTCCCCCAAGTACCCCGTGTACGCGACCGACTTCGGGTGGGGGCCCCCTAGTGCCGTCCGCGCCGAGGGCTTCCGCTTTGGGGCCGAGGTGCAGATCTTGGCGGGTGCGTCGGGCGGGTACGACATGTTTTGTGCCCTCGATGCCGACTCAATGGCCGCTCTCATGGACGACTCATCTTTCGTATTGACGGACATGGACAGCTATCATTAAAACTAGACAACTATCATTAAAACTAGAGATGGAGAAATGGGTGATAGGAGGGTTTTGGTTTGGGGGTTTTGGGGGGGTAAGGGAGGGTTAAGGAAGTCATTGGGCAAGTGGCATGAGTTTATGTCTACTAATTCATGTTGTCTTTCAAGTTTCTTAAAAAAAATAAGTGAGGGGTGTATTTGTATGTGTCTAGTGTGGGTCCTAAAGCTACTCCTCCTATGCAAGATTGATATGTAATTTGTACTTTTAAAGAGATGTGGTACATAGATGACACCTCTTGTTGGATGCATCTTTATTCTGAGCTCGCAAGAAATTATTATATAAGATGATGGTTCATATATGTACCTTTGAAGAAGATGTTTGAACACAATAGATAAAATAAATAAATAAAGGGGTAGCATCTTATCCCATTTCAGATTGGGATGCTACTCTATTTGCTAGCACATGGTGCATATCTTCTTCGCAAAAGCCCCAGAGAGTCAGGTCTGTAGATTTCGTATTCGTGGCTTTTATCGGCCTTACCAAGCGTTGTTGTCAATTGATTTATTATGGTAGCTTTTACGATGACTATAACAAACAAATAAATAAACAAGCATCGTTTCCCCTGCGAAAGATGCACTCGAAGTTCCTGAAAAACCGAGCTCAGATTTATTTATTTGGTAATACCTTTCCTTTCAAGGGATGATCAAAACTTGTTTGGATTTGATTGTTGCTCAGTGTTCTTGTTCTTTGCTCCGCAATTACGGTGAGTCAAGAAATTTTATAGTGATTGACTCTTAATTCCTCTTTGTTCAAAGTTTCCCTTGATTCAAGCATCAAATCATTCAATACATTGCATCATCTTTGATTAAGTTTCAAGTGTCCTGTCATAAGCGCCATTTATTCACAACATTCACTACATGAAATTTGGAGTATATAGTAATGAATTCACAAGTGCAATATGTCATTAGCTCTAAATGATGAGAATCATGAAAACATGATGCTAACGTCATGCCAATAATTCCATTTCACTCTTTGTATGTAATGCTAGAGGAAATCTCCTTCGCTATGGATTGTTTTATTGTGCCCTTGTTCTAGAAAATAGTGACATTACATAAGAAGAGATCTTAGGGGTAAATATAGACGCTACATTCTATTTAATGTTCTCCATAAGTTTGGAAATTTTCCAAGGTATTTGATAGATACAAAATGAAAAAGGTTGCATGCTGTCTTGATATGCAAAGGTTAAATAGAGTGTTGATCTCGCATTAAATAAAGCATCCCATCTCATCCTTTATCACTATAGAGAGCATGTACTCGATTGTAAGGATTGTATACACTAGTTAAACACTTAATCTTTAAACATCACATTGTGTGCCATACTTTTATATATACTATTGTTATTAATTGAAGGGTGGCAAGAGAAAAAGGCTTCTAAACCTATGAAATTAAACATAAATTGGCACTACACAACAAAATTGGCAAACTATTGCACATGAGTTAACATCCTCCTGAAGTTTCAATTAGCATTAGTATCAATGAAGAGTACTAGATAAAACACCTCATTGAATTCCATAAATCATATTGAAAACTGCATGCATTCTTGAAATACGGTCTACTCAAATATTGTCAAGTCTCGGGTTTGTTATTTTTATGGGTTGTGCTAACATTTCACTGGCCGATTGTGCATCTAAAACCCTCTAGAGATCATGAATGGTATGACACAATTGGCCATCACAAATAGAATAGATGTCTATTGGACAGGTAGCTTTAGACCATGCTCATAATATATGTGCAATTTTGTCAACAAAGTGTAAATAAATAAATAAATATATATATATATAACAAAAGATACACCCTGGTATTATAAAATCATAAGCAATACAAAAGTTGATGGCCGTTTCGGTGAGAAGAACCCCACCAAAACAAAGCTAATGCTAACCATAAATTCATCCATCCATTCATGAGGAGAAAGGGACCTAAAAACATTTTTTATTCATGGATATTTGCAGTCTCCATGCCGATGAAAGATGGCTGAAATAATACTTTGGACATCGGAATCGTTGTAAACCTGTAGTTATCACTCCATTCCACAATATAACATTTCAGCTTGACAACTTTCCGAGCAGTTTTTGTGCTTTGAAAGGAGCACCACCTTTAACATACATGCTGATCAAAACCGTTGCTACATATGAGCTTTTTCCAGCAACCCTTTTTCTCACAATATATGCATGTATTCTAGAACCCTCACAAAGATCCTTCCACCAAGCACAAGCTTTGAGAAATGACACAACATTGAAATGTTCTTTTGACATTCTCTTATTTTCTCTTAAATTTCCCCTATTTTAAGTTTTTGACCGATTCCCTTGTACTCTCATCATAGCCGATTTGTTGAGCATAGTCAACACTAGCAGCAACTTTCCAACGCCATTCCTCATAGTCGATTTGATGTGTATATGCAAGAACAAGACATATTTGTACAACATATCTCCAAGATGTTTATCGTCTACTCCTCCCAAACTGCAATTGAGCATTCAATGTAACCTATAGCACCCAAAATCTGTAACAACAGAATGTCCATAAACAAAGTTAGTAGACATTGTTTCCCAAAATCACGGGAATAGTATACATCCAAATTATGTGATCTCCATCTTCCCTAAAAATGAGCATAGAGGTCCATATCCTTTTAAAATGCATTTGCTTCCTGAAAATGGCATCAACATTGCCTATGAAACTTTCATACTGACCACGTAATGTATGAACAAATAACAAAGTGTAAATATTTGCGTAGATTTAATGTAACTTTCATTGGCATTCTATTATCCAATCAAAATATCAAAATAATATTACGTCGATCTATCCTTCACACAGTTGTAGCAAAATTCTGTAATTTCGTGTTCACTACCAATTGTGTGCACCAAGGGACATGACCAATTGTAAAAATTTATAAAAAACTAGGCTTTCTACTTTTTTGACTTCAATGTTCACATGCTTTATATTTACATGTTGGAACGTGCATCTTAGTGTCTCCATGATTACAAGCCAAAGATGATAAATTCAACAAACTCATAAAAAAATTCAAATACTAAATGCATTGCCCCCGACTCAAGATTGGAAGCTTAATTTATGTGTATATATATCAATACACGATAGCAAATGGATCTCTATTATACAACCTCTTGTAGAAAAAATTAAATTCATTAACGTGCAAGATTCTTTCAAATGTTGAAATATTTAAGACCACAAAAAATAGTAATTCTAGATTATTATTTTCAGAAGTTACAACTTCTCTTTCACTTTCTCTTCATGATTGCAAACTACTTTGCCACACTACTTAAAGTTGTGATTATCATGGGCATTGGCAAGAAAGTAGGCAAATGGAAACCACACTAAGGGGAAGGATAATGATTTCTTTTTTCTTGATGTATTGAATAATTTTCTAGCGATGTGGAACTACATGTCATTCACCTTTGCGATGTAGGGCTACGAGCATTATGAAAGTTGTGTTGATGTATCTAGCCACGTGTAAATATCATAGTTATTCAACGTAAGAAAATACTATATTTCAATACTTCATTTTACCACTCCATATGTGCCACTTTCAATGCATGTGCTTTCCTAGGGTAAATCCTTCACCTTCATAACAAGAGTGCTCAACCATGCTTTAGCTCTCACCACCTTAACAAAAGTTGACCAATCTTTTTATTACGACACTTGGTTTTATACGCCCTGTTGGTATTCTAAGAAACCTAGTGGTTCATGGAAAGTTCTATCAAGTAGGAATTTTATGCTTTGGCTTCTTGTGCCCCTCTAGCTTTTGATGGGCTCATCATTGTTGACTACATTCAAAGATGATGTATATGCAAAGTGTGTCCCATATTAATGATAGGTATTAGCATCTTCAATTGTTTATGTTGAGAAATAATTCGATTATATTATGGGGTGTATGGTTAAGTTAAAGTTACATATTGCAAATTACAATGTTGATCATAGCAATAGTAAGGTTGGTTGCCTTTATAGAGGGGGAGGGGTTATTTTTTAGGAAACGAAAGGTTATGATTGGGATTTGGATACAAAATGTCAAAATGTTAAAATAAGATAGCTTAACATCATGTTATCTTCAGGGTAATTAGTTTATCCTTGGACATTCTTCTAATCAAGTAAGAGAAGGTTGCGCATTAAGTTCCCTCTTATAGGCTTTTGATACAAATCCTCTTCTTCTACAAATGGACAAGTTTGTTCAAGTTGGCCTTTCTAGGGGTTAGAGATGTCCACTAGTGACCATTTCTCTATATATACCTACAGGCTACATCAATGATATTTTCTTTGTCTTGTAATGATCTCCACAATTTTGACATTTGTGTGAATGCTTTACAATTATACACCACTACACTGGGGTTCAAAGTGAACTTCATAACATCTAAGTTTTGCCCCACAAGGTGTATGATTGAAATTTGATACCAACAGAATTAATCAATCTAGATCAATTAATTAGGCTTTTCAACTATCCCCTAGGATGGAACATTTGTGGGAAAGTTTAGGACATTTTGATTTAGCTAGTCCTAAGTCAACCAAAATAGAGATCTATGGGGCAAGACAAGATCCACTATTCTTGGCGACGTTAATTTAAGGGATGTCACTAAGCTCCTAAGCCTACAAGCAAACACAAAGAACAAACAAAGCAAGATCTAAACTTAATATCCTAACATAGACAAATGAGCTTGAGCTCACTTAATCACTTAACATTAATGTTGAGAATCAAGCTCAACCTAGTCTAGTGTGTGAACACACCTTTTGAGAATGTATGAACATTCAAAGGTCAAAAGTCACCACTACTCTCTAAACATTAACTATATGTCATAGAATCATATTCTATAACACATAACTAATGAGTTTCCACATTCCCATGACCCATGAGTTCTATAGCTCTAGAGAGAGAGTGCGTATTAATGAAGAGAGCGGGTGATCCTATATAAAACACCCTCCTCCTACTTCATAGTGTCGGTTGTTGCTCCTTGTAATGCTACATTTTTGTATTTCATGTTTTCCTTGTTAATATATATCTTCTTCTTCTTCTTCTTCTTCTTCTTCTTGAGTACTTCATTTTTCTCTCATCTATCTACGTTGTGTCTCTCTTCTCTTCTCTCCCTCCCTCCCTCTCTCTCTCTAACACACACACACACACAACACATCTCTTCCGCTACACAGAATCATATCCAATTCTTTACAATTAACTATTATGGAAAGTCATGAAAAAGTTATAATTGACAAAAACACTTATGGTGGAAGCTTAAGCTTTAGGCTTGATAATAGGTAAGAAGATGATCTATTTAGAGCTATACTGTAGAAAGATATTACGATTCGGAGAGATTGATGCTCTAACTCGAGTTCTATATGAGTGTCCTTTTATAGCTTTTATAATGCCCTTTAACCTTTTCACATTGTGTTGCACACAAAAAAGGAAATATTGAGAAAACTATAATTGAAGTACCGGTGGTTGTGATGTATGTGTGAACAACATAACCAAAAATAGAAAAAATGAAATTAAAATTATAATGCGAAAGATCATGGGGTATTTCACTAGTCTAACCAAGCACATCGGCTATAAAGAGAAGAAAGTAATGCTTAATGGAATATTAAGCGATTCATCTAATAAAGATGTAATTAATATTGATGATCTAAATGGAAAAATATAGCATATGTGCCTAGTTCATAATCTAAGATCTAGTGATGTTGAACAAGTTAATATCAATATGTTTTTCAAAGATGGTATATGTCAGTATAAAAAGTGTCTACATTACAATGGATCGTTTACGTTCAAGAGATGAAGGAAATAGCCTATTAAGGTTAACCACAAGATGTAAGCCAATGACGCCCATTACAATATAGATCAAGGATATAATCACAAGCCTTTAGACTAAATAATGCAAAACAATGTAATGCATCAAAATATGATTACAAATAAACGAGAGATCTTTTAGATTTGATACTATGTCCTTGAGGATTTGAGGCTATCTTCCACCATTACAAGGGTGTCATGGATATATGTTTAGAATATGGTTCATCTAAATTTATATGGCAAAAGTCAAGAGTTGTTTTCATGGATTATAATTATCCTTATCTTGCCAAATGCCATCGCTTATATTTGGTCCTTTCTTTGATGATATATACTTGTGGAGATATACTATTATATACTATTTGTATAGTGCCTCTAGCCTTTTTAATTTTAATACCAATGGAGCATATTTTTTATGGAAAAAAAGTTGCGTGGTGAATTTTTAACCCTTGTTAAGCTGTGTGAAAATTTGGAGATAGTTTATGAAGGCAATGTATGTAAACGAAAGGATTTTAGTATGAAAGTTTCTTGAACCAAGAGATTTGTCATCAATTATTGAATTGTCTCTAGAAAAAGTTCATTGAGCACAACTTCATTCACTTATGGCTAGCCAATTAAATTAGGTCTCACACATCTAATTTCCAAATGTTATAGTCACGTCAATTGTAGACTTTGTAGAGAATTATACTTTCACAGAGAAAAATGAAACTCAATCCATGCATTGGTGGTCAATATAGGTAACAACCTTTATTCATTTAACTTATCATCGAGTCTTAGGTGATATAAAGAAGGGAAAAGTACCAGGATACCCCTGGAAGTTCGTCTATTTACCAGAATGCCCCTGGAAGTTCCAAATTTACCACACTACCCCTATGTCCAAAAAATTACACTTTATAAAAATTTACCACATTAACCCTGTATAATTACTTTATAAAGTGTAATTTTTTGGACATAGGGGTATTGTGGTAAACTTCCAGGGGCATTTTGGTAAATAGACGAACTTCTAGGGGTATCCTAGTACTTTATCCTATAAAGAAAGCAATCCATTTCTTTATATTTAATGGTTAAGAAGTATTACACCATGTTTGTCCAACATTATTTTAAATTACATTTGAAATAACTTCTTTTTTTTTCCAAAACAAAATATCCTTCCATTAGTTTTCAAAAAAACCTGTCAAGTACAAACTACAAAAGAGATGAAAAAGAAGAGGAAAAAGGACTATCCCAATGACTAGCCATGGAGGTATGACTACCCAGGTTTTAATATCCTTCTATTCTCTTCAATCCTAGGTTGCTTTTATTTCAAGCTACCATTTCTATATCATCATCCAACTGTCAGGGCCGTAGCCAAAGACAAGTTTAACATGAAGAAAAGAATGAGAAATAGAAAATAAGAGAGGAATGAGAGAGAAATAAGATATTGAAAATGTATTAGCAATGAGAACAAGGGTTACAAGAGTACGCCGAAGACTGGCGTTGAACCGGAATGGTTCATCAATAGTTCACTATATGTTTATATAGCATGCTTTGGATACATGCATGCTCGCCACCTCATAGGCACGCATGCTCGCCATTTGTCATTCATGCAAGCATGCCACTTGGCATTCATGCAAGCATGACACTTGGTAATCATGCGTTAGCCTATGCGGTGGCAACGTTTCACACTATTAGATATACTTCTTCATGATCTAATATAAGAATTTACAATTTAATAAATGTAATATGATGTATCCTAGTGGTTGAAGCCACACATTATCTTTGACGAGGTAATGGGTTTGAATCCTTATTACAAGTCTTGGAGTTTTGGTATATGTTCATGACACTATTAACATTTCATATTTGAAAAGTGTATTAACCTTGGTACTAACGGCAAATCCCTGTGCTCAGGCTTCAATTATTGCTCCGCATTTACACTACCAATCTCCGTTGAGCCATGCTCACCATATCTTGTAATAGATGCATTTCATAAGAGAACATGTTTGTCTGCAAGAATATCAATTACATCTCGAACTGAAATATCATCGACAGTTTTTTGTGTTTTTTCAAGATTGCCACATATAGCATACATGTGCAACAAAGCATTCCCAGGCTCAATATTGTCTTCTAACAACCTCTTACTCATAATTTCAATGTGATTTTCTATGCATGTCAATCACTCTTTCACAACCACCTTGGCAAACTTGTCAAGGCCAAAATCACTGCATCCCACATCCTTGTATCTCGAAATCCAAGTTGAAAATATTTCTTGTGCCTCACCAAATAAACCACAAAAAATCTCTGATGAGCCATGGTCCACCTATCTTGTAATAGATGCATTCCACAAGAGAACATCTCTGTTTGCAAGAATATGATACATCCAAGAGACCACATCTCAAACTGAATATCATTGACTGTTTTCCCCCCCCCCTTTTCAAGCTTGCCAAATATAACATATGTCCAACAAAGCATTTCCAAGGTCAATATTGTCTTCTAGCAGCCTGTTACTCATGATTCCATAGCGAGTTTCTATGCATGTTAACCACTCCTACAGTGCGCCCTACCTTTAGCAAACTTACAAAGGTGATTACATCGAACAAAAGTAAAAACATCATTTTGCATTTGTTCAACAAGATTCAATGTTGCATGGTCAAATCTGTACTAGTAATATCCTGAAATTAGTGCATTCTTAGAAGCCATAATCCGAGCCGGAAGTCCCTCTTTCCTCATAGGTAAAACACACAAGATGAGAGTCATCTAGTACATTTGAAATAACTTACATGACATTGGGTTTGGCCCAACATATCGTGTCGTTGTTTAAGGTTAAATGTCCATTCTATTTTGTCAAGAGAGATGCTTGTGACATAGGATTGGTGATTACATGAAACATTTTTTGGTCTAGCAATGGAAAAGGTGAATATGACAGAGCACGTGTCGTTATAAAGCGAGCACTTACTCATGAACAACTAAAGGCCAATGATATTGAATTGTATTGTTGCTCATGTAGTGGAGTATCTAAGAAAACATGTTGACTAATTGTGGTACCCAGATGGTTGTTCCCCGTTCCTTTTGTTGAAAGAGGTGCGTGAATGAGATGAGATACATAGAGAACAAACATGTGGGCTATTGAATGCAAATGATGTGTATGGATACTCTGTGGATAACTAAGAAATAGATATAACCAGGTATAGATCGGTTAGAGACATATGCGAAAGTGTAAGATAAATATGAGATGTCGCCCAAATGTAAGTAGACGTATGGTGGCGAGCTTTTATACAATCAACACAAGGTATATCGTTGTTGAGGATGATAGGATAATATAGGCAAGGACTACTCGATAAGGGGACTAAAGTTGTGCACAAAAAGACATATTTAACTAATGGAGTATATTCTTTTTTGGAAATAAAAAAACATGTTTTCTAATGCAACTATTGTTTACTCCTCATAGGTTTGAGATATCAAACGACTATTTTGGGACTAAAGCTAGATGAAGTAAATAGGGGGAAGACTTGGGGATGTTAGGGAGCCCTTGAACTATGATCTCTCCATTCTGTCATGGTTATTCTATGAATCATGTCATTGTCTTGCAGTTAGAGAAATAACATGTTTTTTGTTGCCATTGTGTACATAGAAATGGAAGCACTGTCCAAACAAAGCATATATTCATAATTGGGTGTCCAATGTCCATACATTGGTGAACAATAAAGTAAGCAAACCAAAACTGAAAAAGAACAACCCATCATCCACATATCATGGTTCTAGGGATGTGGTATATGTTGGTAATAGTTTTGTTGTAAATGTTGAGGATGGAAATTCAAAACATGTAATTTTTTACTTATTGAAGTGCATTTTTTCTAAACAATGTGCATCTCAAAATATTGTAGATGCATCGGGAAATTTTGTATTGGGTAAGATATTCTACATCAAACACATTTTCTATGAAAGAGTGGATTCCGCCAGGGCGGGCGTCTAGAGAAGAAAGTGGCGAACAAGGGCCCGAGTAGGCCAAGCAGAGCAACAAGAGATTTTATAATCAATTAGGCGTAGATGCAATTCATTATCCGAACGACTATTCGAACTTTCTAGCGCCCTCTCTGATGCAAGTCGAGAAACTTAATGTCGAACCTGCTCAATTGCTCGTTGTTTCTCAAAACGAATTGTATAGTTTTTATTGTCTTCTAATCTCTTTGGATCTTCATCAGTTGCATCGAATATGAATACGTTTTTAAGCTCTAAAACTCCCCAATAGTATCACAATATAGAAGTTGCATATAGTTATTAACAATCAATGTTAATGTGCACATGTGTATATACAACACTATGCCATGGAATATGTTGTCATTTGGATCAAATATTTTGTTCAATGGAACACCAATTGTATTTGGAGCACATTTGTTTTATAATATTGACATTTGGTAAACCTTTGCTGATTAAATTTTAACCAATTTTGACATAGTCTAGCATTTTGTATATGCATAACATCATTAAATCAATCATTAATTGAATAATATTCACGAGTATCCAATTCTATTGTATTGTAGTATTCTGCACAGAATCAGTTACTTGGTATTTTGCACAAGCAGCTAGTATCACGGTATGTATAGTGACAGGGAGAACCTCACAACCGCCGAAGCAATTTCGTAGAGAATGGGATCCATTAGTATTCGAACGAGGAAAAAAAGCAACATTTGCAAAGCATCTCTATCACAACCTATGTCCGTGTACGAACAAACCATACAGATTGAGCATTAGCTCCCTTGCACCTTTGGAGAATTGACCATGGAGTAACACAATATTCATTGTGATTGTCTTGCCAGCCTTGCAAGACCCTTGAAGAAGAAGTGCTCATCCATGCCACTTTTACATTCATCCCCTTAGATAGCTAGCATGAGGCTCTCATCGACTATGATTGTATGGTGATGGTGAGTACACTAGATCCTAAACGAATTAGCTAACCCAAACCCCACTCGGGCTCCTCACATGAACTTATTGACAATCACTCTCCCAAGCCCATCCCATAGAGTTGGTAAAGCTAAACTACAGCCCCATCGACACCCCTTATCACTCGTACTGGGTCCTCTATTGGTTGCTATCAAATAAACTCACTCTTAAAGTTTGCCGGTAGATCAAGTCACCTACATTACCATTGACCAAGAAAAGCAGTCAAAGACACCCCCATTGAGGCCGAAATCAAGGTGTACATCATGCCACATCGAACCATTACACCCGCACCTCCAACGCTCCTATTCACTGTCCTTTTAGATTCTAAGCTTATGGTCCAAGAAACACTCCACACCACCTTAGGTCTCGTAGAACTAATTCTTGCTTTAGGTGATGCATTTAATTATGACCATTAATGTGTGCGGACACTAAAGGCCCAACATACAACTCTCTTTACTCAACTGAAGGAAACCTCCAACGTAGTCCACTTCAAGATGTTACGATAATTAGCTATCGACAACACCACCTAGTCTTAACTCCTCAAACTTGATAGACTTCATCTTCCCTTGCAATCCATTCACATTAGAATATCTCAAGGTACTATGTCTCATTCTATTATCTTAATGAGGCTATATATGTTGGTCATACACTTCGTCCACCAAATGTTTCTTACGTAAGATTTGGTTTTATTGTTAGGGTATGTAAGGCTTCTTCACAGATGCTATACATATGCTGACATAATGTACGCTACACCGGAAATCCCTTCTTTCATTCCCATGGTGCTTACAAAATCTCGACAAAAGTCTTTCTTCATTTTTAACCTCCATCTTATTAGTATAACCAAGCCATTATTAATTTCATGCGTTTCGGTACTCCCATTTTTTAACTACCATAACAGGTTTGCAGGGCTTGCCCTCATGAAGCTACATATGTGAGGTGATGGTAGAAGGAGGGTGTCTGCTAGTGAAGAAAGGAATAACAAAAAATGGAAGAGATTTGGCCCAATGTCTCATCTAACGAGTCACACAAGAACTCATAGGCATTGTACAGAACTCATTTCTAACTACCTACCTGTTTGGCTGGTCCTCTCAGGGTGGAAAATAAACATTTTAATTGTTGTTGACCATTTTACATTCATCTTCCTTTCTTAAGTTAGTTCTTTCTTTCTTTCTTTGATGTTGTACACTCTTGTTCAGCCATTTTGGCCTCTGAAAGACTTGAATGCATCCATCTTTAATCAATCCATACATTCATGCATCTATTCTTTCATTAAGCATTACGATAAAGATGGAGATATTTATATATTACAACCAGTAAATTAGAGCTAATTAGCAAGATAATGCAAAGAGGAACAAAAAGACAAATCTTTTTGTTCTCCTTCTTCGTTTTCTTTTTTCTAGCTAGAAAGTAATATATCATTAAGATCAAAATGGAAGAAACTGATGTTTCGAGGTTTTCAAGACCTTAACTTGTAGATACATGGGACATTCCATTTCTGAAAGAGGTGCTGGTATAGTTATTTCTCTGCATAGCATAGAAAAGCAAAGTATAGGCATTCGAAATGGCAATTCGTTGAGAAAGCAGAAGGATCCTTAATCGTCAAAGAAGAATTCTACAGCGCAACCTTCTTTAAACCATTGATCTCCCAATCAAAATTCTCTTCAACCTTTCGAACCATCCTCAACGGAATCCATTTCTGAAACAAATGATAATATGGCTATTCGTGTTTCACAATAAGCCTCAGAAGATCATGCAACGAGGCTTCATCAAGGTTCCTTTGCGATAGCAGTGGGGGGTTCTCGTTCGAACATAGTGATATGAGGGGCGAAGAAGGCGGGCATGATGAAGACGAGAACGGGCCGGGAAGAGGGAGTGTCGCCATGGCCATATCTCTGCATTTCAAACTTGGTTTCACTGCAAATGCAGAACATGAATTTCTTTTATAATTATGAGAATGCCACTCTTCTTAACTTTAATGTATTTGCCAAAATGCCCCTCCCTTCTTCTTCTTCTTCTTCTGAAAAAAAAAAGGTACGTGTGCGGAAGCTTAAGAGACAGTCGACTCAGCCGGCACATGGAAGATACATAGAGAATGTGAGTGAAATGCAAGTGAGTGAGTAAGAGAGAGACTGAGTAGAGCAGACAACAATAAACTTTTATTCAAAATGTTCTTAGTACCGACACATGTGCTCATTAAGCACTTTATATACAAGTCCACTGTTAGGGGGTGACACAAGTACTGACAAGTACTTGAATGCTCTTTAGTGAGCCTCTAACACTAATTGCCTACAATATTCCTATTGCTAAAACAAGAATATAGGCCTCTAACCGCATGTTGGCTCCCAATCAATCGGACTTTCGACTTCTTTAGTCGATCTTTTAGTTGATCCAGCATGTTGAGCTTGTCACTCAACACTCCCTCTCAAGCTCAACTTGAGGTTCCCTTTGTCAGCTCCAACCGGTCCTCCTCGCTGGGTTCTCCTAGCTGCATGCCTTCTGTCCCACCATCCACGACCTATCTTGTCCCACGCTCCTCGACCCATCTAGTAGGCTTGTGTTAACCTACCAACAACCGACAAACACAATAGGTTGAACGTCTTACTACTCAAATCGTTCTATCAAGATGATTGTGGTTGGAGAGATGGGATATGCCGACACTCACTCAAAACTTGCTATAAAACGATAGTCACTCATAACCTACTCACTGAGAACTAGAACATATGATCCTAATCGATTGCTAGTTAAAACATAATTTGTGCAATAGAGAAAACTTCGAACATTCGACACAGTACACAAGTATACTCGGCAAAAATAACAATTAAAATCTATCTTTTCATATTGTCGACTCTGACTTGTCGACCTTTATCCTTCGAGTAGCCGACCGACTAACAGCTTGTCTGCTCCTTAGGCCTTCGTCGGTCTTCTTCCCATGCTTTCAACTCTGGTGCCCTTCGATCTGTAGTCTTCTCCGACTCAGCATCCTCTTTGGTTGCCCTCTCGCTCGATCAACATTCTCTTGATTCGGCTCATCCGAATCGGTTGTCTTCAATTCGTCTTCTCCTTCAGCTCTCCCCTTACCTTCGGTTGCCTCCGGCTTTGGCTTGTCCGATTCGTTGCTCCCTTTCTCGGTTGGTCTACCCTTAGCCGATTTTCTTCATTCATTTCTCCCCTCATCAGCTTCCGTTCTCCCCTCATCAACTCTCCCCCTCAGAGTAGTCAAGCACGTCAAGATCCTACAAGCCTAGCATCTCTGAGAAGTGCCATAACTTGTCAGGTATGAGGGGCTTGCTGAAGATGTTGGCCACCTGTCAATCGGTTAGAATGTATTTTAGTTCGACTTCACCATTGAGAACGCACTCGAGTACGAAGTGGTAACGCACTTCTATGTGTTTGGGCTGCACGTGGAAGACGGGGTTCTTTCCGAGTTGGATGCTACTAAGGTTGTCGCAGTAGATCGTCGTTGAATCGGCAACCTCCTCCCACAAATCCCTCAATAGCCGCTTGAGCCATATGGTCTCACACATAACGACACCCGCTCCACGATATTCGTCCTCAATGCTCAAGAGTACTATTGTCGATTGCTTCTTGTTTCACCACTCGATTGTCGCACTCCCCAAGGAGAAGGCATATCTCGATGTCAACTAGCGATCGTTGGTATTTGTGGCCCAATCGGCATTTGTATAGTCGACTAACCGTTTGGTTATGCCTGTCCAATACAACAACCCATGATCCTTCATGCCGCTAATATACCTTAGTATGCACTGATGGTGTTCGACCGTCGGCTTCGACATAAATTGACTGATCAGTCCGACTGGATAGCTAAGGTGTGGTTGGGTGATAGTCAAGTAAATGAGGCTTCCGACAATTTTCCAGAACCTTGTTGTGTCGCAAGCCGGTACCGAATTGTGACGAAGCTTGACATACTATCCAGAGGAGTTGAGACAAATCGGCAGTTTTTCATGCCGAATTTGAACATATTCAACACATAATGTCTTTGGCTCACCAATATGTCATCAAGGGTGTGGATCCCTTCAATCCCGATGAAGTAATAAATGTCCCCTAGATCTTTCATTTCAAAGGTTGCCGACAATTGAGACTTGAGCGGCCAATTTCTTCAAGGTCAGTGGCAGCGACGACCAAGTCATCCACATAAAGCAATATGCACATTGCCTCGTTTTGACATTGTTGAATGCACAAGGAGGAGTCTGACATTGACAACGCAAACCCCATCTTACACAGACTCTATGTAATCTTTGTGTTCCACACATGGGGGGTTTGCCTAAGGACGTAAAGTCACTTCTTTAGCCAGCATACGATTGACTTGTTCATGTTAGACTGAAATCGAGGGAACTAAACCATATAAACCTATTATTCAATGTCTCCTTGGAAGAACGTGTTCTTTACATCCATTTGATGTAAATTCCACCCCTTTGTTGCCACAACGGATAGCACCACATGCACCATAGTCATCTTAGCTATCGGCCCGAAGGTTTCGTCATAGTCGATACCATGTGTTTGTGCATAGCCCTTGGTCACCAATTACGCTTTGTACTTGTTCAAAATGCCATTGGCATTGTATTTCACCGTGAATACACATATGCATCCAATCGACTCGACTCTTGTCGAGGGGTCAACCAAGTCCCATGTCTCATTTTTTGCTAATGCTTGCAGCTCTTCCTCCATTGTTGATTTCCATTTGGCCTCTGTGTAGCTCTCTAACTCGCAGACTTTGGCCACTTTATAACCATGTACGCATAATGTTGCGACATGTATTCGTTGTATCTGTATCGAATCGTAGTGTTCTTGTGGTGAGTTGATCAATGTAACTTCTCGTTCGCCAATTTTAAGGCCCTCCATCTCTCTCTCTCTCTCTCTCTCTCTCTCTCTCTCTCTCTCTCTCTCTTTGTGTATCGTTCCAATTTTATCAGATGTCCCCGAAGGGACTCTCTCTCTCTTTTCTTTTCTTTTTCGTAAATGTATGTTTATATTAAAACAACATGAAAATACAAAAAAACCTTGCTATCAAAACTACATCAAAGGTAGCGATGTGGCAAGGACAACCTTCTAAGGTGTTGCAATACAAAGCGACACAAATGTAACTCGTTTGGGGACAAAGTTCCCATACAACATAATTGTGAAAATTGCCAAATCAACTTTCCTTTTATCCTACATATCTGTTGAGATACTCCAGAAAGCCCATCAAATAAGAAACCATTCCACAAGTTCCAAATATACCACATGCCCAAGTACCGCAAATAATCAAACACAATCTTATACTTGACGGGAACCTAACGTTCCTTATGCACGACGCTCAGCCACAACCGAGCGTAGAATGATACACAGAAAACGGGAAGAAACACACGACACAAAGGAGAGGAAGATATACACACACTACACAAGAGGTTTACGTGGAAAACCCCAAACTAGGGGAAAAAACCACGGCAGTCCACAGGCTGCAAACTGTCACTATGTAAGGATGTACAAAACAATGAGTCCACGGAGGCAATGACCTCGTGCTCACGATCTTCGCCACAGGCGGCGGTTACAACAGAGGCAACGACCTCGTTCTCTCTCTCTCTTTCTCTCTCTGTACAGTTACACACACTGATTTCGTGCAAGACAGAAATTGACAACAACTACAAACTATTAGTTTGCCCTAAGTCATATTTATACTAATATGACTTTCCGGCTATTTACAAATATAGCCACAATGGGCTCTCATAAACATATTTACGAATATGTCTCTTCCTCCGGTTCATACCGGGTCTGCACCATCCGGCTCTCCGTAACCGGGTACTCCTCATCCGGTTAATACCGGGCCTGCACCATCCGGCTCTCCGGGACCGGATACTCCTCATCCGGTTCATACCGGGCCTGCACCATCCGGCTCTCCGTAACCGGGTACTCCTCATCCGGTTAATACCGGGCCTGCATCATCCGGCTCTCCGGAACCGGGTACTCCTCATCCGGTTCATACCGGGCCTGCACCATCTGGCTCTCCGTAGCCGGGTACTCCTCATACCGTTTCGGCCTCGGCCGAGTTTGTTCGTCGGCACTGTTCTTCTCCCTTCCCATCTGGAGGGACCTGTCTCCCAACAATACTCTGGGGATGGTAAAACTCTATCACCTTCAATGAAAACCCATTGAAAATGTGACAAAACATTTCCAGTTAATGACCCCCACAATTGTGATATACCTATCCATATACTTTTAGTAACAGGGCAAGATATAAACCTGTGTCAAGAATCTTCATCAGTCGTCGTACAAAAGACACATGTACCACTACCAATGTGTCTTCATTTTAAAGCCCTAGCCAAAGGTAACCCACCAACCATAACACGCCAAAGAAACACCTTTGCATGGAAAGGAAGATGAGACTTCCATCCTGCATCTAAAACTCTAGCACACCATTCACTTCCACGGATAATGTGTCATGTATCCAAAACCTTGCTCTATACCCAAACTCTATCCTTAACCATCTTATGATAAACGTCATTTGTGTTCACTGCAAATAATGATTTCTTGTTATAAAAAAACCAATCTCTCCACGGTTCCACCACCACCAACTGTGGAATCGGTGATTATAAAATACGCAATTGTACTATTGTTTGCCAAATCTGACCATATCCAGGAGGTATATGAAATCTACTTCTCACAGTTCGAAAAGCCATCATCTGCCGCTGTGACTCTAAAATACCATCCTCCACAGTTACCAAACCTAGTTTTGCCATTCTATTAAACTTTGACTTTAAATTGTCTCTTCCATCCCATTGTAATAATCTTGAAGATGTTATCACCTCTGTTGGCAAAGAGTTGCAATCTTTTCTACAATCAGTTGGTTTCCAATTGAACAACTTCAAACTTTTTTGCCAAGAGACCACTAAATGTTGAACAATAGTAGATGGTGAACATCTAAATGATCGAGTGCTATTAATAACATGCCACCATGAAGTTCTAATTTTTGTTTTGCCATGTTGTATCCCCACTTTCTCCACAAAATAACAAATTATCTCTACCCATGGTTGAGAACCTGAACACATCTCTTTTAAGAGACTAAACCTTCGAGCAACCATATGATCTTCCAAATTGAGTAAACCGGCTCCTCCTAAATGTTTCGGGGTACATATATGAAGCCATGAAACCCAATTGATACCAATGTTGGACTCTTTCTTCCATAACGTATACCTAAGAGCACGAGCCAAGTGATCAAGTGATTTCTTTGTCCAAGGTAACAAAGGCAAAAAATATGAAATCATCGGAATCAGAATTGCTTGCACCACTTTGAGATGAGTAGCAAACGGCCAAGCTTGGGACTTCCAATATATAAATTTATCTGCTATGGTCCCAGAAATCCAAGTTAGGCTTTGATTTGGTGAAATATCCACACCAATCGGGTAGCCCAAATGCCGACAAATCTTCCCTTTATCTAATATTCGGCCACTCCAACCAAGATTAACAAAATCTTGTTCAATGCATCTAATCAACAATGACTTGTGCATATTAATATGTAAACATGATGCTAAGACAAACACCTTCCACACCTGCATGGCTAAA